>NC_041387.1:540204658-540223053 GCF_002162155.2 Triticum dicoccoides | reverse complement strand
ATGTCCGGCGCCCCCTGGGCAATCAGGGTCTATGCCAACCCGACGTTTTGCTCATCCGGTGTGCCCTGAGAACGAGATATGTGCAGCTCCTATCGGGATTTGTCAGCATAGCAGGAGGTCTTGCTGGTCTTGTTTTACCATTGTCGAAATGTTTTGTAAACCGGGATTCCGAGTCTGATCGGGTCTTCTTGGGAGAAGGTATATCCTTCCTTGATCGCTAGAGCTTATCAGGGGCTAAGTTGGGACACCCCTGCAGGGTATAATCTTTCGAAAGTCGTGCCTGCGGTTATAGGCAGATGGGAATTTGTTAATGTCTGGTTGTAGATAACTTGACACCAGATCCGAATTAAAACGCATCAACCGCGTGTGTAGCCGTGATGGTCTCTTCTCGGCGGAGTCCGGGAAGTGAACACGGTTTCTGGGTTATGTATGACGTAAGTAGGAGTTCAGGATCACTTCTTGATCATTACTAGTTGACGACCGTTCTGCTTGCTCTCTTCTCGCTCTTATTTGCGTATGTTAGCCACCATATATGCTTAGTCGCTGCTGCAGCCTCACCACTTTACCCCTTCCTTTCCCTTTAAGCTTTGGTAGTCTTGATACCCATGGTAATGGGATTGCTGAGTCCTCGTGGCTCACAGATTACTACAACAACAGTTGCAGGTACAGGTTACGCGATGTTCATGACACGAGCGCGATGTTGACTTGTTTTGGAGTTCTGCTCCTGCTTCTTCTTTGATCAGGGAAAGGTTCCAGGTCGGCAGCCTGGGCTAGCAGGGTGGATGTCATTTGAGTTTCTGTTTGTGTTTCATCCGTAGTTGGATGATGCTCTGATGTATTGTGATGTTGTATTCATGTGGCATTGTATGCCTCTTGTATATATCCCCATCTATTATGTAATGTTGATGTAATGATATCCACCTTAAAAAAGCGTTTCAATATGCAGGTCTATCCTTGGTGGGACCTTCGAGTTCCTTTTGGATAGGGTCGCATATTGGGCGTGGCAGCCGGCCCGTTTGACTTGGTCAAAAGTTAACGGGCTGGCCCATGAAAAGCATGTTAACGGTCTCTTCGCAAATAGCCCATTTTACGGCCCGTTAACTCACGGCCCGTTAGGCCCTGAAGGAAATCGGCCCAACGACGTCATGTGGGACATTGAATATAACACCAACCCATTTCACTTTTGGCCCATGTATGTCCCACGACGTCTTTCTGCCCATATGAGGCCTTCGTATCTTTTGGCCCTTTACAGGCCTACGCTGACTCTAGCCCATAATGAACAGTAATTTTCTTTGTACCCATTAACGGCCCGTGATTTACATGGGCCGTTTCCAGCCCGTGTTAGCTTTCGGCCTATTGACGGCCCTTACGTTCTTGGGCTCCTTTTCGGCCCTCGATTACTTCCGGCCTGTTACTTGCTTGTTCCCCTAACCGGACAAATTCGGCCCATGGCAAGATTCGGCCCGTTACTGGCCTGTTACTCTAATGGGCCAAATTTGGCCCATGGCAAGAGTCGGCCCGTTTCTGGCCTATTCCACTAATGGGCCAAATTCGGCCCATGGCAAGAGTCGTCCCGTTACTGGCATGTTACCCTAATGGGCCAAATTTGACCCATGGCAAGAGTCGGACACGTTGCGCCGTTTCCAGCTCGTCCTATATTCTGGCCCATTAACGACCCGTTATGCCTGTGACAGAATTAAGCCTTTGCTGTCCTACGGCTTGTTAACGGCCCGTTACTGTGCTGGGCCAATACCAATTACGCCCGTTTATGGCCCATGTAGACCCATTTATCGGACGGCCCGAGGCCGACCGAAACTATGGCCCTATTAGAGGCCCATTTATCGATGGCCCGTAGGAGACCCAAGGATCCTACGGCCCGTAGGAGACCCATGGATTCTACGGCCCGTATATGGCCCATGGTAGTTGCGGCCACTAGCAAACCAGGGAAAAAGAAGACTAGGAAATAAATAAGGCCGAAACAAACACTAGGCTATTAAGGCGATTGCACAAATTACATCCACTCGGCATCAAAGATCGCCACCAGTGCAAATATAGGGAACACCCTACACTATACAAAAATGGCTTGCTATTTTCTTCAGCCGGTGGCTGCATGTTAAGAATAAATTTTGTATCGCACCAAAACAAATTACAACTATATAACAAAAAGAAGGTTGGCATAAAACTTAACAGTCTAGCAGATAAATGCACCACCAGAAGTTCAGAAGCTTATTTCATTTGACCTGACTGTTATGTTTTCATGTTGTATTGTCCGATGGAGCACCATAACCCTCGCCTTCATTTCCCCTAGGCTCTTGAACAACATAGCAAATGTTTGATAGTCTGGTTTCAAAACCATGCATATCTTGACGACATCGAAGAATGTCTCTCCTTGTTTCACAAAGGGTCTCCGTTAGGGAATGGACTTGTGTCTGGAGCGCAGATACAACATTGCTTTGAGCTTGCATATCTTGATCATGAGGCAGTTTGGATGATATTACCTTAACAACCAACCCAGTATTACGCAGGAACATGCTTTTGGCACTGTTAGTGGACAGGTACTAACCCACTGCAGCAAGAGCTGACATTGTGGTTATAGTTGCCTCGCCACCTTCAGAAGGTGGCGGTTCCACCATTTTTTCCATAGCTCGCTGAAAAGTTGAGGTTTAACATTAGTAGTACCAGAACAGAAGATATTAAGGAGGCAGCATAACCAAGCAAAATAGCTTTGGTCTATATACAGAACTTATTCTGGTGAACTCATGTAAAATATTAGTTGTATTTTATTGCAAAGTACATAATAAAACCAGGTTCCAAACATATGACCATGTACCATCGCTAATGTATTGTCTATTTCTTCACATTGTATTGAGGGCTAAGGATAAATAGATGAAGTTTATAATACGGTAAGCATAGTATGACATCATTCATATCACAAAACAACTGAGAACAGACAAACAGGCAATTGTAATGTTGTGTGGGCAAGTCCAGCACGGAACTAGATTACGGGTCAAGATCAAAGGAACATCACTCCTCTCTTTTAAACCTTGTAAGGTGCAATGACACGCTAAGACAATTGTGTATAAAATTTAAAAGAGTAATAGACATTGGCTGCAAACCATGCAGTTCAAGGCACAAGTCAGAGTAAGTAGTAGTTAAAAGGCATGAGGATCCCGTTTCGAAAAAAAGGCATGAGGATTAGGGACTTACAACAGCGGCTTTGACTAGTGTAGTCATGCCCTTCTTCTTGCTGGTGTGACAGTCCTTGAAGATTTCCACAACATTTGGTTCAGGTACTTTTTGGTCCTTGCGGGCTTTGCTCTGCATTTCGAACAAGTCAGTATAGATCTGATAATATGGTACATCAAAAAGAGTGAAACATCAGCTAATTACAAGAGCCTCGTAGTGTGCAATATAGCTACAAGATCCTGTCGTCTGTTGGAATTTCACTTTCGTACGGTTGGCCTTGTTCTTTGAACAGTTCACCTACAGGAAGATAGATTTGTGTGGCACATGCGTAAATAGGACTTCAACATGTGATCTGATCACATATATATAATGTACCTGATACTTTGGATCAGACCAGTGTTTAACAAGGCCCCTCCAGTCTTCATCCGATATATTTTCCACTCGAGATGTTTGGGAAAGTTCACTGTTAGCCTTGCCTTCAAAGTGAGTTTTCCTCAAGTTATACCGATACTGTCACAGAGCAGACTTGAAAATATGGGTGCAAGCTTGTCTGGTTGCATCATCTTGGCTATCCAACTTGAACCTCATCTGTTTAAAATTATGGGAGTCTCATTATCAGCAACCTAGAAATTATGGGACAGAGCAAGACGATATTACTAGTTTCCATACATAACCATACTTACAAATAAATGGTCGAGGAAGGTGTTGAACTGGGTTTCGTCTTTGTCATTCCTGTACTGAATCCATGTTGGGAGGATACGTACATGACACCTAACGGCAACCGCTGCCTCTGATACTAACTTGGCTGACTCTGTAGCATCACGTGGCCTTTTTAAACCTGCCTCAAAACGGATCTCCATTCTTCCTCCTCTAGATTTACTTAACCTATCGAGCAATATCCCTGATGTTTGTTTCCTCTTGCGCCTAGGTGCTAGTCCAACAACGAACATAGGAAGTGTTAGTGTACATCAAACTGTGAGACTACATATAAAGAAGCATGCAACTATAACTTGACTCAAGCAACTACCTTCTTGCTGTTGAAGCTCACAAGGTTCATCTGATATTGCCAACTCGTCTTGTGTCAAGAGTGCTTGGGAAGTAGTGTCAGGTGGCAAGGGAGCTTGGGAACGTGCTGCTAGCTCAGTTGACGCACGAGTAAGTCGTGCAGCTGGTAGTACCATGGTAGGTGTTGCAAGAACTAGGGTTATCTCTGCTTGTTTGGTGGCAGCTATTTGTTTCTATTTGGCTTTTTTTGCAGCTCATGTAGCATGGGATGGCGTGTTTGTAGAATTTTCCGCTGGACTTTGACCTTCTATTGCACCATCAGTACCAGCAGAATCTGTAGGATTCATCCGCTTCTCATTCCCTGCCATTCTATGTTTCTTCCTCTTTTGCTGTGCCATGTTAAGTCAAGCCGACAAGAAAAGCGAATAACAATTTAGTTCTTCAGAAAAACTTTATGCGTGATGCAGACGAATTGAACTTTAATGTTAGACAACCACATGATAGGAGGATGTAATATGTATGAAAAACAGGATGGAAGAGATAACCAGAACTATGATGTGTAAACTAAGAAGAAGACATTTCACCAAATTAGAAGCAATGCAATGGAAGGTAGACACCATATGAAATATGCTACAAATATCGCTCTGCCAAGTTAACAGTGTCTCATCATAAACGGCATTTAAACAAATGTGAAGCAGTACAAGAAATAAATCATATGCAAGATGCAAACAACATCACACTACCATGTTAGAGGTCTCTCGTCATTCGTGCCATTGCATATTCACAACATTGCATATTCACAACTTATGATGTGTAAACTAAGGAGAAGGCATTTCAACAAATTAGAAGCAATGAAAGCTAGACACCATATGAAAGATGCAACGAATATCACTCTACCAAGTTAAAATTGTCTCGTCATAAGTGCCATTTCAACAAATTAGTAGTACAAGCTAGAAAAGAATGTGAGATGTAACCTATATCACACTCCGAAGTCAAACATGTCTTATGATAAGTGATTGTTGCAGGTTACACAACAGTAGTAATTTGATGTAAGAACATGGTGTGATAGACAGATATTGTATGTTCTAGAAACGGGAACACGTGTCTTATTCAAGTATAATGTGTAAAGTAAGCAAATGGAATTCAAAAAAATAAAAAGCAATACAAGCTAGACATCACACATAACATGCAACCACATATAACAGTGCCAAGTTAGAGGGAGCACCGGTGATGCTGCACTAGGGGAGACGTGCTCATCATAAACACAGCTTTGTTGAGTGTCTATGC
This sequence comes from Triticum dicoccoides, assembly GCF_002162155.2. Classification (NCBI taxonomy): domain Eukaryota; kingdom Viridiplantae; phylum Streptophyta; class Magnoliopsida; order Poales; family Poaceae; genus Triticum; species Triticum dicoccoides. The sequence goes on along the minus strand of NC_041387.1, from coordinate 540,217,575 downwards.
ATGTGTTGTCTTGGAAATCATCTTGGGGATGTGGAGGAGTAGAAACTGTAGAGGCCCTCCGTTTGGAAGGAGCACATTTATCCGCTGCCTTGCTAACTTCCTTCCGCTTTATTGATTTTGAATTTTAAAGTAAAACCGACAAGAAAAAGTAATAAAATTCTCTCTTCAAAACTCATTCATGCATGATACTGACAATCACTACTTTGATGTAAGGCAAACACATGATACCAGGATGGAATATGTACGAAAAACAGGACGACATGGCATGTTCACAACTGTTTGTGTAAACTAAGCAGAAACCATTCCAACAAATAAGAAGCAATGCAAGCTAGACACCACATGAAAGATGCAACCAATATGACTCTGCCAAGTTAAATGCGTCCCATCATAAATGGAATTTCAACAAATTAGAAGCAGCGCATGCTATAAATCATATGAAAGATGCAACTAATATCGCACTGCATATACTAAAGGTGTCTCATCATATTGATTAATGCGGGATACAAAAAACAATAGTTTTATGTACGGACATGCTTAATAGACAGATGTACTATGTACTAAATACAGGAAGACATGTCATATTAACAGGTATAATGTATAAGCTAAGAAGACTAGCACATGCAGTTTAACCAGATTGGAAGAATTACAATCTAGACACCATATGCAACATGCAACCACATATGACGCTGCCAAGTTAGAGCAAGCACCTGCGATGCTAGTGTAGGGGAAATGCTGTAATCAACTACAGAGCTACATTCACTATCTTCATCTAGCATTTCTGTTTCTTGAGAATCATGTCGGGAGGCTGATGCTGCATTCTTTAAATGAGGAGTAGTCCCCTTGCCTGCCTGCCTCGTCATAAATGATTGATGAGGGATACACAAGAACATTAGTCTGATGTAAGAACATGGTTAATACACAGATGTACTAGTATGTACCAAAAACAGAAAGGCATGTCATATTCAAAGGTATAATGTGTAAGCTAAGCAGATGCAATTTAACCAAATTGGAAGCAATACAAGCTAGACATTCGGCTGGAGTGGTGAGCATGATCATCTAGGACCTGAGAGCCTGGTGGGAAGCGGGCTGTTTCGCCACCATCGCAACTTTTTAGTTGGCTTCCAGGTGATGCCTATCTTTGCTGGGCTTGTCACTGGCTCGGCCAGTGCCCTGACTAGCTATTTGTCTTCTGGTGCTCACGGGATGGTGGTTCATGTAAAAAAATATATTTCCTTATTAGACAGACTTCGGCCTTTCGAATACAAGCTAGACACCATATGGAACATGCAGCCACATATGACACGCGAAGTTAAAGCAAGCACCTGGGATGGTGGTTCATTGCGAGCGAGGTCATCAACTCCAGAGCTACGTTTACCGTCTCCATCTGCTCACACTGCACCCTTTATAGCGCTGTAACGTGTCGTGCATACCCGCGAAGAAAGCTGGCGCGACTTTTCTCTCTTTTCTTTGATGCTTCTCTTTCGGCAGACTCTGAAATACCCTTGCATAAAAACACAATAGTGAGAGTATGGGTGAAGTGTGTGCAGAACTAGTGCACTATAAAAGTAGAAGATAGCAGGTGGTTGAAAAATAAATGACAGAAGACATATGATAGCTCTACAACATTGCATGGCAAACAAAATTAGATTCTACTCCGTATGATTTTGTAAATATGAGCACAGGAAATGTAGTTACTCCTCCAGCACACCACCACATGTGGTCATATCTAAGATAACAGTCGACAGAAAATAAATAGGTCAGTCAATTTTTTTAATGAACCGTCTGATCTATAAGGAACGGGCAAATGGCCTTCGTCTACCTCCCGCCAGTCACTGTTGACGATCTTTCTCGAACCGCCAGCGACCATCGGCCCGGACCCCTGCCTCCGCCGCCCCACCCTCCCCTCGACCTCACACCACCGCCGTGCTTGGCAGCGCCCCCAGGCCATCCCTTTAATCCTGGCTGACCTCCAGTTAGGGCTCCAGTAGCTCTAGGCAGCACACGTACCTAAGATAAACACCAAGGCGCTGCTTCCCTGGCGTAATAGGCGTACTAGCGCCTGTTATGTCGAGGAATGCTTCCGTTAATTGGGAATCAACTGGCCAGAAATTGAAATTCAGGGGGGGCAACGGACCTCTAGCTAAGGTGAAATAGTATATGAGGAGAAACCTTGTGCATCGCGAGTTACTAGGAACATCTAGTATCAATAAGAAGCGGTCAACTAGTGTCTTCTGTGGGATGAATATTGTGCAAGCAGAGACATAAGATTTGCACGAATAAGGGAAGAGGAGTACCTTTTTCGGTTGCCGGTGTGGTCACCTCCACATGTCGTGCCGATCTTCTTCTTTTTACAGGGGAAACCGATGTTTTGGAGGGTGCAGGCTTGGACGAACCCATGGCCAAATTGTTGACTGTGTTGCCGTGGCCGTATGTCGATGGAGGGGAAGCAGATCCGAGGCGTTGAAGGACGGCGTAGCAGGAACAACTCCGGTGCGGTTGAGGGTGGCTAAGTTGGAGCGGCAGTGGTGAGGCGCAGGATGACGTGGTTGAACTGGCTCGGGTATGGACGGCTCGGCCTCGGCTTCAACTACTAGCCGTGGAGGGCGTAGCGGATGAGGTTGCGGTGGATGATGACGTCGGGGTATCGGCTCAGGCGTGATGGAGGAGGGCGGCGGTTGATGGGTGGGATGGGGTGGCGGACGGGGGACGCCGGGGTTTTGCGGCTGGTGGAGAGGTAGTTTTGGCGCCCACGGAGTATGAATGGGGAATCGGACGGGTGGGGGGAACCATGTTTCGGTCTGGGACGCGCTTGTTTTTGGCTTTTTTGAACAGAAGATGGGATGCGCTTGTTTGAAATTTGGGGAAAGTACAAACTTTGCCCCCCTCTTAAATTTCGGACCTACTGCGGGTCGGGGGTAGGATGGCAATCCTGGGTGTTCCAAATAGTGAGCGGGAGCGATTTCAGCCGCGCACATGTGTGCTTAGGCGGCCATTGTGTATGAATGTTTTTTGGAGGTGGTTGCGTGGCGTCTAGATGAAGCTACAAACCTACCCCAGTTTAGACCTTTGGACGTCGGGCCGGTAGGTTTCATGGGTCGGAGTTATTAGAAAAGTAATTTCCTTGTACTACCAAACATTGGTCTCACGCAGTTTCGAGCGAGTAGAGGCTCTTTTGGCGCTTCGTTCGAAATTTTGAAACACAAGCATTCACGTTTAGAGTACTCTTGAACTATCAGGATTGACCTAAATAGACAATGTTATATTTGACCTTGTATGTTTGAAAACCTCATTAAATTATCTACTTCTTTTTGAAATTTTGACACTTGAAAATCCTATAACTACGATTATTTTGGAATGGAGGAGCTAAATTTGAATCTATTTTGTACACGACTACATATGCTATTATGTACAAAATCAAAGCAAAGATTGGTGCCCCCATAATTTAGGTATGGTTTACAAATGCCATGATATCAAATTCAAATAATTGAATGGACTTCATGTTGAATTCGATTTTTTTAAACCACCTTAAGTTGAATTCAAATGTATGCTAGTTCATAGGTAGCTATTTATAATGTTTATTGTGTAACTTTCATATGTATAATGTGCTTTACACACACAACATGAACTATACTCACGTTTATATTCGATTGCTAAAGCGATGCATTGTCTGGAGTTCAAAATACTAACTATGTACATCAATTGTGTCGAATAATAACATAGACATGCTCAAATTCGATAGAATCTAGATGTCTGATGGATCAATGACCGCTCCTTACGCGAATTGCAAATATCATGATCCCATCCTAATATTTGGATACAATTTATATCTTTAATCAATGTGTACAATAGTCTTTTACGTGTAGTTTCACTCTCCATCGGTGGTCTCTCACACATGCTCACACACTCTCTCCCGAGGTGTCTTCCTTGCACACATGCTCTAGATATTACCCTCCCTCCCTCTCGGAACCACTTACAACTATTTTCACTAACCTTTATCACAAGCACTCTTCCTCTCGCAAACATACACGCACAATCCCCATCGACCCTTTCTATATACATGGACCTGCCTACGTGTCTCATGTACGCACATTATCTTTAGGCCTGTCTCACGCATTGTCTCAAACCTCTCTTCCTAATCGACGAGTATGATTCTAGCACAACATTCTGTAGGATGCCCCTTAAAGTTAGGTTGGATGAATAGTAATATCAGAGATAAAGGGGTTACCTTAGTCGGAGAACCTAGGGTGACAAATCCTAGACGGCTTTGTCAGTGGACACAGAGTCCTTCACAATTCTACTATCTTTGTCTTGTATGACTAGTCATCCATGGGTCTTCCTAAATGCGTCACAGGCCGACCAATGTGGCGGAGGACGGAACCGAACAAAGGGCCTCACCTCGACCCACCGGACCTCACGTGGTGACACACCCTCTGCCCCCACGTCTCATTATCTTCTCACACCCACACATACCAACACAAACACCACACACACAGAAAATTTCTCCTGGTGCCTCTATTCCCTCCCCCCCTTGCATATACACACTCAAGGAAATGGAATCTCTCGTCGTGACGTCATATTTGTCTCTCTTTCTCTAGACCACTCTCATTTCTCATGCTATCTCCCCCCCACGTCGGCCCCTCTATCCATGCCTCTCTCGAATACGTAATACACACACATACCTCTCTAGGCCTCGCCAAATGCATCAACTACACATTCACACATGTTACATCACGTCCCCCATTGATCTAAAAAACCCTCTCTTCACGTTTATTTTGCATACAACATTCCTTTTGAATAAAGTGTGGCCAAAAAATTATTTTAGAGTTTCTACATATATACAACATTACAAAGTTATATGGAGGAGTACAAACGCTAATTTGCATTGCATGGTTCCCACAATGATATTTATTCCGCACTGTGAATTTGTATATTTTTATACTATATACAAAGTTAGTCATAATAAAGAGAAACGAAGAGCATCTCTCTCTCCATCACATAGCCCCCTGTACGCCCCTTTCACGTATGCACACAAAACTATCTCTAGGTCCTTTAAAAGTAAGCCCCCAGAAAATTCACGCATGTTTCCTCTTTCTCTCGCGATATATGCAATGTCGATCATTGTATTTGAAGCGAAAGCACGATACCCACATTGGACTTCAGAATCCACTCATTACGGTCACCATTTATGTTTAGTGGTTATTATACAGTCACAGGCTCACCGTACAACTCCGTATTTGCTCATGACATGACTAGTTGACCAGTTAAACGCTCCACATGGCACCTCTAGTGTTGCATCACATTATCTCACTACCATCGTGCCCACCTGTCGACTTGTATCTACTCTACATCTACACTCTTATAAAATACATAAAATATCTCTACTCTTATAAAAAACAGAGTTGGTGCTGATGGTGTGCCTGCCATCCTGCAATATAGGCCGTCCGATTTATATCTGACGGATTGGAAAGAAACTATGGCAATTTTGCAAAAAGGTACCCATACACCTCTCCACATTTGCAAATAAGGCCTTCCCTCGTTCATCCTTTTCTCTCACAAGATAAACAAGTTATACAAATGCATCTTGATGTTACGTGCAACGCACGGGCATCTTGCTAGTAAGAATGAAAATAAACGAAAAAAAATATTTGGACGGTGGTTCGAAGTCATGACCGCGCACACAGCGGACAAGGTGGCCTTGTATTGGTATGCTGAGACGTCTGTTTTAACACACATGAGCTGGTGTGGTGATTATACACACACACACGCATGCACACAAACTGCATCCACGCAACACTCACACAAACACATGCACCCACGCACGCACGCAACACTCACACGTACACACACACACACGCACGCACGCAACACTCACACACACACACACGCACGCATGCATGCACACACCAGTACACCACACGACCAACACACACTCTCACGCTCAAGTGCTCAACCTACACATGCATGCGCACACATCAGGCCCTGACAGACACATACACAACCAGGTGATTCCCGCGCACGGGTTGCAGCCTTGTCGCGCCTGCATAAATTTGTGTTTATCTGGCCTTTTCCCTATGCGAACTAACAGGTGGGACCCACAAGGAACATGGTCAATTTAACTAGTCAACATGGCGCCACGCAGATTATTTGGCCGGTCAACTGAGTGCAATCCGATGCTGAACCGTGAGCAAGTGACCGTATAATCACCGCAAAACCTATATAGTGACCGTAATCAGCTTATTCTGAAGTTTGGTGACCGTATTACGCTTTTCTCTCTGTAGGCCCTCCAAAACTACATCTCTACACGTTCTCGCATGTTACAGCACTACTACTACACTCTAACACAATAAATCATATGTGTTTTCAGTTTTACTAGATATCATATTGTTACTTATAATTATTCAGTTTGCATACATTAAAATTGCCTTTGAAATGTATGGCCAGTATCATCTACCGCGCGGGAAAAATCCCGCCCTTTCCTGTTTAATCGGGTTTGCATCGATGGATCGTGCGAAACAGCAAAACTGTAGTACTATACAGTACAAGTGACAGTTCACTGGGCCGTCGTGTCGTCTACTCCTCCGTCGTAAGAGTGGAGCGCTCGCTTTCATAAATCTTCTAGTCCCTTTCGCCGACATGTGGGACATCAAGCTACCTGGTCCACGTGCCATACCGGAATACAGTGCAGAGCAGCCGGGGTGAAGCACCCCAGTCATGGCGCCGGTGTAGTAATGAGCAATGAGGCATCAAATCACAAAGCTGCACCTTTCCCGCAGTTAAGTTGGAGGGACGAAGTAATAATGCTAAAAAAATAAGTTGGAGGGACGAAGCAACCATCATTTCACTCGTTGCTGAATCTACTTCTCCCTCATCTTCTTCAACTTAACCACGTGTTGCTTCTGCCGTTGTTCTGCCTCATGTGGGACGCGGATCGGCTTGGTAAAGCACTGACACGTGGGATCGCATGTTAGCAAACTGCCAGGACAACGTCCTCCGAAAATAAGAAACCTCCCCCGCCATCCGCGCGGCAAAATCACCTCCTTTTTACTAATCTTTCCTCGAATAGAAAGAGAGATTGAGAGGGATCAAGAATCCTAATTCTCGCTATTTGGAATGGATCCAATTCTATTGAGTCTGACTCATAGTGATCATTTCTCTTTAGCAAAGAATGACCTTGGTTATCAAAGGATTGAACAACCGGGATCCATTTACTTATGATACCTAGTTGGCATTCTATAATTTTTTAGATCAATATAATTGAGATTTGTATAGATAGCACACAGGAGCAAAACCATGTGGTATGGTTAAGGGCATCCACAATGTGTAGCCAAATGTGAAAATAGCTTTTGGCATCGTGGGAACCATTGTGGAAGGTGTTGCCAAAGCCAAAAAGATGGAACCGAAGCTCCCTGATTGATTGATTGAAGGAATATAAAAATGCAACTCCTCTCCTCTTTCTCCCATGCTTGGACGCATGTAGTACAGTATAGAGCGCAGGGTCTACTCCCTTGTCCCTTCTATCACAAATCACAAGGCAGTGAGGCGTCAAATCACAAAAGCACGGATGAAGTAACCATCATTTCACTCTTCGCTGACTCCGCTTCTCCATCGTCTTCTTCGAGAAACCATCTCACCGCACTAGTACTCCTAGTAGTACTAGTCCTTTGGTTCAACGGACTTCCTGGATGCAAATAAGGCGGTTGTCTCGGCTTGCAGGCGGCACTTGCAAACGACTTACGATGGTCTCCCTCAATGGTGTTCTCCGTCGAACGCACTTCGCCAAACCACAAAAAAAAATCATTGACGTCACCACAATGGGGAAGGAAGTCAAATATAGTTACTACCTCCATTTTTTTTGTACACAAGGCCAGTATACCAAAATTACAATTTGCAAAGGGACACAAACACTAATCGAGGCAAAATTGATGGGGTTAGCAACCAAGGACATTAATATCCCCTGCATGCATGCGAAAGTGAGAAGGTTGGTTTGCATGGCGCTGCATTAGTCAAGCGATGAGGAGTGAGATGGTTAGCTCTTTGGTCTTTGGAGAAAAAAATACGCATTAATTGACACGTGAAACGAGGATTTGTATCGATTAAATCCCGCGAAGGAAAACCCCGCCTTTCTTTTTTAACACTAGTACTCCTAGTGTGTACGTACTTATCTTGTTTGGGTCTAGGCCTTGCATTGCCAAACTTCGCCACACACTTTTGCCAAGCTTGCCTAAAGTTTTCAAAATGAGAAGGAGGTACACTTGCGCACGGCTGTCGCGGTTGCACCGCACACTCACATAGTCGCTTCTACACGCCGCAAACCCAACCAAGGGAACGCACCCTCACTAACACGTGATGTCGCATGTGAACAAACCAAACTCAGCCATCCTATCGCTGACACATAATTTTCGTTCATAGAGTATGTTTATCCAATCGCATGTTGGGGAGTATCCGTACGGCCCGTGCGGTGGTGTGTTGGGGAAGAAGAAGAGGTGAGGAAGAAGGAAAGAAGGGTCAGGAGACGTAGGATATTCAGCCAACCGCCTGAAATGGTAGACTGACTCAAGTTAGGCGACTTGCATAACAAATATAAGTATTTACACATCAAAAGATCCATAAAAACAACATAAAGAAAAATTATCACTGCTCGCGAAAAGAGACGGCCTCGTCGTCTTTGGCTGCCGGCACGAACCAGCCGTAGCTGCCGACGTGTGTCTCCGCACCGTGGTTGTCCTCGGCCTCCAGCTACTCGTTCAAGCGGAGTGTGCGGGCGCTCTGCACGGACGAGAGCATAGCCCGGTTCAAGTTGGGGACGTCCGGTTCCGCCTGCAGGAGGGCCTCGATCGCAGCGGCATTCGCACGCTTCGCGTAGAGTCGAGCCTCCGCCGCCCGGTTCAAGTCCAGGACGTCCGGTTCCGCCTGCAACAGGGCGTCGATGAGAGCGGCATCCGCGCGCTCTGCGTTGAGTCAAGCCTCTGCCGCCCGGTTCAAGTCCAGGACGTCCGGTTTTGCCTGCAGGAGGGCCTCGATGGAAGCAGCATCTGCGTGCTTCGCCTCAAGTTGAGCCTCCGCCACCCGGTTCACATCCACGACATCCGGTTCCGCTTGCAGGAGAGCCTCGATGGCAGCGGCATGCGCGCGCTCCGCGTTGAATTGAGCCTCTGCCTCTCGGTCCTCCTTTAGTATCGCCATGTTGAACCGTTGGTCTGCCTGCACCATGGGGGACTCGGACGCCAGCACGAAGTCGACATCCATCGTCTCATACCCATCGGGGGCCTTCTGCGCCGCGACCTCCGCCATGAACATTCGATCAGCTTCCTCCTCCTCGTAGCTTGGCTCCAGAGAACTCTGGGATTGGCCCACCGCAAAGCGAGCTTGGGAGCGGAGGTCTGTGGTGCCGACCGCCGCCGCAATTTCTACGCGGCGCTCCGGCGTCAGCATCTTGTAGTAAGTGATCTTGCAGCGCACCATGGCTTTCCGGTGAACTAGGGGACGCTTGATGCGGGCTAGGGGATCGAAAGGTGGGGGAATGGGCTGGAGATTTGGTGTGGTTTTAGGGCAGTAGCTGGCGTAGGCCGAGTAGCGAAGGTTCTGGTGTGAATAGTGGTTCCACTGATGACTGGTCAATCAGTTTTGACTGTACATCGTTCTTGTCGCGTTCGCGTTGCAGCCCGGCACGCTGGACCCTCCACGTCGCTTACCAAATGGAACGCGCTTCGTCTTGCGTTTTCACTCGCTTGTGGGACCGCAGTTGAGAGCAAACCGATGTCCATCCCCCTCCCCCGTCCGCGTCATTTATTATACTACCACTCCCTCCGTTTTATGCGGAGTAAATAAAAACAGAAGGAGTATACTACGGATGAAGGATCCCCTGACGTGGCCGAACCCATTCAGTAACTGACATGTAGGGCCTAGCAAGCATGGGGTCCGCCAGTAAGTGACCGAAAGGGAGGGTAAGGTAGGGATACCTACGTTAGAGGATCGACTTCCACTACTACTCCCTCCTTCCATTTACTATATAGGGCCTAATGCGTTTTTCGAGACTAACTTTGACCAAATGTTAGAGTAATAATATATGACATGCAACTTACACAAAGCATACGGTCAAATTCGTATGTGAAAGGAGTTTCCAATGATATAATTTTCACATTATACATCTCATGTATTATTAATCTTGTCAATAGTCAAATTAGAAAACATCTCGAGTACAAATCTAGGAGTACGTACGAATCTAACAATATTGATTGGGCATTGTTGAATGTTGATACCTTCTTGATCAAAGTAGAGATACTTTGACTACACATAAAACCTATATGTAAACTAGAAAGGATAGGGGGGAGTATATTGTACGTTCAAAAACGAAACGAACATTGAATACCCTTTATATATGATTTGCGGATGCTATGATCACCGATTCAAAATTTTGAATCCGCCTTAGGTATCACGTGCCCCCACTCGTTCCCTCTCAATTTCATCTCGGGGTCCGGAGATCTATTGAAAGAGGACTACGGTGGGTACATGCGAATGATACTCGGCGGAATGTCAAATGAGGCATGTGGGAGGATGGACTCGACTGGAGGGCGACATGATCGATGGAGAAGAGGGTTGGATAGGAATGAGAAATAAGCAAATGCCACATGATTATACTTGAACGGCTCAAATAAACAATAAGTTGTCTCGCTTGGCCTACATAGTGAAAGGCCTAGTGTGCAACGCGGAGCACTGACACTCGAATATGGCCGGGAAAACAGGGAAACCGACATGTGGGGCACACCCGTCGGGACGATGTAGTGCAGACTAGTCCAATGGAGGAGATGGCCCACGACCTCCTCGCCGCCGACAACCGTTCATGTGGGTCGCTGGGGCCAACAATGGGGTGCAGCTCCAGCACCGCCTCTGTACACGGCGACCGCGGTGAGCGACACGCTAGAGTTCATTGGCATGCCCAAAAAAATGGCAACCATCCAAACAAAGACCAATCTTTGGGTCATGACCAAAATTTTGGTAAGGTGCACTTTGGCCACAATCCAAACACACCCCAACACCCGGCTCATCAAGGATGCAAGGGGCGCCGCGACGCGTCCGCGGAGTGGTGTAGCGCGGCCAACTGCATCCTATGGACCTGAGACCATGCCGGGTCATCTTGCTTTTTCAATGACATGCGGGGATCGCATGTGAGCAAAGGGCATCTCCAACGTTGCCACGGCCATAGCTGACTACCCTGGCACACCAAAACCCTCGTCACTCGCACCGTTGCGTGGTGCGTTCCCAGCCGACGCCAGCTGCCCGCATTCATGTTGTCCATTCGTATGTCGTCGTTAAGAGGCTTGGTGCCCGAGGAACCAACTCCGGCGACTTAATGACACACCCGGACGCTTGGCCTCACCGGAATGCGCTACTTAAAGTGGCAACGCCCAGCTAACCTCCACACCATAGCCCATCGTCCTCTTACCTGGCACCACATCCGCCATGACCGCAAGTGCGAACGCTCTGCGGGAGAGGTTGTCTTCGGGGATGAAGCTCGAGGTCGCCACCCTCGCTCAAGTCGCCTCTCGCGGCGCAATAGCGGCGTAGCCAGACACGGACGCGACCGCACAAGCGGTGGCCATGCTGGCGGCCGACGACGGGAGCACCATCAGCCACGTGTCCTACTTGCTGTCGTCCAACGTTCGGCACCGCCGAGGTCGGGGACTCCTCCGAGGATGAGTAGGGCATGGGAGGCGGCAGGGCATGGTGTGCCAACTAGCCGGTCCGTCTCCCGTGTTCTACTTTTCCTCGCCGGAGACCGCACCTTCACTTCACGGGTCTTGAACCCCGCCCCCATACATAGAGATCGCAGATGGAGGACGTCGGTCGCCGCTGTAGAATAGGTTTAGGGTCGTGTTTATTTTATTTTTCTGTCATATAAAAGTTCAAAATGTAATGAAAATCTGCCGTGTTTGCATTAATCTCGGCCGGTGTATATGAACTTTCATAATAATATACATATTGTACGAGTACTAGCAAGATGCCTGTGCGTTGCACGGAAGATCAAGATCTTGTGGGAGAAAGGGATGAACCAGGGAAAGCCTTATCTTCAAATGTGAGGAGGAGTGCGGGTAAATTGTCATAGTTTCCTTCCTATCCGTTAGATATAGATCGGACGGCCTATATTGCAGGATGACAGGCACACCATCATCACCAACTCTGCTTTTTATTGAACCGAGACAAATATAACATGCGAAGTAAAATAAACACATTGGGTCTATACATACACAAATTATCTTAGGCACTCCAATAGTACGTCCACTACACATTCACGCATTTCACATCTTTCCACATCTATGGGAACCTACGAAAGGGTTAATGTAAATTTCCCCTCTCTCTCCTCCCCTGATTTTCATGGTGGTGGGCCCCTCCCTCCCCCCAATCTACAATCAGTAGCTCACACATTTCACACTACATTAATTACGTAACTGGGATTACATAGGTGTAGCATTACTCGTCCTAAAAAACCAACTAAGCCAACCTCCCATCATATCATGCGGGAAAAGACCCGGCCGCGCCATTTTAGTCGGGATTACCGGATTAATAGTAGTAGTATCGATGGATCAAGCGAAGCAACAAATTTTTTTGAGGGGGCGAAGCACCTAGTTTAAAAGGAAAAAAGGCGGTACACTCACAGCACTCCTGTCGCGGTCGCATTGCACCCCACACACGTTCGGTCTTGCACACGGCTCACGCAAACGGAACGCGCTTCGGCTTGCCTCGTCACTGACACGTGGGACTGCACTTGGAGAAACCGACCATGCGCCAAACTCCCCCCTCCCACCGCATGAAAATCCTCCCCCCCCACACACACACAAATTCCCCCCAAATCCGATTCAACCGCCCTTCGGCCAACTAGCCAATAATATTCCCCAAACCCCCCTCCCCCCCCCGTCCCC
>NC_041387.1:540190677-540204381 GCF_002162155.2 Triticum dicoccoides | reverse complement strand
CTCTGCCAAAGCCGCCCTCCCCGCCGCGCCGATACGTCGGCGCCGCGGTTCGTCGAGGGGACGCACGGCGATCCTGTCGCTCCCACGGTACGCTCTCGTAGACTGCCGTCCTCTAGCCGCGCCGCCACATCTGGCTACGTTCTTGTGGAGGCGCACGGTGGTCAGCGCCGCCACCGCTGGCGACGTTTGTGTGGAGACGCACGGCGGTCAGCTTCTCCCATGGTACGCGCACTCTAGACTGAGGCTCCGTTCATGTCGGTGTAGCGCTGAATGTTAGCTGATAGACGCTATTAATCTCACTATTTGCCGAAGTAGTTTACTGTCAATATGCTCTGCTTAAGAAGCTTCCTTGCCCTATTCTACACAAAATCTGCTTAGCTGAGATGGCATGCCAAGGCCGATTAGTTGCTAAAATATCCTGCCATATATTTATTGTGACGTAGATTGCCATGGTCTAGTAGCCAATCTGTTAGGTGAAATAGCTCTACACCGTTTTATACTCGATCTTTGTTGCTGCGATGGCGTTCGATAGTTCGATGGCTGTGTGGTTGGCCTCATTGACTCCTGAAACAGCCTGCCATAATTTAGCACTCAAAGCTGCTTGCTGAATTAGCTTTACATATATTTCGTTACTTAGATATGCTCGTCCAAATATCTTGCCATAGCTTTAGAGATCGACCTAGGTATTTTTTTTCTGGACTTCATAAAAAATCATATATGTTTTTCCTGTAATATCTAGTAGAAGAACTAATTTGTATGTCTAACAGATGGACAAGACATGGAAACTTCTGCTCGAAGATTCTCCACTGCATATGTGGGGGGTTGAAAACTTCATGAACTTTATCAGAGCTGAGTACGGTGGATCGAAATCAGATGTGCTCTGCCCGTGTAGCAGTTGTATGAATCCAGTTACAAGACCCCAGTCAACTCTGCAAAATCATCTAACTTGTATGGGATGTCTGTCACATATACTAGGTGGGCTCATCATGGTGAAGCTGTGAACGTCAATGTTATTGACTATGTGGAAGCAGCAGATCACCATCTTGACCTGCCTGATGCTCAGGTGGAAGAGGAGGAGGAGGTGGTGGTGGCGGAGCCAGTGAGTTTGACCAACATTGAAACAATGCTACGAAATGCTCGTGCATTCCGTGAACTTTCACCTACAGAAGAAAAACAGTGGGCCCGCATGTTGGAACAATGCAACATTGATGTCACCCCAGGAAATAAGCTGTCAGTATTCTCAGCTATGGTTACCTTTCTTCAGGTGAAGACATCTGAGCGGATGACCAACAAATCATTCGATGCGATTTTGGCTGCTTTCCGTAAATCTTTCCCAGATGCGTCTGAGCTGCCACACACCTACAGTAAATGAAGAATTTCCTTCATGCAGTTGGAATTGGATATGATATGATCCATGTTTGTAAGAATTATTGTGTTCTATTCCGGAAGGATTATGCCAACTTAAGTGAATGCCCGAAATGCAAATCATCAAGATGGAAAGATGGCGATGTCGTGAAGAGGATTCCTCATAATGTTCTGAGACATTTTCCAATTACACCAAGATTGCAGAGGTTGTTTCATGATGCTGAAAAAAGAGAGGATGTACTGTGGCATTCTAGGAACCAGGAGTACAGAGATCAGAATGTAATGAGCCATCCATCTCATGGTAGTGAGTGGAAAAGCTTCAATGATAAACACAAAAAGTTTGCTGCTGACCCGAGAAACATTAGACTTGGCTTAGCTTCAGATGGATTTAACCCATTTGGCCACTAGAGCGCCACATATAGCATGTGGCCAGTGCTTGTTATCCCTTACAACATGCCTCCAAATGTCTGCACCAAAGAATCAAACTACATGATGGCCTTGCTCATCCCAGGTCCAAAAAGTCCTGGAAAGGATTTTGATTTGTTCATGGAGCCTCTTGTGGAGGAACTTCAACAGCTATGGAAGGATGTTCTCACTCGAGACCTATATAGCAGCCCACTAGTTGATTTCTTTCTGCGTGATGTTATAATTTGGTGCATCCATGATTATCCGGCTTTGGGCACTATGTCAGGGTGAACGACACATGGTTACAATGCATGTGTTCGCTGTGACATGAATCCGTTGTTACATTGGACACCGTTGTTTCCTTGCCAAGGACAAGCCGCATCCTAGAAAATACCGAAGACATGTGTTCAATGCAAAGCATGAAAACCGTGATGCACCAAAGAGGCTCACCGCCGATGAGTTGCAAGTGGAATTAGAGAAGGTTAGGCATATTACACCAGGAAACCATCCTGGTAATGGTAGCGGGAAAAGGAAGCATGGAAGGGCAGAAGAGAGATTATTGTTTACCCGTAGGTCAACTTTGTGGGACTTGGAGTATTGGAAAGATTTGGATCTGCGGCATAATCTTGATGTGATGCACATCGAGAAAAATATATGTGACAGCATTATCGGCACAATTCTTAATATTGAAGGCAAGACGAAAGATACCTTAAAATCTAGGATTGATTTGACACACCTAGGTATTAGAAAGGATTTGCAGGTGCAAGATGAACGTAAACCACGGGATATGGCACCAGCTGTGTACGTCTTGGACAAGGTAAAAAGAAAAGAATTTTGCGAGGTCCTGTCACGTGTGAGATTCCCACATGGATTTGCTTCCAACCCTGAAAGGAGAGTCAGTGCAGATGGAAACTGTTGGAAATATGCCCTAGAGGCAATAATAAAAGCATTATTATTATATTTCCTTGTTCATGATAATTGTCTTTTATTCATGCTATAATTGTATTATCCGGAAATCGTAATACATGTGTGAATACATAGACCACAATATGTCCCTAGTAAGCCTCTAGTTGACTAGCTGGTTGGTCAACAGATAGTCATGGTTTCCTGACTATGGACATTAGATGTCGTTGACAACGGGATCACATCATTAGGAGAATGATGTGATGGACAAGACCCAATCCTAAGCATAGCACAAGATCGTGTAGTTCGTTTTGCTAGAGCTTTTCCAATGTCAAGTATCTCTTCCTTAGACCATGAGATCGTGTAACTTCCGGATACCGTAGGAGTGCTTTGGGTGTACCAAACATCACAACGTAACTGGGTGACTATAAAGGTGCACTACAGGTATCTCTGAAAGTGTCTGTTGGGTTGACACGGATCGAGACTAGGATTTGTCACTCCGTATGACGGAGAGGTATCTCTGGGCCCACTCGGTAATGCATCATCATAATGAGCTCAAAGTGACCAAGTGTTTGGTCACGGGATCATGCATTATGGTATGAGTAAAGTGACTTGCCGGTAACGAGACTGAATGAGGTATTGGGATACCGACGATCAAGTCTCGGGCTTGTAACGTACCGATTGACAAAGGGAATAGTATACGGGGTTGCTTGAATCCTCGACATCGTGGTTCATCCGATGACATCATCGAGGAGCATGTGGGAGCCAACATGGGTATCCAGATCCCGCTGTTGGTTATTGATCGGAGAGCCGTCTCGGTCATGTCTGCGTGTCTCCCGAACCCGTAGGGTCTACACACTGAAGGTTCGGTGACGCTAGGGTTATTAGGAAGACTTGTATGTGATTACTGAATGTTGTTTGGAGTCCCGGATGAGATCCCGGATGTCACGAGGAGTTCCGGAAGGGTCCGGAGGTAAAGATATATATGTGGGAAGTTGTCATGCGGACACCGGAAAGTTTCGGGGGCATATCGGTATTGTACCGGCGCCACCGGAGGGGTTCCGGGGGTCCACCGGGAGGGGCAACCCCTCTTGGTGGGCCACATGGGCCGCGTAGGGCAGGGCACCAGCCCCTGGAGGGCTGGGCGCCCCCCCCCCCCTTTGGGCCCATGCGGCTAGGGTTGGGGGGGAACCCTAGAGGGGGCACCCCCTTTGCTTGGGGGGCAAGTCCCCCCTCCCTGGCCGCCGCCCCCCCTCTAGATCCCATCTAGAGGGGCCGGCCCCCCTTGCCCCTTCCCCTATAAATAGAGGGGTGAGGGGAGGGCTTCAACACACAACCAAGGCGCAGCCCCTCCCCTCTCCAACACCTCTCCTCCTCCGTCACGAGCTTGGCGAAGCCCTGCCGGAGTGCTGCTTCTCCACCAACACCACGCCGTCGTGCTGCCGTTGGAGCTGTCTTCCTCAACCTCTCCTTCCTCCTTTATGGATCAAGACGGAGGAGACGTCGTCCGTACCGTACGTGTGTTGAACGCGGAGGTGCTGTCCGTTCAGCACTTGGTCATCGGTGATCTGAATCACGGCGAGTATGACTCCATCATCACCGTTCCCTCGAACGCTTCCGTACGCGATCTACAAGTGGTATGTAGATGCAATCTCTCTCCCATGACTCATTGCTTAGATGAACTCATAGATGGATCTTGGTGAAACCGTAGGAAAAATTTTAATTTTCTACAACGTTCCCCAACAGTGGCATCATGAGCTAGGTCTATGCGTAGTTCTCTATTGCACGAGTAGAACACAATTTTGTTGTGGGCGTAGATCTTGTCAACTTGCTTGCCGCTACTAGTCTTATCTTGCTTCAGCGGTATTGTGGGATGAAGATACCCGGACCAACCTTACACGTACGCTTATGTGAGACCGGTTCCACCGACTGACATGCACTAGTTGCATAAGGTGGCTGGCGGGTGTCTGTCTCTCCCACTTTACTTGGAGCGGATTCGATGAAAAGGGTCCTTATGAAGGGTAAATAGAAGTTGACAAAATCACGTTGTGGTTATTCGTAGGTAAGAATACGTTCTTGCTAGAACCCAATTGCAGCCACGTAAAAGATGCAACAACAATTAGAGGACGTCTAACTTGTTTTTGCAGCAATTGTCATGTGATGTGATATGGCCAGAAGTTGTGATGAATGATGAATGATATATTGTGATGTATGAGATCATGTTCTTGTAATAGGAATCACGACTTGCATGTTGATGAGTATGACAACCGGCAGGAGCCATAGGAGTTGCTTTATTTTTTGTATGACATGCGTGTCATTGAAGAACGCCATGTAAATTACTTTACTTTATTGCTAAACGCGTTAGCCATAGAAGTAGAAGTAGTCATTGGCATGACAACTTCATGAAGACACGATGATGGAGATCATGATGTTGGAGATCATGGTGTCATGCCGGTGACGAAGATGATCATGGAGCCCCGAAGATGGAGATCGAAGGATCTATATGATATTGGCCATATCATGTCACTATTATATAATTGCATGTGATGTTTATTATGTTTATGCATCTTGTTTACTTAGAACGACGGTAGTAAATAAGATGATCCCTTATAATAATTTCAAGAAAGTGTTCCCCCTAACTGTGCACCGTTGCTAAAGTTCGTCGTTTCGAAGCACCACATGATGATCGGGTGTGATAGATCCTTACGTTAAAATACAACGGGTGTAAGACGGATTTACACATGCAGAACACTTAGGGTTAACTTGACGAGCCTAGCATGTACAGACATGGCCTGGGAACACAAGAGACCGAAAGGTCGAACATGAGTCGTATGGAAGATACGATCAACATGGAGATGTTCACCGACGATGACTAGTCCGTCTCACGTGATGATCGGACACGGCCTAGTCGACTCGGATCGTGTAACACTTAGATGACTAGAGGGATGTCTAATCTGAGTGGGAGTTCATTAAAATAATTTGATTAGATGAACTTAATTATCATGAACTTAGTCTAAAACTTTTTGCATAATATGTCTTGTAGATCAAATGGCCAACGCTCATGTCAACATGAACTTCAACGCGTTCCTAGAGAAAACCAAGCTGAAAGATGATGGCAGCAACTATACGGACTAGGTCCGGAACCTGAGGATCATCCTCATAGCTGCCAGGAAACAATATGTCCTAGAAGGACCACTAGGTGACGCTCCCATCCCAGAGAACCAAGACATTATGAATGCTTGGCAGTCTCGTGCTGATGATTACTCCCTCGTTCAGTGCGGCATGCTTTACAGCTTAGAATCGGGGCTCCAAAAGCGTTTTGAGCAACATGGAGCATATCAGATGTTCGAGGAGCTGAAACTAGTTTTCCAAGCTCATGCCCGGGTCGAGAGATATGAAGTCTCCGACAAGTTCTATAGTTGTAAGATGGAGGAAAATAGTTCTGTCAGTGAGCATATACTCAAAATGTCTGGGTTGCACAACCGCCTGTCCCAGCTGGACATTAACCTCCCGGATGAGGCGGTCATTGATAGAATCCTTCAGTCGCTCCCACCAAGCTACAAGAGCTTTGTGATGAACTACAATATGCAGGGGATGGTGAAGACCATTCCTGAAGTATTTTCAATGCTAAAGTCAGCAGAGGTTGAAATCAAGAAAGAACATCAAGTGTTGATGGTCAATAAGACCACTAAGTTCAAGAAGGGCAAGGGTAAGAAGAACTTCAAGAAGGACGAAAAAGATGTTGTCGCACCCGGTAAGCCAGTTGCCAGGAAGAACTCAAAGAATGGACCCAAGCCTGAAACTGAGAGCTTTTATTGCAAGGGGAAGGGTCACTGGAAGCGGAACTGCCCCAAATACTTAGCACACAAGAAGGCCGACAACACTAAAGGTATATTTGATATACATGTAATTGATGTGTACCTTACCAGTACTCGTAGTAACTCCTGGGTATTTGATACCGGTGCCGTTGCTCACATATGTAACTCACAGCAGGAGCTGCGGAATAAGCGGAGACTGGCGAAGGACGAGGTGACGATGCGTGTCGGGAATGGTTCCAAGGTCGATGTGATCGCCGTCGGCACGCTACCTCTACATTTACCTACGGGATTAGTTTTAAACCTCAATAATTGTTATTTAGTGCCAGGTTTGAGCATGAACATTGTATCTGGATCTCATTTAATACGAGATGGCTACTCATTTAAATCCGAGAATAATGGTTGTTCTATTTATATGAGAGATATGTTTTATGGTCATGCCCCGATGGTCAATGGTTTATTCTTAATGAATCTCAAACGTAATGTTACACATATTCATAGCGTGAATACCAAAAGAAAGTTGATAACGATAGTCCCACATACTTGTGGCATTGCCGCCTTGGTCACATTGGTGTCAAGCGCATGAAGAAGCTCCATGCTGATGGACTTTTAGAGTCTCTCGATTTTGAATAATTTGACACATGCGAACCATGCCTCATGGGCAAAATGACCAAGACCCCGTTCTCCGGAACAATGGAGCGAGCAACCAACTTGTTGGAAATCATACATACCGATGTGTGCGGTCCAATGAGCGTTGAGGCTCGCGGAGGATATCGTTATGTTCTCACTCTCACTGATGACTTGAGTAGATATGGGTATGTCTACTTGATGAAACACAAGTCTGAGACCTTTGAAAAGTTCAAAGAATTTCAGAATGAAGTAGAGAATCAACGTGACCGAAAGATAAAATTCTTACGATCGGATTGTGGAGGAGAATATTTAAGTCATGAATTTGGTACACACTTAACAAAATGTGGAATCATTTCACAACTCACGCCGCCTGGAACACCTCAGCGTAACAGTGTGTCCGAACGTCGTAATCGCACTCTATTGGATATGGTGCGATCTATGATGTCTCTTACCGATTTACCGCTATCATTTTGGGGATACGCTCTAGAGACAGCTACATTCACTTTAAATAGGGCACCCTCTAAATCCGTTGAGATGACACCGTATGAATTATGGTTTGGGAAGAAACCTAAGCTGTCGTTTCTAAAAGTTTGGGGATGCGATGCTTATGTCAAGAAACTTCAACCTGAAAAGCTCAAACCCAAGTCGGAAAAATGTGTCTTCATAGGATACCCTAAAGAAACCATTGGGTATACCTTCTACTTGAGATCCGAGGGCAAGATCTTTGTTGCCAAGAACGGATCCTTTCTGGAAAAAGAGTTTCTCTCGAAAGAAGTAAGTGGGAGGAAAGTAGAACTCGATGAAGTACTACCTCTTGAATGGGATAGTAGTGCAGCTCAGGAAGATGTTCCTGTGATGCCTACACCAACTGAAGAGGAAAATAATGAAGATGATCAAGGTACTTCGGATCAAGTTGCTACTGAACTTCGTAGGCCCACAAGGACACGTTCCGCACCAGAGTGGTACGGCAACCCTGTCCTGGAAATTCTGTTGTTGGACAACGGTGAACCTTCGAACTATGAAGAAGCAATGGTGGGCCCAGATTCCAATAAATGGCTAGAAGCCGTGAAATCCGAGATAGAATCCATGTATGAAAACAAAGTATGGACTTTGACTGACTTGCCCGATGATCGGCGAGCGATAGAAAACAAATGGATCTTTAAGAAGAAGACGGACGCGGATGGTAATGTCACCATCTATAAAGCTCGACTTGTCGCTAAGGGTTATCGGCAAGTTCAAGGGATTGACTACGATGAGACTTTCTCTCCCGTAGCGAAGCTTAAGTCCGTCCGAATCATGTTAGCAATTGCCGCATACTATGATTATGAGATATGGCAGATGGACGTCAAAACGGCATTCCTTAACGGGCATCTTAAGGAAGAACTGTATATGATGCAGCCAGAGGGTTTTGTCGATCCTAAGAATGCTAACAAAGTATGCAATCTCCAGTGATCCATTTATGGGCTGGTGCAAGCATCTCAGAGTTGGAACATTCGCTTTGATAAGATGATCCTAAAAATATATGTGACAGCATTATCGGCACAATTCTTAATACTGAAGGCAAGACGAAAGATACCTTAAAATCTAGGATTGATTTGACACACCTAGGTATTAGAAAGGATTTGTAGGTGCAAGATGAACATAAACCACGGGATATGGCACCAGCTGTGTACGTCTTGGACAAGGTAAAAAGAAAAGAATTTTGCGAGGTCCTGTCACGTGTGAGATTCCCACATGGATTTGCTTCCAACCCTGAAAGGAGAGTCAGTGCAGATGGAAACAAGGTACAAGGGTTGAAAACTCATGACTGCCACGTCCTACTTCAAAGGGTTTTACCTGTTATCCTTAGAGGATTGGGCCGCCCTGACTTATACAGAGTAGTTGCAGAGTTGGGACAATTCTTCAGGGAACTCTACAGTAGAAATATCAGGATAGATGCTTTGGAGCGTCTTAGAGACAAGATACCAACTATCCTATGCGACCTTGAGAAGATATATCCTCCAGCCTTCTTTGATGTGATGGTGCATTTGGCTGTTCATCTACCTGATGAGGCACTACTTAGAGGTCCAGTACAGTATGGCTGGATGTACCCTATTGAAAGGCGGCTAGGCACTTTCAAGGGCTATGTTAGGAATAGAGCTAGACCCGAGGGTTCCATTGCAGAGGCCTACATTGCTACAAAAGCGTTGACATTCTGCTCAAAATACATTAAAACAACTGATCAGCTTAGCAAAGAGGTGGGTGAAGACAATCCCGGGCTCAATGTTCTCGATTATTCTGTTCGAGTTACAGGGAAGAGTCAACAAGAGGACAAAGCTAAATATTTGGACAAAATGGTTTGGTATGTGTTGAATAACTGTCCTGAGATACTACCTTATATCAAGTAAGTGCAGTACTGCAGATTCTACGTCAGAATCTACTAAACTTGTAGCACATTCTTATATATTTAGATGTTTGACGCGATCACTATGTTGTGCAGCTTCTACAAAGAGGAGTTACTGCCACAAAATCAAAGAAACATTGAGAAACTGGTTATGGCAGGATTTGCGAAATGGTTCAAGAACCATGTAAGCTTTTTAAGTGCACTATCAGTTTTTTTAATATATTGAGTACATAAGATGATCAGGTTGTCTATTTTCTAACCATAGGTTAAGAAGATGCGGGAGGATGGGCAGGTAGTTGATGATGCCCTTTACTCACTAGCAATGGGTCCTGATACTCGGGTAAGACATTATGAATCTTGCGTTGTTGGAGATGTGCGCTACAACACCCTTGCACGAGACGAAGGCAGGAAGACACAAAACAGTGCCATCATGAGCATGGATACGTATGACAAAGAGATACGGAAATGTATGCTAACATAACAGACAGTGTTCAGTTGCAGTATATCTCCAGTTTCGAGGATCATCGGTGTGTGGTTCTGTTGTGTTCTCGTTTGTATAACCTGTTTTCCAGGATCGCAAAACCCAGAGCTGATGATTATTTCAAATCCATCAATGTCAAGGCGGCATACCAGACCAATCAGCCTTTTATTTTGGCAAATCAAGCAACACTGATATTTTTCTTGGAAGACACATTTGCACATAGCGATGACTGGAGAGTATTGGAAAGGTTTGAGCAGAGGAATTCGTTTAATGAAGTTGCACAACAAGATGATGCTTACACTACTCCTGATGTACAAGATAACATAGATGTTCCTAATATCTTTGAGAACCATCACGTCAATGACGCCGGCGAAAAGATTGCCTGTCGTGTTGTGGACATACAAGAGTTGATCAAGAAGAAGCCAACGTTTGAGGACATTGAGGACGAAGAAGAAGATGACACCATGGGGAATTATGATTCAGACTGGTACACATGGCGAAGATGTTGACGCTTCTGTTGCGGATGATGATTACATTGCTTTTCTCGTATTTGTCTGTCAGAAGATGTTTTTTTATCTACTATGTGAAATTGTGTTTGCTATGACAACTGAAACCTGATGAACATGTTGTTTAATATTTTGCTGAGAGAACATCACTTGTTATGTATGGTGATTTGTGTTTGGTGATTGTATGACAACTAAAACATGATGACATTGTTGTTTAGTTGTACTCATATTTGGCTGTGAAACTTGAATTTGATGACATAGTTTGCTGTTGGACTGCAATTTGCTCGATGTCTTCGAATGAGAACAAAGCTGACCCAACAGGGCATCTGCTATTTATTTATTTATGAGCAAAAGGGGATACCCCTTGATTTCCGTTAATGGAAATCATTAGATGTTCACAACACTACACCCAGCCTACTACACAGGTTTCATTCATTACTAGTTTCAGCAAAGTGCTCATGTCGTAGCCACTCAATACATCACAAGTGCTACATACACTGCAAATAAAGAGACAATCATCCTACATAGCACATCGATTTTGCCCATTATCTTCACAAGCTCTTTCATCTCCTCATTGTTGTCAAGGTCGTTCGGCAGCTATTGCTTGGCCATGATCAGAGGAAATGCATCTTTAACCTTCTGCTCTGCATCTTCCTCTTCTGCCGTTCCTTCAGTTACTTGTCCAACACCCCAACCTGCTGGTATTGGGATTCCTCATCTAACCAAATAATCAGCGTAGTTGCATTCCCCCACATCAGCAACTTCCCAGAAATACAAATCACACGAATCTTCCCTTTTCTGCACGAATCAAATTAGAAGATCATCAACCAAACTATTAAAAAAATCAGCAACTGAAAGCAGCAGAACAACACTTAAACATATTATTACCCCATGATTCGGGCATTTGTAGAAGACTCGGCCAGCGTTGAGGATTGTGGTTGAGACGCAATGGATGACTCTGCGTGATTTGCAGCAGTGGCACAACACCAACGGCAGCGGGTTGTGATGAGCAATCGGCTGCGGTGCGCGTACCGGCGGGGGTGTGATGAGACCCACAGGCGATGGTACGGGTGGAGACTTGGCGCATATCTGGTTGTTGCCTACTGAAGAGCAGGTGGACGAGAAGCCAGCGGACATGGTTGATGCGGCTAGAGCTTCTGATGCTAGGCAGACTAAGTAGAGAAGAGGAGAAGCGAACATTGGATATGTCAGTTTCATTACTTGCAGAGTAGCATAGCACCATATATAGTCATAGTCTAGGTTTGGATTCAAACCAGCTACAGGAGCACGTCTCTCCTTTTTCTAAAACTCGGCAACGTCTCTTTACTGGTACACTAGCTTGTTCTGTACGCCTTCCCAAGTCTTTGATTTTCTTTCCCTTTTTTTGCGAGGAAGGAAGGAGGAAAAAATTGAGAGTTCCTGGGACTCGAACCCAAGACCTCTTGGTTGAAAACCAAGGGTGCTAGTCACTTATGTGGCGAACGTTCCCTGTGAGGAGGACGGCAGACGAACGCATTTTCCTTGCAGTTTTCTTCCTATATATAAAAAAGTATGCTACTTGGTGTCTGCTTAGTCAACAAACGGTTGTGCCAACCTTGACCGTTGGATTGACATTCAACGTCTATCACGTTTCTTCAGTCTCTTCTTCCTCGAGCCGCCAAAGCCAAACCAGCACCGGCGGGACCGCCTGCTCCCGCCTCCCATGGCTGGTTGTGATCTTCCCCGGCTCCTGTTCATTCCTGTCCGAGGCCTCACCATCGCCCTCTGCCTTGGTTCGCTCATCGTAGTGCCGCTCTCCGGTGTTGTCAACATGGTCAACAACCAAGAGGAATAAGGAGATGACTGTACATGGTGAGGATGACAGTAGGGACCCAGCAGCGCGCGTAGTAATTTTGTTTTTCGGGACGGGGAAGGGTATCAACTGGGTTGTGCGGGACCCGTGGCCCGTCTAGCCCAGGCTTTTATTTCATATGTTTAGCACATGACCAGCCCAGTTTGTTTTTTTCCATTCTGGAAAATGGCTAGCCAGCTATTTTGTTTTTTGCAGAATAACCAACATAGGCCTACTTGCTTTTCTACGCCCTGCTGGGCCGGAAATCTTTCAAGACGAGGAGGGATGCATTTTGCCCAGAAAATGGGCTATAAGTAATAAGAAATGGGCTATAAGTAATAAGAAATGGGCTATAAGTAATAATAAATGGGCTGTAAAATGAAAAAATACAGCAAACTGACAATTAGTTCCAAAATACTGTTTTCTTTTGGATTTTGATATTTTAAATTTCATTGTTTTTGTGCGAATAAAATTTCATTGAATTTAAATTAAGGTATATTTAGATTTAAAATTAATTTGAATCTGGCTAGAAATTTTGGGTTGCATGCTGTTTGGGACAGATTTGGAGGCTGACTTGTGGGTCTACTAGGTTGACGTGTGTTTTGGCTTTGTCAACTTAGTCCACAAATGATTCTAGCGGCAGTGACCGTTGGATGTTAATCCAACGGCCGTGCTGCTTCTTCAATATGAACGATTCTAGCTCCAGTGACCGTACGATGTCCATCCAACGGCCGTAGTGCTTCTTCAACCTCTGGTCTTCTTGCTCCAGCCGCCCAAAGCAGCACCGGTCCTACCGCATGCTCCTGCCTCCCGTGGCCGGCTGTGCTGCCGCGGAGGCCTCACCGTCCCCTACTATTCCCACCACTGGCCAGGCCTTGCGGCGACGGCAGCCTCACACCGCAGCCGAACCAGTGAACCCTCATACTCCACTCAGCGCGGGCTTCCACTGCCGCATCTTCCCCGGCTCCGCGTCGTCCCCTTCCTAGGCCTCGCCGTCGTCCACCGCTGTGGTGCTCTCGGTGCGACCTGGTCAACGTGGTCAAGGAACGACTTCCATCGGACATGGACTGTATGTGGAGAGGCTGACAGCTAGGTCCACGGCCGCAGCAAGGAAGTGCCTCCTTATTACGCGGAAAATAATGATTCCTCCACCTGACATCTGGGACCCACCGGACGGGCCACTGTATTTCGCGAAAAAACATTTCCCCCTGACTGCTGGGACCCACCAGCTACATCTTCGCACGCAAGGAAGTGCGTCCGGGCAAAAAAACGATTTGCCCCCCTGACTGCTGGGACCCACCAGCTACATCTTCGCATGCAAGGAAGTGCGTCCGGGCAAAAAAAAACGATTCGCCCCCCTAACTGCTGGGACCCACCAGCTACAT
>NC_041387.1:540171828-540190214 GCF_002162155.2 Triticum dicoccoides | reverse complement strand
CATCTCACACGCAAGGAAGTGCGTCCGGGCAAAAAAACAATTCGCCCCCCTGACTGTTGGGACCCACCAGCTACATCTTCGCACGCAAGGAAGTGCGCCCGGGCAAAAAAAATGATTCGCCCCCCTGACTGCTGGGACCCACCAGCTACATCTTCGCACGCAAGGAAGTGCGTCTGAAAAAAAACGATTCACCCCCCTGACTGCTGGGACCCACCAGCTACATTTTTGCACGCAAGTAAGTGCCTGACAGTCGGGACCCACCTGGTCAAAGCGTACGTAGCGTTGTCATTCTGGTCGCGAACGTGTACGTACATATATACTGGTCGATGTAGAGGCGCGCACGTGTCGTAGTAGAGGCGCGCACGTAGCATGTACACGTACATACAGCGGCTAGGGTGCAAGAAAGAAAACACGGCCATGTATGTGTACATACGGGTGAGGTTTCGAATGCCTACTCGCGCATACGTACGCCCAGGGCTCGTGTACATGGCCTGGTCGGAACGGAGAAACAGCGTCATCGTCGTGTTCATGGAGAGGCAACCGGCTGGGTCGGAACAGAATGCATGGTCGTGTTCATCGGGAGGGCTTGGACAGAACATGCGATGGAAACGAGGCCTGGCGTACCGCAGAATGGAGGAAACGGCCTTGTGTTCGACCAGCCACGTTCGAAACAGGATCCTGTTCATCAGGAGGGGTGTGGCGTACCGCAAAATGGATGAAATGGGCCTCCTACGGTTAAAATGGGGGTCCTGTTGATCAGGAGGGGTGTGGCGTACCACAAAATGGATGAAACGGACTTGTGTTGGAGCGCTACGGTCGAAATGGGGGTCCTGTTCATCGGGAGGGGTGTGGCGTACCGCAAAACGTGACTCCGCGGGATACCGTTCATCTCCACCGTCGACCTCCTCCATCCTCCACGGGCTACTGTTCATCCACCGCCGACCTCCTCCAGCCTCCACCTGCGACTGTTCATCCATGGGCTCCTGTTCATCCAGCCTCCACCGCGTGCTACTCCACCGACTACTATTCAACCACCCCTCTCCACAGGCTCCTGTTCAACCACCCCTCCACGGGTTACTGTTCATCCACCCCACCACCGTCTACTGTTCATCCAGCCCTCCACGGGGTTGTCATGTTCATCCAGCCCTCCATGGGGTCCTATTCATCCAGCCCCAACCGGCTCGATCGATCGGGGTCCTGTTCATCCAGAGGCAACGCCACGGGTCCTGTTCATCCACTCCCACCGCTCACTGTTCATCCAAACCCCACCGCAATGCTCACTTTTCATCCAGAGAGGCAGCATCGATCGGCTTTAGTTAGCAGCAGTAGCGAAGGAATCGCTCGATCGTTCAGTTAGCAGCCATCGATTGATCGCTCGGGTTCAGTAACGCGTAGCCTGCAGTGCAATCGCTCAGGTTCAGTTAGAGCCCAATGCCTCGCTCGGGTTCAGTTAGAGCCAACGTCTCACACACACGCGCGTACGTCTACAAGAGAAACGCGCATCGCTCAGCCCCCGACCACCCACCGTAACTAGGAACTCCCCAAAATTTTCCTTTCCCTCGCTTCTACCACGGTTTTTTCCATCATGGACGGCCCAAAGAAATTCATGCAGCTGCGTCTCCGGCCCGCCCAGGACGAAAAGCCCATTTTCTGTCATGATTTTTTGTCATAGAAGTAGGAGCCCGCCACATCTATGATGATACCGGGTTTTGTCACAACTATCGTCATAGAAGTGTCATATGTATGACAGAAAAAAATTCATTCGGCCCAAAATGTCACGGATGTGTCTTTTTTTTGTAGTGCATCACCCTCGTTCGTCCCGATCCCCATCTCACTTTCTCCCTCTCGATCCCGCAGCGCCACTACCTCGTGCCCGACCCCCTATCAACCTCCTGCGCGCCTCCTTCTGCAGCACTAGGCCGCGACCGCGCCTCCTCGCCAATCCCTGTTGCCCAAGCGCCTGAGGAGAGGAGCTCCTCGAGCTCCCGCAAGCCCGCGACCTCCGCTGCCCAGTAGGCCAACCGCACCGCGCCGGCCTCTCCTTCCTCACGCCGACCGCCCGCAGATCGTCGGCTACCCCGGAGTCGCGCCGCTCCTCCCGTCCCTGCGCCCTGGCCTTCTTCCCCGCCTCCTTGCCATGGCCGCGTGCCACTCGAGTAAGCAGGAAACTGCCCTGCGTCGTCGCGCCTGAGCCTCCCAGCGGCTTGCTTCAACCGCGCAAATAGAGGAGCTCACGCCCGAGCTCCCTGCTTCCTCCCTCCATGGCGCCTGGCCTCCCGCGCCACCGCCGAAGCAGTCATCCCCGCCCACGAGCCGTCCGGCTGTCGCGTTTCCATGTTCCAGCGACCTCGCCGCCTTCCTGCATCCGCGTGCCCGTTACTGGTCTCATGTGAGAGCCCCTCCTCACGGTCATGGCGTCAGTCGTGGGTGTTCAGTGCCCGCATGTTGTTGTTGTTTCGCCGCCCGCCTCTTCATTGACCGCCAAGACCCAGATGCTGTGCTGCTTCGTTTGGCTCATCCCAAGCCTCGGTAGACCCAGGGCCTCACTGCACTTGACCGTCATCGTTTTGTTGCTTCTCTGTGAAGACAGAGACTGCCAAGTACATGGATACGCCAAGTTCCACTCTGAACATGTATGACTACACCTGTTGATGTGTCAAGTACCTTTGAATGTCTATGAATACGCGGACTTGCCAAGTACCACGACTCCCCTGGATACTTCAAGGTCGAACTGGAAAACGCCAAGGACCCCTTCGAGTTGACGAGGCTGGCAAGTCCGAAGACCCCAAGTACCACGACGAACGTGTACCACTACCGTCGCCCCGGAGACATAGGATGCGTCAAGTCCCTCTTCGAAATGTGTACAACTACCGTCGTTGTGTACCACTACTTCCACTACCGTCGTTGTGTACCACTACTTCCACTACTGCCAACATGTACGACTACTTCCACCACGACCCGCGAGTACCACTACTTCCTTCGATGCTTCGAAGGTATAACCCCGAGACGAGCCCGCGAACGAGTGCATGTGTGTTGTATGAGATGCTCATGTTCAAACCGTGTCTGAATTGTTCCTTGCGCGTTCCTCCTCGGTTGCCATGCCGTCAACCCATGGGAACCCGGTAACCGGGATCACCGCACCATCTTTTGCATGTTCCGCACATCCGCACACTTGCTCTTTTGCACCGGTATCTCAATGAGTTATCGGATCATCAGAATGTTGCCGTGGCACCATTTTCGTTGACATGGCACTCCTTTTGTTCTTCCATGGTGACCAAATGCTTCATAACATGCTCATGTCAACATTTTCATAAAATTTCATAAACCTTGATTATGTCATCTGCATCATGTTAACAACATTTAAATGGTTAAAATTGTTGTTTGCTTTAAAATTGCTAAATAACATGGGGATTTTCCGAATTGTTGTTTGTTGTTTCCGGCCTCATTTAAACTTGCCTAAATAGTAGTTTAATTATGCTTCACCTCTTGCCATGTTTAACAACATTTAATCTTGTCTTGTTCATAACGGGAGCGAACTAAATATTTGCATGTGGTGTTTCGTCAATATGCAACTCGTTGCATATTGGGATCCACTTAAATTATAGTGTTGTTTGTTTCACTTTGCCATGACATGCCTTTTAAACCGGTCATGCATCATACTTGATTGTGCATCATGCCATGCTTATGTGATGGTTGTTTACCATGATGTTTGCTTCTTTCCGGTTGCGCTTCTCCTTGATAGTTCCGGATATCTTGCATTTGTGAGGATCCATTCGACTATGTTGGTTCGTCTACTTCTTGGACTTGTTCTTATTCCTAGCGAGATTTCAGGCAAGATGACCGTTACCCTGGATCTCACTACTATCATTGCTATGCTAGTGGATTTGTTCTATCGCTATGTTGCGCTACCTATCACTTGTTTATCAAGCCTCCCAAATTGCCATGTCAGCCTCTAACCTTTTTCACCCTTCCTAACAAACCATTGTTTGTCTAACTGCTTTGCTCAACCCCTCTTATAGCATTGTTAGTTGCAGGTGAAGTTGAAGATTGCTCCATGTTGGAACATGTTTATGTTGGGATATCATAATATCTCTTATTTAATTAATGCACCTATATATACTTGATAAAGGGTGGAAGGCTCGGCCTTATGCCTGGTGTTTTGTTCCACTCTGCCACCCTAGTTTCCGTCATATCGGTGTTATGTTCCTTGATTTTGCGTTACTTACGCGGTCGGGTTTATGGGAACCCCTTGACAATTCGCTTTGAATAAAACTCCTCAAGCAAGGCCCAACATTGGTTGTACAATTTGCCTAATAACAACTTAAACTTAAATAGGGGATTTTCGCCGGTCCCCTAGTATTTTTAATCAACCCCCGGGGAGTGCTCCTCTGAGTGTTGGTCCAACCTGTCAACCGCCGATGGCCGCATGGGGCAACTCTGCGATTGGCCTACCGGAAGTTTGGACAATTTGATCGTGGCCTGAAACGAGATACGCGCGGCTACTATCAGGGTGGCGGCACGTCGGGAGGTCTTGCTGGTTTTGTTTTACCATTGTCGAAATGTCTTGTAACTGGGATTCCGAGTCTGATCGGGTCTTCCCGGGAGAAGGAATATCCTTCGCTGACCGTGAGAGCTTGTGATGGGCTAAGTTGGGACACCCCTGCAGGGTTTAAACTTTCGAAAGCCGTGCCCGCGGTTATGTGGCAGATGGGAGTTTTTCATATCAGGCTGTAGAGAACTTGACAGTAGATTCAAATTAAAATACCCAACCGTGTGTGTAACCTTGATGGTCTCTTTTTGAGTGGGTCGAGAAGGGAACACGGTTTGGGTTATGTTTGAACATAAGAAGTTCAGGATCACTTCTTGATCATTACTAGTTTGCGACCGTTTGCATAGCTTCTCGTCTTATTCTTGTACTCGTAAGTTAGCCACTGTATCATGCTTAGTCGCTGCTGCAATCTCACCACTTATCCATTCCATACCCATTAAGCTTTGCTAGTCTTGATACCCATGGTAGTGGGATTGCTGAGTCCTCGTGGCTCACAGATTGCTACAACAACAGTTGCAGGTGCCGATGATACCAGTGCAGGTGATGCTACCGAACTCAAGTGGGAGTTCGACGAGGTCCTTGGCCATTACTATGTGTCTTTTCCTGATGATCAGTAGTGGAGCCCAGTTGGGACGATCGGGGATCTAGCATTTGGGGTTATCGTCTTTCCATTTGGGATTTGTCCGTAGTCGGACTATGTGTGTACTCTGAATGATGTATGAATTATATGATCTTTGTGTGAAGTGGCGATTGTAAGCCAACTCTATTTATCCCTTTCTTGTTCATTACATGGGATTGTGTGAAGATGACCCTTCTTGTGACAAAACCACAATGCGGTTATGCCTCTAAGTCGTGCCTCGACACGTGGGAGATGTAGCCGCATCGTGGGTGTTACAGATTCCCGGTGTTCCGAGGCCATGTTTGTACATGCTAGGCTCATTAAGTTTAACCCAAGTCTTCTGCATGTGCAAATTGTCTTACACTCATTGTATGTGAACGTAGAGTCTATCACACCCGATCATCACGTGGTGTCTCAACACGACGAACTATAGCAATGGTGCATACTCAGGGATAACACTTTTACCTTGAAATTTAGTGAATGGATCATCTTATAATGCTACCGTCGTACTAAGCAAAATAAGATGCATAAAAGATAAACATCACATGCAATCAAAATATATGACATGATACGACCATCATCATCTTGTGCTTTTGATCTCTATCTCCAAAGCATCATCACCATCTCCATCGTCACCGGCTCGACACCTTGATCTTCATCATTGCGTCGTGGCCGATTCGCCAACTTTGCTTCTACAACTATTGCTAACTCATAGTGATAAAGTAAAGCAATTACATGGTGTTTACATTCCATACCATAAAGAGACAACCATAAGGCTCCTGCCGGTTGCCGATACTTTTACAAAACATGATTATCTCATACAATAACGTATATCACATCATGTCTTGACCATATCACATCACAACATGCCCTGCAAAAACAAGTTAGACATCCTCTACATTGTTGTTGCAAGTTTTACGTGGCTGCTACGTGCTTCTAGCAATAACCGTTCTTACCTACGCATCAAAACCATAATGGTGATTTATCAAGTTTGCTATTTTAACCTTCAACAAGGACCGGCCGCAGTCAAATTTGATTCAACTGAAGTAGGAGAAACAGACACCCGCCAGCCACCTTTATGAAAAAGTATTTGCATGTCTATCGGTGGAACTGGTCTCATGAACATGGTCATGTAAGGTTGGTCCGGGCCGCTTCATCCCACAATACCACCGAATCAAAATAAGACGTTGGTGGTAAGCAGCATGACTATCACCGCCTGTCGGTGTCAAAACCGGCGGATCTCGGGTAGGGGGTCCCGATCTGTGCATCTTAGACTGATGGTAACAGGAAGCAAGGGACACAATGTTTACCCAGGTTTGGGCCCTCTCGATGGAGGTAAAACCCTACTTCCTGCTTGATTAATATTGAAGATATGAGTAGTACAAGAGTAGATCTACCACAAGATTGTAGAGGCTAAACCCTAAGAGCTAGCCTATGATGGTATGATTGTAATTGTGATCGGCCTACTAAGGACCATCCTCTCCGGTTTATATAGACACTGGAGAGGGCTAGGGTTTACATGGAGTCGGTTACAAGGAAGGAAATATAATATCCGAATCGCCAAGCTTGTCTTCCACGCAAAGGAGAGTCCCATCCGGACACGGGCCGAAGTCTTGAGTCTTGTATCTTCATGCTTCAATAGTCCGGACGATGTATACAGTCCGGCTGTCCGGATCCCCCCTAATCCAGGACTCCCTCAGTAGCCCCTGAACCAGGCTTCAATGATGATGAGTCCGGCGCGTAGTCTTGTCTTCGGCATTGCAAGGCGGGTTCCTCCTTCCGAATACTCCAAGGTTATTCTCGAACACGTAGACCGTGTCTGGATCTGCAAGATGATCTTCACACACCATTGTACGAAACATAGCATAAATCCGTTCTGCTGGCAATCTTCGTACGTCGTGCCCTTGCATTGTGGCCTGGTCCAACACGAACAGGCGTTTCCTGCTCCACCTTAACACGCGTTGCGAGGCGGTTTTATTGGCACGTCCTGCCAAGGCAGAGATCGTGTTCCTCTTATTAGGGGATTTTTCATCAATATGGGCGTGTGCGACCCCATGGCGACCGTTGGTATGACTCCGCGTATTTTAGATAAGCCTTAAGCGGCTACGCTGAGGACTCTATATATTCATCCACTTTATAAAGGGGCCGAGGCCTACGCCTCTTTTCCACCTCTCCTGCTCCTTCTCGCACCCCGAGCTGCAAAACTCAAAACCTAATCCAACACCCCAGATCCTCTAGTATGTCCGGATCCGACGCAAAAGGCCGGTGGGTGGTCTCCTCGATCCAAGAGGAGGATATCGCTAAGCTTAGGGAGGTCGGATACCTGACCGCCGATATCCTGCACAGGCTTCCTGCTCCAGGGCAAGTTATCCCCACACCGGAGCCCAACGAGAGCGTCGTGTTTGTCCCTCACCCTCGACCCCTT
Source organism: Triticum dicoccoides (assembly GCF_002162155.2). Taxonomy (NCBI): domain Eukaryota; kingdom Viridiplantae; phylum Streptophyta; class Magnoliopsida; order Poales; family Poaceae; genus Triticum; species Triticum dicoccoides. The sequence goes on along the minus strand of NC_041387.1, from coordinate 540,182,621 downwards.
TGTGAGGGGCTCATGTTCTACTATGGCTTGGATTTCCATGATCTGGCTCCAAACGCCGTCCTCCATATCTCGTCGTTCATTATTGTGTGCGAGGCTTTCCTCCACGTCAACCCACACTTTGGCTTATGGCTCAAGACCTTCAATGTGAAGCCGAAGATGATCGAGGGGCAACATGCGGAGTGCGGAGGTGCCATAATAAGCAAGAACGCCGATGCCCCATGGCCAGAGGGCTCTTTTCCGGAAGTATCCGATGTATGGCAATAGAGGTGGTTTTATGTTACAGCTCCCAGAGGCACAAAGTGGGTAGCCGCCCCCGAGTTCAGCTCTGGCCCTCCGTCATAGTTAGCGTCTTGGACCGACGTAGGACGGAATTATGGGCCTGCTGGCGATGTACCAGAATTGCAGAATCATATCCGGAAGCTTATTGAGAGGGACATAAATCTTGTCAGCATAATGCAAGTGATGCTAATCTGACAGATGTTGCCGTGCAAACGTCGGCCTCTCCGGATGTGGGAGTTTAATCCGGAGGGTCAGCGGACTATTAAGCACTTCTTCGGCCTGAAGCTCGAATGAATGTGTAAATTATTCTTCGGACCACAAGTAAAGTGTCCGGACACCACCGAGGATGCGGGCCTAAGCTGCAATCGCCTAGATGCCCAAGTAAGTGACCTTAAAGTCGAACACTTTATTTATATTTATCATAACTATTATTCTGAAAATCCCTCCATGGCCAGGAATGGCTCAACAAGGCGGAGAGAATCAGGTGTCCAGCGCCACTTCCTGAAGGCTCGCCTGGTCCAACCATTGCCAAGATGCTTGGCCGGGTGCTCAGCAAAATCCCCTCAGGGAAAGGCGAAGGAAAGGGTAGTGAAGCCGAACTTCACACACTACGCATCCAGACCGGGGGAATCGCTACCCCTCCTATGGAGGATAGTCGGGAGGGGGAAGTTAAAGTCTCCTCCCCACGCGAAAAGAAGAGGGCAGCCTCCGAAGACTTGGAGGCGGAGACGCCCAAGCAAGGGAGGAAGGTATCACCAAGGGGCTCTGCCACGACGGGCACCCTCACCGCATCGTGCCCACTAACGGGCCAGCCCTCCACCGAGCCGTAAGTTATTCATTAATTCGAGGGTATGGTGTTACTCCGAGATCCATAACCGGGACTTCGTCTTTTGTAGTCCGGCGAGCAGCTCTTCCCAACATAGTTTGTCTTCAGGGGACCTTCGTCCGGAGATGATGGAGAGTGAGACTCCACCCACTTCTCCGCCTCATGAAGCGGGCGACACGGAGGTGTTGTCATGGAGGAGTCCGGATCTACCGAAGCCGGAAGCGAACACGTCAGTCACCCTGAGCCCGGAGCATTTGGCTCCCACGGGGGGCGATCAGAAGGGTCCGGCACAGTTTGATGTCCGGCCGGATGTACTGACGGGCTTTTTGGAGCGAGCTGCGCTCTCAGAGGAGCACCGCTCTTTAATGAGCATGGTGCTCACGAAGATTTCATCCGCTACCAGTGGTTTGAATGAGGCATTTACAAGCCTGCTCAAAGGCTTTGAGGTATGTAGTGAACAATGCACTATTTTTTGGTTATGAAGCATGCGCTAGGTGTGCTCCCTATGGATAGTAGCCCCTGAGACTCTGGTTGCCCGCCATAGGCAGCAAACGGGGGATCATATAGTAATGGCTGCGATGTATATGTGCGCAGGTATATAAGGATCCGGCAGCCAACCAGTCTGTTGAAGTTGCCGAACTGAGAAGGCAGATCGGATCTATTGATGCCGATATCACGCTGGTGAACAAACGGCTGGAAGAATCGTAGGGTATGTGCTCTGCTTCCCTTATTATATTGTATAGGGAAATGCGAGAATGGCATAATGTTAATGCCCTGTGTATGCACTGCAGATGGTGCTGCTGCCGTGGAGGCCCTAAGGGCCGAACTTGCTCAGGCCAAGGAGCAAGCTCGGGCTAGCAATGCGGCTGCCCAAAAGGCGGCCCAAGAGTTGAGAGCCGAACAGGCTCCTCATCGCCGAAGCGAGGAAAAGATAGCCGAAATGGCTGAAGAGTTGAAAAATGCCGCCGACCTGTATGTACTCCTTGAAAAGGAGAATAAGGCTAATTCAGCCGAGCTAGACAAGGCACTTAATGCCGCCAAGGAGATGCGGACCGAGATCTGGGGTATGCGGGAGGAGCTTCAACAGGCCAACAAAATCGTGGCTGGGAGCTCCTACCTACTGCGGGCAAAAATTTTGGATCCCAAGTATGCTCCCCTAGCTGGGCGCTGGAGTCCTGGAGTCGCATATGCGGACTTGACGAATAGTACAGCTGACGCTGCCAAGTTCTTCGAGGATCAAGGTGATAAGGAAGTGGAGAAGCTTTTCTGGTCGCAATTCAATGCTCCCACTCGCTCGCTGCCGTTAAATGAGAAGGTGGTTGCCATGGCGGAGCTTCATAGGCTATCCGGGCTTGCAATGCGGCTTGTAATAGACCATCTTTGGCCGAAGGGGCCTAAGCCGGACAGCTACTTTGGTTTGGTGCAGCAATTCCTTGGGGTCGTGTCTCGGATTGACGCCATGAGGAGGTCAGCGTGCATAGAGGGTGCGCGGATGGCTCTTGCCCGCGCTAAAGCCTATTGGAAGGATATGGAGGCCACCATTATAGCGACCCAGGATCCGGCAGGCGGCCAATATCCGGCCGAGCACTACTTGGCGTAGGCCACAGAAGGTGCCCGCCTAATAGAGGCGCAGTGCTCGAAGAATGTCCTCTTCGACTGATAAGTCGAATCATTGTAAGATACAATGTTTATTTTGATTACAAGGCTATATTTATACTTTTTGCCTGAAATTATGATTGTGTCCCCTGTACGGCCGTTTTTATATGTATAAGTAGTCCGAAAGATAGCAGTCGTTGGCTTCAGCCCCCACGCATACAATGCGGGGGTGTTTGCGAAAAAATATGCATAATCACACTTGATCCAACGTCTTGGTCCGTTAAGGAGGTGATCGCACGCCGAACTAGGCAACCAGACTATATAGCTGTAACACTTTCGCTTAGCCATGGGAGAATTGTGGGGCTACTATGTAGCCCCTGGTACATTCGCGTGCATCCGAATACGGGCACATGTGTACATGGCCGAGAAACGGCCCTTCGTTAATGCGGAGGAATCTTTAGAGATTCCGGTGATTCTTCGAGTGGTCGAACAGTCTCTCGTTGTATCATGACAGTCAGTTTTCGGCTTTCTCTACTAAGGCGCTCATCCGGAATAACCAGTGCACAATCGCAGTAGTTCTCCTTTGGCCTGCCTAAGCCGATAATAACGGAACGTAAGGCCGCAACCCCAGGAGCCGGGCAAACCCAACATTTGACCAAAGACATGATTCGGAGATGATGCATATAAGGCCAAACTCCTGATGTCGAACACTCCCGAAGGTATTCGGTCTTTGTGAATGAAAACAGGCTGACGAAAGCCTGCTATAAACCCTAAGGTTCCAGGTACGTGCGATGAATCTGTCGTGGCGAAATGCCCATAACGGCAGTATCCTCTATGGGTATGGAACCCATGGGATGGTTAAACAACAAGAGGCAGTAGAAAAGGTTTACACACGGACTTAATCTAAAAATAAACCTATTGAACGGGGCCCTGCTGCACGTCTGTGCCTTTGTCTCCGTTGTGCCGTATCCTGGAAGGGTATCGCGTCTACAGTTGTCTGTGAAAAAAAAGGAAACTCGTAGGAGAGTAGAACGTAAGTATGCGATGGATAATAAAAGTGTTAGATACTGGTCTGCCAATAAGGTTGAGCCAAGTGTGGGGCTGTATTAAATATTTACAGCCCCTGGTTTCTGCAATGGGAATACATATACGATGCCCTGGTTGAATTTTATCCGGGCTACCGGACTCGTCTAACCGTGTTTGTGGTCTTAATGACCAGTCATGTTTATGATATTTGGAGGCAGCTTACAGTCCGACCGCCAGGGCCGTCGCGTGCTCCTATGCGCGTGAAGAGCGCTCTGTGATTCTGCTAACGGTGATGACGCCACGTGGACCGGGCATCTTGAGTGTAAGGTAGCCATAATGCGGCAATGCGTTGAAGCGGGTGAAGGCCGTTCTTCCAAGCAATGCATGATAGACGCTTTGGAAGGGGCGATGGTGAAGAGTAGTTCTTCGCTTCTAGAGTTGCATGGGGAGCCGAATGTTACTTCCAGCATGACGGAGCCCCTGCCATAGGCTTCAATGCCTGGTATCAACCCTTCAAAGGTGGTGTTGCTTTGGCTAATTCTGGATGGGTTTATCCCCATTCTGCGGACAGTGTCCTCGTATATTAAATTGAGAGTACTGCCGCCGTCCATGAGGACATGGGTGAGACGGTATCCGTCGATTATTGGGTCAAGCACCAAGGCCTGTGATCCTCTGCGTCGAATACTAGTTCGGTCGTCCATGTGATCGAAAGTGATCGGACGAGACATCCAGTAGTCAGATGTGGGTACGATGGACTCGGCATCGTGCACGTCTCTGAGCGTGCGTTCTTGCCTTCTCGTGAATGTGTCAGTCGCGTGGATCATGTTTACTGTTTTAACCTTTTGCGGGAATTTTTTCTGTCCCCCAGTGTTTGGCTGGCGAGGCTCGTCCTTGTCTTCACTTGGTGTTTCCCTCCCTTTGTGTTCGGCATTTAGTTTGCCGGTCTGCTTGAAGACACAGCACTCTCTATGGGTGTGGTTTGCAGGTTTCTCCAGGGTACCATGAATTTGGCATAGTCTGTCCAGGACTCTGTTCAGACAGGACGGTCCCTCTTTACTGCCTTTAAATGGCTTCTTTTGTTGAGAGCCCCTGAATCCGGCATTAACCGTTGTGTTATCCGGGCTTTCTTCCTTGTTTTGGCGTTTGTGTTTATTACGCCGTGGCTTCCCGTTGCCATCCCTTATTTCGGATGTGTTGGGGTCACTGGTGCCTTTACGGGCTAACCAACTATCTTCACCTACGCAAAAGCGGGTCATAAGGCTTGTTAAGGCTGCCATTGTCGTAGGCTTTTCTTGGCTGAGGTGTCTGGCGAGCCATTCGTCACGGATGCTGTGTTTGAATGCCGCTAAGGCTTCGGCGTCCGGACAATCGACAATTTGATTCTTTTTAGTGAGGAATCTGTTCCAAAGCTTGCGGGCGGACTCTCCGGGTTGTTGGATTATGTGAGTTAGATCGTCTGCGTCCGAAGGCCGGACATAAGTACCTTGAAAGTTGGCCCTGAAAGCGTCCTCGAGTTCCTCCCAACTCCCAATTGAGTTTTTGGGGAGGCTTTTCAACCAGTGCCGAGCTGGTCCCTTCAACTTGAGGGGAAGGTATTTGATGGCGTGGAGATCGTCCCCACGAGCCATGTCAATATGCAGGATAAAATCCTCGATCCAGACCCCTGGGTCTGTCGTTCCGTCATATGCCTCTATGTTCACAGGTTTAAAACCTTGTGGGAATTCATGGTCCAGTACTTCTTCGGTGAAGCACAGGGGGTGAGCAGCCCCTCTGTATCTGGACGCGCTGTGGCATGTACTCGGATATTGTTGTGTCCGGAGTTTATTCCGAACTGGTATGTGGCTTGTATTAGCGTTTGGGTGACCATAGTCCCTCGCCGGGGTGTGTCCTTTAGATCCGTAGATGGACCTGGCTGCACCGGCCTTCTTATCCAGCTTCTCATGTTGATCGTGCACGGTGCCAGTAGCCGCTCTGTTGTGGTTGTGAAGCGGTACGTCTAGTCTCCTGGTTGTATTATTCTTTGGTGGAACGTCCTCGTCGTGGAATTCTGGCAGCAACTTGCGTTTTGGAGAGCTCTTTGTATGGCGATCATCGCCATATCTTTCTTCGGTGTCTAGCACTTTGTTCCATCTGCGGCTGAGCTTTTCCTGTGCGGCCTTAAGCCGTTGTTTCTGCTTCTTTAGACTTCTTGCTGTGGCCATAAGCTTTCGGTGGAGGTTGTCTCGTTCCACTCGTTCGTCCGGGATGATGAATGCATCGTCGTCCGGACTCTGTTCCTGTTCTGGGCGGTTTCATGAGCTCGTCCCTCTGGGTCATTGTGATCGGATATTTGCTCCGAACTTGGTTTGGCGTGACCTGGCTCCTCCTGCTCCTTCGCTGGGTCCGTGTGGTCATTACTGCCTTCTGGTATGTCGACCCTTCTTGCGCTTTTGTCGCTATTTTTGCTATTGCTAGATTTTGAGCGACGTCTGTGCCGCTGTTTTGGCTTTTGCCAGGGTGTTTTATCCTCCGGACTATCATCGTCGTCCTTCTTGGGCGTATCCACCATGTATATGTCGTGTGACAAGGTAGTAGTCCCGTGCCCTAGAGATTCTGAAGCTTCCCCTGCATCTTCGTCCATACCGTTGATGTCTTCGGGGTCGAAGTTAAGAACGTCGGTTAAATCATCGATCGTGGCAATGAAGTGGGTGGTGGGTGGGCAACGAATTCCTTCGTTGCCTGCTTCCCACTCAGGCCAGACATAGTTCGGCCCAGAGCCTCCTGACAAAGAGAGATACTTTAATAAGTTCAGCATGTCGCCAAAGGGCGAGTGCTGGAAGATGTCCGCGGCGGTATACTCCATTACCGGAGCACAACCTGGTTTGACTGGCTCGAAGGTATGTGGACCGGAACCAACAACCGGATACGAGTTCGGGGGCCCGGGGTTACAGGCCTCCACAGAGGTGAGACCTGTGTTCGGCTCCACCGCCGATGAGTATGCGGCCTGCGGGGCAGGGTCTACCCCTCCGTCCTTAGGCAACGTAACCTGCTCCGGATCTGGATCCGGGGCTACTGCTGGGGTGATATCCCGAGCATTGCCCGACGGCGGGTCTAGGCCGTGCTCGTCGCGACTGTCCGGCGCTCCTGGCACAGGGCCAAATCCGTCGAAGATCAAGTCTCCGCGAACATCCGCCATGTAGTTCAAGTTCCGAACCTGATCTGGTGGCCCGGGGCGTAGCTGTCGATCTGCTCCAGTTGGCCAAGCAAATCGGCCCGCAGCGCGAAGCCACCGGACACAAAAATCTGTCCGAGGAGAAAAGTCTCACCCTAGACCGTGTTGTTGAGGATTGACGACACAGAGGAACTCTCAATGAAAGCACCAGTGTCGGTGTCAAAACCGGCGGATCTCGGGTAGGGGGTCCCGATCTGTGCGTCTTAGGCTGATGGTAACAGGAAGCAAGGGACACAATGTTTACCCAGGTTTGGGCCCTCTCGATGGAGGTAAAACCCTACTTCCTGCTTGATTAATATTGAAGATATGAGTAGTACAAGAGTAGATCTACCACAAGATTGTAGAGGCTAAACCCTAAGAGCTAGCCTATGATGGTATGATTGTAATTGTGATCGGCCTACTAAGGACCATCCTCTCCGGTTTATATAGACACTGGAGAGGGCTAGGGTTTACATGGAGTCGGTTACAAGGAAGGAAATATAATATCCGAATCGCCAAGCTTGTCTTCCACGCAAAGGAGAGTCCCATCCAGACACGGGCCGAAGTCTTGAGTCTTGTATCTTCACGCTTCAATAGTCCGGACGATGTATACAGCCCGGCTGTCTGGATCCCCCCTAATCCAGGACTCCCTCACCGCCCACAACTCTTTGTGTTCTACTCGTGCATATCATCTATGCATAGACCTGGCTCGGATGACACTATTGGGGAACGATACATGGAAAACAAAAAATTTCTACGCACACACAATATCTATCAAGGAGATGCATAGCAACGAGAGGGGGAGAGTGTGTCTACGTACCCTCGTAGACCGTAAGCGGAAGTGTTTTACAACGCGGTTGATGTAGTTGAACTTTCTTCGCGCTCCAACTGATCTAGTATCGAACGCACAACACCTTCGCGTTCTGCACACGTTCGGCTCGGTGACGTCCTCGACCTTCTTAATCCAGCAAAACGACGAGGTAGTAGATGAGTTACAGAAGCATGGTGACATGGTGATGGTGATGGTGAAGTTATCTCCGCAGGCTTCACCTAAGCACTACGACAATTTGACCAGGGGTGTAAACGGTGGAGGGAGGCGCCGCACACGGCTAGGCAATAGTCTTTTGTATGCTAGGAGCCCCCCTCATCATATATAGGTGGTAGGGAGGGAGGAGTAGCCATAGGAGGTGCCTAAGTAGGAGGAATCCTACTTGGAGTCCCTCCCAAGCCGCACCCCCTGCCATATATATAACCGAGGGGGAAGGAAAGAGGGGGGAGAGGGAAGGAAGTAGGAATCCTAACCCACACTTTCCTTGCCCTCCCCTCTTTCCTTCTCCTCCTCATAGGGCTGGCCTCTATAGTGGCGCACCAGCCCCTTGTGGGCTGGTGTGTTCCCTCACTTGGCCCATAAGGCCCATATCTTTGCCGGGGGTGCCCGAAACTCCTTTCGGTGACCCGATAAGTACCCGGTACCCTCCAAAACACTTTCAGTGTCTGAATACCATCGTCCTATATAACAATCTTTACCTCTTGACCATTTTGAGACTCCTCGTCATGTCTGTGATCTCATCCTGGACTCCAAACAACATTTGGTCACCAAATCATATAACTCATATAACACTATATCGTTCACAAACGTTAAGCGTGCGGACCCTATGGGTTCGAGAACTATGTAGACATGACCGAGACACCTCTCTAGTCAATAACCAATAGCGGAACTTGGATGACCATATTGGCTCCTACATATTCTACAAAGATCTTTATCGGTCGAACCGTCATGACAACATACGTAATTCCCTTTGTCCATCAGTATGTTACTTGCCCAATATTCGATCGCCGGTATCTCTATACCTAGTTCAATTTCGTTACCGACAAGTCTCTTTACTCGTTCCGTATACATCACCTTGTGACTAACTCCTTAGTCATTTGCTTGCAAGCTTATGATGTGTATTACCGAGAGGGCCGAGAGATACCTCTCTAATACTCAGAGTGACAAATCCTAATCTCGATCGATGCGAATTCAAGAAACACTTTCGGAGATACCTGTAGAGCATCTTTATAATCACTCAGTTATGTTATGACGTTTGATAGCACATAAGGCATTCCTCCGGTATCCGGGAAATAAGTATTTGACATGAAGAAAACAGTAGCAATAAAATTGAGTGATCATTATGCTAAGCTAACGGATGGGTCTTATCCATCAGATCATTCTCCTAATGATGTGATCCCGTTATCAAATGACAACTCATGGCCATTGTTAGGAAACCTTAATCATCTTTGATCAACAAGCTAGTCTAGTAGAGGCTCACTAGGGACACAATGTTTGTTTATGTATTCACACATGTATTTAAGTTTCCGATCAATATAATTCTAGCATGAATAATAAACCTTTATCATGAATAAGGAAATATAAAATAACAACTTTATTATTGGCTCTAGGGCATATTTCCTTCATAATATGTAGTGGGCCCTTACTTAATATGGGCCCTAGGACGCAACACCTTTTGCCATGGCCAAGGGCTAGTCATGTTTCTATTTTTTCAATGAGTCATTACGTGCTAAATTTTTTCCCTTATTAGTCAACCTCATTTCTAGCTTAATCAGAATAGTTCATTTTCCTTAAATATTATATCTTATTATTTTGTAAATTTCAAATCTCTGATCATTTTACAAATCAGATAGGCCAATGATAAAATTATGTAATTAAAAATAATAATAACTAGTCATTTTTTATGGTTTGATAAAATACAACAACAAATCTTTTAGTCTCAAGTAAATTGGTGTAGGCTAGAGATGAAACCCAACAAAATCTTGTGAGAACCCAAAAGAGAAGAGAGGAAGTACATTTAAACAAAGTGAAGTAAATTAAAGTACATTAAGGTTCTGGTACATGGATTGTTGACTTACATGTAGTCATATCAAGATTCAAATCCCTGGCTACATTCCAAGCTTTCAAGACCCTTTTTACAGCTGACATGGTGGCTTTTCAAGGCTCCTTTAGTTTTACAACTTTTCTTGATAAATTGTGAAATGTACTATATTCTTGATTTTCTTAAATATCCACATTTTTGTAGACAAGCCAACTGAACACTTTCAGCCACTTCCTGAGTTTGAACCTATTGTAACTCGGGTGTAGCATCTGTTTATTTGTTACAGTTAGCTTGTTGTATATAACGATATAATTATATAGCATGAGAATATGTTGATGGACTATCTATACAACAGGCTACAGAGCGTCCGGATGAGGTCGTGCAATGGACTGAGAATGCGTTGGTTGAAAACAACAAATTTTATGTTTCAGTGCAATACTAAACAGATGCCAAGAGGGTAATTTCATTGTTCTTGTACACATGCTATTTCATAAGCTTTTCCTCACATTTCATGTGTCTTTGTTGTATGTACGACCATAAACTAGTCAAAGACACTGTCAACAACGTCTTGAGTGACTTTCCTGCTCTCAAGCCGGCTTCCAATGAAAAAGTAAGTAGATTCACTTGGCAAGCCATGAATTGTAAATGTTGCTGGTTGAATTCATCACATCCGTTTCTATGTTATAATTCTACTGGTTTTGGAGCTTCGTCCAAAGCTGAAGTTTGACAAAGGAGATGTAGTGGATCATCTATTCTAATATGTGCCTCAGCATCTCCATATGGAAAGCTCTCGGGGAAAAATAAGATGCATCTACTCAACCATAAAAAACCATTGAATAATACAACATGGTGAAGTGCGGGAAGGGGGGGGGCAAGTGCCCCCGTCCACCCCATAATAGTATTGATGCTATGTTCTGCAAATTATTTTTTATACTCTATTCCCTCCGATCCTTTATACTCTGCTCTAAGTTTTTCTCATTTTTTCCCATCACAGTCTACGTGTTAG
>NC_041387.1:540168522-540171563 GCF_002162155.2 Triticum dicoccoides | reverse complement strand
TCCGATATTGCGCCTTAAATGGCATGGTGCCTTTATGGTTTCAAACACATGTTGCGGCGCATGCAGAGAGCGTCTCGTGATCCCATGGCACGGTTCCTGCATGGTAGCTTAGCTTTATTATGAAGATCTCCCAGCAAGGTGTAGGTTATGCTCTTTGTGATCCCATGCGGTTTCTCCAACAAATAGCAGTCAAGCGTCATACTTCACTGTTTTCCTCTAACACCGGTACATCAAGAAATAATCACTCTTAGTCTGGTAGTAGATCCTAACCTCCTTACATACTAACATCAGCCCCTTGCTTCTACCATAATTGAGAATGTCTTGGACTGGGTCTTTTTTTACCTCAAAAGAAGAAAGAACACGCTACCATGGTTTGCCTTTGTGCATCTACCACAGTACACTTCTTCATTTCTTTTCATTTCCATTTTTTGTGATATTATATTTATCCACTCAAAATTAACTACAATATTATATTTGTTCCAAGTCAAACTTTTAAAATTTTAACCATATTGTTTAACAATATATCAACAGCTACAAAACCAAATAAGTTTTATTGTAGATTCATCAAATAAAATATTTGTGTACTACATGTATTTAATGTTGTATATGTTACCATATTTTTTAAACATTTGGTCATATTAAAAGTTCTCACTTAGATAAAGTTGAACTCCTGTTTTTGTTCTATTAAAAGGGAACCCTCCTCCGGTTACACGTAAGGATTTTTGTTGCAGCCAGAACACACACCCACCTCAGGCAACCAGCTAAGAAAGATAACCCAAGTCACCAGAACAGAGAAACAACAAAACATTTTGCGCGGAGTTTAAACAAGGGCCCTTCAACATTATGAATTGCAAAATCTGGCAAAGATGTGTGCAACACTAGTTGCTTCACTAACAACAAAATTAGCAGGGTCAGTAACGAAAAATGATCCCTCTGAGTAGTTAAAGAAGCACAACAAAATTAGCAGGGTCGGTAACGAAAAATGATCCCTCTGAGTAGTTAAAGAAGCACTAAGATAGTTCATACGTACCACCACGAGGCACAGGGTTTAGGAGTTCAGTTAAAAATGCCGAGGCATAACTGTTTGAAAATGCAAAAGTTTGACATGCAAACCATTTCGTAGGTTTATGCTAGCACATATGCCGTAATAAGTAAGCACGTAGTTTTTTTTAAAAGGAGGACGACCTTCTGCCTCTGCATCTGGACGATGCATTAGTGCGTGCAAATATGCAAATTTAGATATGGTTCTTCTGTTTGGTCAGTCCTATGCATTTTCAACTTTCTAAATTCTTACCCTTTTTTGTAGGCACCAACCGTAGAACACCGCAGTACCCCTTTCAATCGGGATCTTTACCAGCTTGGATTTGGTTCTCTGATCTACGTCTCGCCGCTTCTTCTGCCACACATACATGGAGGAACAAGTTGAAGCACATCTTTTTTGGTGCTTGGGTTGCTCCTACACGACATTCCTCAGAATTCAGCTGATCAAGTGAAGTCAAAGTGATCTAAACCAAAATCACTCACAAGGACGAGAGCAAGTTTTTGATGCGCCTTGATACTCCCTCAGTCCGGAAATACTTGTCGGAGGAATGGATGTATCTAGGCATATTTTAGTTTTAGATACATCCATTTTTATTCATTTCTCCGACGAGTAATTCTGGACGGAGGGAGTACAATACAAGACCGTGCATTTTCAATGGCGGTCAGCAACACATGTTTGTACAAAACTTCTGAAGAATGCGACCCTCTTCAACGAGAGAGAAATCTTTTCGGGCAGGCGGGGCCTAGTTCCAACTTGTGACGAATTTCCAATGCCGCCAACTCCTCTTGAGTGAATCCAGCAACCAGCTGCGATCTTCCTGACATGAGAGCGCTTGGAAACAGAAATGGTTCAAAAGCTCATTGTTCGTGTGGTTGCAAATCATCTGTTTCTTCCTGTGATTCATAAGCCATATTTCCACATATAAGGATCGTTTCTACTTGTGTGCCAACATATATTGCCAAACGAGCTAGCTAGCCAAACGAAAATGCTTGGCAAGGATTTGTCTTGTCCATTTACCTCACAGCTCAAGTACTGACAAGTAAAGAGAAAAAATCTTGAGTTAAAAATTACTCTCTCCGTCCCATAATGTAGATGAAAGCGAAGTGCTGACAGGACGGAGTTAGTTGCTTCGTCCACTATCCAATACCACTAGAACTTTTGCTTGTGTGTGTAGTTCTTATGCACATCTTTCCTTTTTTTCACTTCTGAAAGCAATTGTACCTACAGAATACTGCACCCTTCCAGACGAAAAAGGCCAAGTTAAGAAAGCACGCACACAACGCATGATGCGCTTTTTGAGGGACAAGGAAATGGATATTTTGTACTTGCCAGGAAACCCCAGAAGTTCCAGCAAGAAACCTCTTACCATACTTACGATAGCATAAATATCTATCTATTCGGATTGTGCTGATCCATTGGAGTTTTTGGCACGAGGGAAATGAATCACCTGCGTGTCCCGTTCCTTCCAGAGAAAGATGGTTTGCAATGCAAGAATGCAACGCAGCATATATATTTGTCCATGGGAATTAAGCCGTTGCGTGCGGAATTATTCGGCGCCATGCATGTCAATGCGTGATTGCTTTGGATGCGATTGCTTGTCAGCCAACGGCAGGCAGGCTTGCCAGTAATCCCCAAGCCTAATATGCTCTGTTATGAACGTAACCACACGGTTTAACTTAATTATCTATATATTCTGCTGCTAATAATACTGCCACCCTGCTTTGGTATGTATCTCGTCAACATCCAAGAGTGGCTCCGCGCCCGCGCGGACATGACAGAAGGAAACGCTCGTTGACTCCTGCAGCACCATAGGGTATAGATGAGGTAAAACCCATCGCGCAACCTGGCGTTGAAACTGTAGAGGAATAGGATGCAAACCACAATGTATTGATGGGTGCATATGCATAAGTATATATAGTACATAGGGCAAGTCATATCCTCAACTATACACAAGGAGGAGACTTGGAGTACAAGAATACATGTGCTAGGTACATATCTC
>NC_041387.1:540081166-540168230 GCF_002162155.2 Triticum dicoccoides | reverse complement strand
GACTGGACCGGAATTCCTCGAAAAACGTCGTAGGCAAGCCTTTGGTCATGATGTCAGCAAATTGTTGGGAGGTCGGAACGTGCAGAACACGCACATGGCCAAGAGCCACCTGGTCCCGAACAAAATGGATATCAAGCTCGATGTGCTTGGTGCGACGATGATGAACCGGGTTGGCGGAGAGGTAGACGGCGGAGACGTTGTCGCAGTAGATGACCATGGCCTTCTCAACAGGACAGGAGAGCTCGTGGAGAAGCTGGCGAAGCCAGGAACACTCAGCGACAACATTAGCCACAGCGCGATACTCAGCCTCGGCGCTCGACTGCGAAACGGTGGGCTGCCGCTTGGACGACCACGACACCAGGGACGGTCCAAGGAAGATGCAGTAACCCGAAGTAGAGCAACGAGTGTCGGGGCAGCCAGCCCAGTCGGCGTCGGAGTAGGCGACCAAATCAGTGGCAGCGGAGGCGCGCAGAGTCAGACCAAGGTCCATAGCACCGCGGATGTAGCGTAGAATCCGCTTAACGGCAGTCCAGTGAACATCTCGAGGGGCATGCATATGCAAGCAGACTTGCTGAACCGCGTACTGAAGCTCCGGTCGGGTGAGAGTGAGGTACTGGAGAGCACCAACAATAGACCGATAAAAACCAACATCGGGAGCAGGAGCACCATCAGTAGCAGAGAGCTTGGACTTCGTGTCGACAGGAGTGGCGGCCGGTTTGCAGTTAAGCATGTCGGCACGGTCGAGGAGCTCATGAGCATACTTCCGTTGATGAAGAAAGAAACCATCAAAACGACGCACCACCTCAACACCGAGGAAGTAGTGCAAGGGACCCAAATCCTTGATGGCAAACTCAGCACGGAGACGATCAGTAAGCCGGCGAAGAAGCTCAGAAGTGCATGCTGTCAGGATGATGTCGTCAACATAGAGAAGCAAGTACGCCGTGTCGGTGCCCTGGTGATAAACAAACAGCGAAGCATTGGAGCGTGTGGAGCGGAAGCCGAGTTGGTGAAGAAATGCTGCGATGCGCTGGTACCAGGCACGAGGGGCCTGCTTGAGCCCATATAATGAGCGTGAGAGCAGACACACATGATCAGGACACGCTGGGTCAACAAACCCCGTAGGCTGCTGACAGAAGACCTATTCCTTAAGATGACCATGGAGAAACGCGTTGGAGACGCCATCGGATGAACCGGCTAGGCACGAGAGACCGCCAACTGTAAAACAGCGCGGATTGTCCCGGGCTTAACAACCGGAGCGAAGGTGTCGGTGAAGTCCACACCGGCGCATTGCCGGAAACCACGAACAACCCAGCGCGCCTTATAGCAGTCAAGGGAGCCATCGGGACGAAGCTTGTGCTTGAAGACCCACTTCCCAGTGATCACGTTAGCGTGACGAGGCCGGGGAACAAGCTGCCAGGTCCGGTTCCGCTGCAAAGCGTCGAACTCCACCTGCATCGCGGCCAGCCATAGGGGATCGCGAAGGGCGGCCCGAACGAAGGACGGCAGCGGAGAAGGAGCGGTCGTCGAGGCAGTGAAGATGTAGTCATCCGCAGGGTAACGCGAGCTCGGGCGGAAAACGCCGGCACGCGAGCGCGTAACGGGACCAGCCGGAGGTGGCGGTGAGGGCGCGACGTCGGGAGACCGAGGCGGCGTCGGTGCAGCGCCCGGCGAGGCCGCGGCGTTGGGAGACCGAGGCGTCAGTGCGGCGCCAGGCGATACCGCGGCGTCGGGACACCTAGGCGGTGTCGATGTAGCCCCAGGCGAGGCCGCAGCGTCAGGGGACCGAGGTGGCGTCGGTGCGGCGCCAGACGAAGCCGGCCCAGCATGCGGCCGGGCAGACGGCCCAGCAGGGGGCCCTGCATGCGGCCCAACATGGGAAGGGGAGGACCGAGGGGGCGTCGACGCGGCTCCGGGCGAGGCCGGCCCATCAGGTAGAGGCGATGGGGGCGTCGAGTCAGAGGAAGCCGCGGACGACTCCGATCCCGAGGGGGGCGCCGGGGCACCCAAGGCCGGCAGCAAGCGGCGGCGCGGAGGGTGGCCCGCCGCGGGTGATGGAGAGGGCGCCACCTGTTCCTGTGCAAAGGGGAAAACGAGCTCATCAAAGTACACGTGCCGGGAGGTGATGACACGATGAGACACGGGGTCATAGCAGCGATAACCCTTAGTGTTGGCCGGATAACCGAGAAATACACATGGAATGGAGCGAGGTGCGAGTTTATGAGGTCCGGTGGTGGTGGAGTTAGGGTAGCAACGGCAACCGAAAATACGGAGGCCATCGTAGGAAGGAGGAGTGCCATAAAGAAGATGATGTGGCGCATAGTGCCAACGTGGTCGACGTGGTCGGAGGTTGATGAGGAGGGTGGCGGTGGCGAGGGCATCAGGACAGAACTGAGAAGGCATATAGGCATGGAAAAGGAGGGTACGCACACACTCATTGAGGGTGCGTAGGATGCGTTCAGCACGACCATTCTGCTGAGAGGTGTATGGACACGTGAGGCGGAACACGGTGCCATGAGAAGAAAGAAGATGACGAATGGTTAGGTTGTCGAATTCTTTGCCGTTGTCGGTCTGAAGTGCTAGTATGGGCCGCCCAAACTGTGTGGAGACATAAGCATAAAATGCAATGAGGGTGGCAGCAACATCGGATTTCCTACGAAGAGGAAATGTCCACACAAAGTGAGAGTAATCATCCAGTATAACGAGATAGCAAAGATAGCCAGAATTACTGGGAACTGGAGAGGTCCATACATCGCTGTGAATTAACTCAAACGGGAAAGAAGCAACTGTGGATGATGCACTAAAAGGAAGGGGAACATGTTTGCCTAACCGGCAGGCTTCACATGAGTGAGCGGCCGTTTTATTACATGAAAAAGAAAATCCTCGCATTATTTGACGAAGTGAAGGAGTGCTGGGATGCCCAAGACGAGCATGCCAAAGGTCAACGCCGGCGGAGAGAGCTCGAGGACCACCCAGAGATGATGGCGACTGAACTGGGTAGAGATCGCCAGGACTGTCACATCGGTGAAGAATCATCCTGGTGTGAGCGTCCTTAAAAGAAAAGCCAACTTCGTCAAATTCCACAGTTACAGAGTTATCACGAGAGAGATTACGAACGGAAACTAAGTTCTGAATTAAATGAGGAGAGACAATGACATTGTTAAGAGAAAGAGGTCGAGAGGTGGAGGGAAAACTAGCAGAGCCAACATGCGATATAGGAAGACCAACACCGTTGCCGATGATGATGCGGGATGAAGTGGAAGTAGGAAAGACAGAGGAGAGGTTACCCGGGTGAGCAGACATATGAGCTGTGGCGCCGGAGTCCATGAACCAATCGCCGCCACCGCCAGAGTATGGTGGCGGCCGCTGCAGTGCGGCTAAGAGTGCCGGGTCCCAAGCGCCAGGAGCTGGCTGCGGGGCGCTGTACACGCCGTAACCAGGGGCGTTGTATGCAGCGCCATATGCGCCGTAGGGAGATGCAGCCGGTGGGGCGGGTGGCCCGCCGTAGGCGCCAAGAACACCCGACTGGGGTGCGACCAGAAGGGCCTGGTGAGAGGCGGGGCGAGGGCCAAGAATCCCTGGGGAGGGGGGTCGCGGCACGGGCATGTTGTACGCATGCACGACCCCCGTCCAGGAGTTGTAACTGCCGGCCCATGGGGGCGGGGCTGCTGCTGTCCGCGGGGCTGGCCACCACCGCCACCGCCACCGCCTTGGCGCTGACCGTCGCCGCCTTGTCGCTGACCGCCGCGACCACGGCGCCGATTCCCACCGTTCCCACCGGTGCGTGTCGGTTGGGGCGGCTGTGGAGCCGGGGGAGGCAGCGGGTGAGGCGCGGCAGGCTGGGGACGAGGCGCCGATGTTGGTGTAGGGGCGCCGTTGGAGAGACCATCGGGGAGGGCGGTGTGGGCAGCACGGGTGCGGAGATGCTTCATCCGCCGCTCCTCATGATGAAGATAGGCCACCGCCCGCTCATAGGTGGGGTTGGCCATAAGGGTGAGGTTGGAGGCCGCGGTGCCGAAGTCCTCGTTGAGGCCGGCAGTGAGCGTCGAGAGAAGAAGCTCGTCGCCCACCTTGAACCCGACGTCGTTGAGCTCGTCGGAGAGGGTCTTGAGCCGGAGACAGTAGGCGTCGATGGTGGAGTCGTTCTGGTGACACCCAAAAAATTCCTGCTACAAGCCAGTTGCCGGTGAAGAGGCCATTGATCTTAGTCCACACCGTGTAGGCATCGTCCCCATCGCGAACGACGGTGTGGAAGATGTCTGGAGAGACGGTGAGGAAGAACCACCGGATGAGGGTGGAATCGATGGCCAGCCAGTTGCCGTCGCGTTTACCGGCGAAGAAGTTGGCGAGACCGTCCACGTGGTCACGGAGATTGAACTCACGGAAAAGGAGATTGAAGTAGGTTTTTCAGGCGTAGTAGTTGGCGGAGGTGTGGGAGAGGATGATGGGGACGTGCTCGGAGAGGGAGATGTTGCAGATGTCGGTGGCGAGTGGCTCATCGGGTTCGGTGCCGTAGGAGGAGTCGAAGGGGTTGCTGGGGCCGGTGGAGGTGGAGCGGCGCGACATGGCAGCGAGGTGGAGCGGTGGTGGCGCGGTGTAGGGTTAGGGTTTGGGGGGGAGCGGCGCACGGGGTTAGGGTTTGGGAAGGAGTGCGGCGGCAGGTTGGGGGAGGAGTAGAGGGGCACGGCGGCAGGGGTGCGGTGGTGGGGCGCGGCGGCAAGGGTGCGGCGGCGCGAGGCGGGAGTAGCGGCGGCGGACAGGAGGCAACGGCGGCGCGGCTGGGAGAGGATCGGGGTTTAGGCTGATACCATATAGAGGAATAGGATGCAAACCACAATGTATTGATGGGTGCATATGCACAAGTGTATATAGTACATAGGGCAAGTCATATCCTCAACTATACACAAGAAGGAGACTTGGAGTACAAGAATACATGTGCTAGGTACATATCTCAACAGAAACAATACCATGCAGACATCTGTATCTGTTTTTTTTTTAAATGAGGTTTAAACCCCTGCCTCTGCATCAATGCGATGCATATAGCCATTTTTATTAATTATTCAGTAGAGTACAAAACGAAGGCAAACATGGCCGAATCATTACAAGATTGATAGTCGCCTTCGGCAGTACTCCATGCCAGTGCCAAAAGGCCCTAGCAGATTGGTGGGACGCCTTCCCACCTTAAACCACTATCACGGCCGTCAGGTGGACGCCCATGTCTCGATGCGGAACTGGCCGCTGCTACTCCACACCGGCGCCAGTCACACTGCAGCATGCTCCATACCGTTAGAGCCGCTGCTCTGGAGCTAGAAGTCGACGGGGAACCACCACGGTGCCCCTTGCTCACCAGCGTGGGACTCCATCGCTCACGCCTCGAGCATCCTTGTGTGATGGCCGCTGCCCTCGCACCGGACGAAAATCCACTTTGAGCCGGCATCGAGTGCCGCACACGACCACCGCCGCTAAGCCGATGCACTTGAATATGCACTGTTGTGCCACCTGATCTCCTTATCGCGGTCATCGAGGGTCGCCAACCCCACCGCAATGACCAACGGAGGCCACCGCCCCCGCCGCCATGACTACCCGTGCATCCGTTACCGACGATGTTGTGTGTGTCGTCGTCTCTGCGAATGCAGGCACCACCATCTTCACCTCTATCGCACGCCGGGGCGCCGGCACCGACATATCGGCGCACGACAACGAAGCGACATCGTCCGGATCTGCCCCGTCCGTGGGCGCCTCTGGTACTGCGATCATAGTCGCCCGTATATCAACGACACCCATATCGCTTGTCTGAAGATATCGCTTGTTTATGCACGATCGTTGCAGGACAGGAGCACGCACGCACGCACGCACGTCGGCGAACAAAATCAAAATCAAAATTCTACGCATCTCACGCGTGCGTAGTTAATTTCTCATGCTAAAACATTTCGTGGAGCGGGGGCAGAGGTGGCGGTATGGTGACGGTGGTCGGGGACGCGAACGCGCCATGCGATGGAAGTGAAAGGAAGCAACCTTGGCTGGCCCCCATAATTTCAAGGGGAAAAAGGGTGGTAAGGCAAGGAAGGAAAACCGTTAAGCGAGCGTGTTTGTCGAAGACGAGCGCACTGCGCACCCATGGCCATGTCTCGAGCTGCCTAGACATGAATGAATGAGATCTATAGAAGGGGACCGCGGTCCTTAAGGCCAACTCCAGCATGCGACCCCATCCTATCCGGCCCCGTCCGTTTGGGGTAAAACAGACAAATCAGACGGCTCAGCGCGCTACGGCCTGAACCCATCTGGTCCGTTTTGTGTCCGGACCGACCTATTTCGAGCGCAGACATGCGTGTGGTTTGGGTCGCGGCGGACAGCAAATGGACGCCTCGCTCGTCCGCGTCGGAGCCACGTTGCAGGCGGCCACCTACCTCCCACCGCCCGACATAAATACGCATGAGTGGTCGACCCCACCTGTCATCCGCCCAGCAAACGGTCGCTTTCCTTCTTAATTGGGGAAACCGTGGACCGGCTGTCGTCCACACTCCCCACTCGAGCCCTTTCTGCCTCCTCGAGACCAACACCCCAAACCCTAGTCCTCTCCCCGTCCCCGATCTCGTCGGCCGGCCACCTCGCAGCCGCCATGGGCTTCTGGAACCACGGCCGCAAGGGAAAGCACGACCGCGAGGCATCGTCGACGTCGGGCCACCGCCGCGGCTCCGTGAAGGAGGAGCCGGCATCAGCACCATCGTGTCGTCCCCCCGCGCCTGCCCCGTTCACCATCGGCCCTACGGTCGGCGGCGAACACGACCGGCAGTACATCCCGCGGATGTATGCCGGCGTTACTGGGAGACGAGGACGCCGCTCCCGTGGATGTATGCCGGTGCCGATGAGCGGCTGTGCGCGCCGCGAGGAGATCGAGCGCCGGCGCCGCCTCCTCCCCGACGACTTGTACAACGACGACAGGTACGCCCCCGACTCCCGACTCTGGGACACGTGGCTCCAAGACGAGCACGACGTGCGACGCGCGTCATTCTTTGGGGTGCGGCCGCGCGTTGGACGCACCGACAACCCAAACGACCCAACCGGACATGGGCCGCCCTATTGCCGCCCCAAATAGACGAAAACAGACCAAACCAGATGTCTGTTTGAAATCGTGCGCTGAAGTTGGCCTAAGGGGTTGCCGTGCCATCACTACGTGTTTGGCTAGCATGGATTGATTGGATTTTGTTAGCGTGTGTGGCGACGTGAGATCTTCTGTCGGGGTCTACTCGCTAGCACGCAGAATCCGACGTGCCGGTGAGTCTGGCGCGTTCGGGTCGGCGGCCACCCTGAATTTAGCATTGTACTCCCTCCGTCTCAAAATTTCTATCTTTATTAGTCTAGATACGGACGTATCTAATACTAAAATATGGCTTGATACATTTGTATTTAGATAAATTTAAGACAAGAATTTTGGAACAGAGGGAGTGCTAGTAGGCCTGCAAGTCAAAAACAAAAAAGCACGCCGTAGGCCGGGCTCCTATGTTGAACTAACGACGCTAGACTGACTTTATCATGTCGTTTAAGTGGTTACATGATACCCTGTTTCATAATATAGTGCCTATAATTTTTTTGAACAATTAAACTTTGATCAAATTTATAAAAAAAACTATTTATATCAACATGCGAGCGCTGGGTTACATGATTCAATCATTCAATGCTGTTGTACATTCTCTCTCTGTTACGATGGTGATGATAGAAAAATTCAAACCGGTATTCTCTGTCCGTTGATCACGAATAAACCCTGACCTTGGCAGGCTGAACATGCATGCGCGTGACGATCAGGACCATCTACGGTCAGTTGCATGGGAAATGTGCTTTCTTTGGCCAGATCTGGCCTAAACTGAACCTAGGTCAACTAGCTGTCAACGAAACCCTAAAAATCAACGATCATGTGACCGTCATGTGCATGGGACGAGGCCACGCGTCCTGTCTGCTCTCCAAGGAAACGTCCGTTTCTCCACGGCAAATTTGACAATTTTGACCTGTGGATAAAATCATTTTACAAAATGAACTGTTCCTAAAAAAATCATTCAGCTGACTTTTTGAGTGGCGCCCGCACGAAGGCGCCACACTACACTGTGCAACGCCTAATTGACAGGCGTTGCACGTCTGGCGAGCATCGCACCCCGGACTGCATAAAAATTAATAAGTCAATGTACAGCGCCTAAGAGCTAGACGCCACACTATACAGTGTAGCGCCTAACTCCTAGGTTTTGCACAAGTGGTTGAACAACAAAATGAAGCAACCACTAGTGCAATGTCTAGAAGCTAGGCGCTACACTGTATAATGTGGCACCTAGCTCTCAGGCGTTGCACACTGACTTAGTAATTTTCAGATCACACGGATGTGACGCTAGCTAGGCGTGCAACGCCTGTCATTCAGGCGCTGCATAGTGTAGTATGGTGCCTTCGTATCGGGCGCCACTCAAAAAGATCAGCTGAGTGAATTTTTTTAGGAACAGTTCATTTAGTGAAATGATTTCATCCACATGTCAAAATTGTTAAATTTGCCTTTCTCCGCAAAGACCAGACCACCCGTTTGTTCCACCTGGCCGGGTTCCCGCTTTCCTGCTTGCGCCGCGCTGTGTTGTCACCGCCCTCAGTACTGTTCCCACTCGCCAAACCACTCTTGTTTAAGCTTGACGCTTGGTCCCGGGTAAAAAGGAAGTGGACGGTGGGCTACGGATTACTAGTGCGCCTTTTGGTCCTTGTGGGTAAAAAGGAGGTCTTATAAGTTCGGGTGGACCGCCTTATACGTTTGGGTGGACCGCCCAGTCACTATCTGGTCACAATTTTTTGATCTAGACGGGCCGCTCAAACGCCCTGGCAGACCGGCACCCCCATATCAAGCCTAAATATGGGGCGGATATGGGCGTCCGGGCACGCCCGTCACGTCGGACTGATGAAGGGGTCCTAGCCGGAAACACCCTCAAATCTGGCGGTCCGAACTCGTCTCCACCGTCGGACCGGTGGCGCCACGTGGCGTAGTTTCAGACGGCCGCGTAGTGCATTGCCCAACTATTTAAGTCGACCGGCGGCACTGAAACCCTACCATCGATCCATATTTCCACCTTCTGTCCGCCACCGCCACTACTTTCCACTTCACCCGTCCGCCTAGTAGTCATGCCCCCACACCGCCGGATGAGGAGCGAGCCCTTTCTGATGCCGAAGCGCCGGCTCGAGCTCCTTGAGCAGATCCGGGCTAGGAGCGAAGCCCGAATCGCCGCGGGGCTACCTCGGATGCAGTGGATCCGGAGGAGGAGGTGAAGGAGGAGGAGGGGGAGCAGGAGGAGGATGAGCCAGAGGAGGAGAATGTGGGGGACGCTGGCGATGGGGATCTGCATGTGGAGCAGCAGGCGATCCTCGATTCCCTCCGGTCGGAGTCGGCTGCGGAGGCAAGACGTCGTCGCCAGCAGGAGATGGAGGAGCAAGAGGCCGCAGAGGAGGCGGAGATGTTCGCCTACATGGATGAGGTCGAGCGGGAGGAGGATGAGCCCAGGGCCGGTCCTGACATTTTGGGGGCCCGGGGCGAAAATAAAATTAGGGGCCCTTTAATATAATGATGGCATAATAGGCAATATCCTTATATATTACCAAAAAAACATTTCAAATGCATCGATATTGCATTGAACAATTTATACATATTACCTTACAATCATAACATTCTGAGATGCATCATTACTAATTAATCCTCATCCACCGATTTCTTCTCAATAGATAAAATTGCAGTATGCATACTTTATAGATTAGATGAACATGCCGAAATTTAAAGAAACAACTGGTAATTCGAAACTAGTAAAAAGCTACAAAAGTACCCAATCAACAAAATATAGTCTAACCATTCGGCATAAGTGGTGAGCTATCTAAGCAAAAATATCTTACCGAACATTAAGTCAAACTCGCAAGATCCAAATGCCCCAAGCTGAATACTACTCAGTCGATCATCGTTGTCCTGTCGCACTAAAAAAGACGCAATATCGATGTCATCTATGAATTTCTGTATATCATCAAGGCACTTATAGGCTATTAAGCTAACCTTCTCTGCCATTTGTAACGTGGCCGCGCGGATAGCGGAAGACTGTCGACTGCCACCGGACGTCCCTGTGGCCTCATGGATCCTGTTCGCCTAGCCTGTTCCTGGGGGCCGCTGTGGCTGGATCCGCTGCAAGGAGGTGAACTGATGGCGAGGCGATCAGAGGCAAGGCGATGAAGTGATTAGGCAAAATAGCAATTAGACCGTCCCGCGCCAGGTGCCAGATCCGTGCAATTCGTCGGCGTGAGCCTCGTGCGTGATTGGCGGCCAGTGATTGCGTCGCTTTAGATTGCAGGAGTCCTCGTTTTCTGCTTAGCGATCTAGTAGTAGTTGCTACTTGGGCCAGGCCACGCACGGCAGAACATGCAACATCGCTTTTTTTTTTTAACTTTATAACTGCAGGCTTGATTTAGAGAAGCACACTTACCTGGGGCCCCTTCCGTCTCGGGGGCCCGGGGCGGCCGCCCCCCCTGCCCCCCCATCAGGGCCGGGCCTGGATGAGCCAGAGCCCTCCTACCCGCATGTCCATTGGGTGCCGGGCATCCTCGTTGTGGACATCTCCGACGACAAAGAGTAGGTAAGGTAGTACGTAGAATTCCTTTTACATGCTTTATATGGATATAGGGGGTGGAATCGGATGCAAAGTGGCTAATTTAAGACGTGCCCGGTCAGTGCTCGCCGCGGGCGTTTGAGGGGCCGGATTTACAAAGTCTGATGTAGATGCTCTCACTTCTCAAAGACTCCTCGTGGCAAAAAAATGAAAAAGAAAAGAAGACTTCTCAAAGACGTCATCGTCGGAGCAAAACATGGATCGATGTCTAGCTGCTAATCATTTTGTGGCCTGTGCTACATGGGTGCAAATACACGTTAGATATCATTCTGCTCGGTCGGGTCCTTTTTTTTTAAACAGGTCTTGTTCAGTTTCGCTCTGCTGCTGTCTAAACCACGGCATTGTCTGTCAGGGTCTAGTTTAAACTTGTACTCCAAAGCGCCATGAGCTTGTATCGAAATCTCATAGTACAAACAAATAGAGAAATGTTTAATATTGACAGGATGCCGCTAGTTGCTTCATCCGCTCGTCTGCGCCTTCTGTGTGCTCAATTAGTCCTTACGCGTCTAAATTCAGGGGGTACTGTAGCATCACAGCACTAAAACTGTTCCAGCCGGAAAAGACCGAGTTAATTAAGCGCGTGCACAAAAGGCGATATCGCTGTCATTTTCCTTGCCAGCAAAACCAAAAGAGTTTACAGCGAGGAATCTCTATGATACAGAGCTAACCATATCTTTGTCGAACAGTGCTAATTAATCCTTTCCAGTTCCTAATAACTGGCTTGTTATTTTATAGTACTACTCTCTTCGTCCGAAAATACTTGTCCTATAAATGAATAAAATAGATGTATCTAAAACTAAAATAAATATAGATTTATTCATTTTTAGGACAAGT
Source organism: Triticum dicoccoides (assembly GCF_002162155.2). Lineage (NCBI taxonomy): Eukaryota > Viridiplantae > Streptophyta > Magnoliopsida > Poales > Poaceae > Triticum > Triticum dicoccoides. The sequence goes on along the minus strand of NC_041387.1, from coordinate 540,156,735 downwards.
ATTTCCGGACGGAGGGAGTACTATTTTATTTTATTTTGGCACGAGGAGGGAGAATGTGTCATCAGTTTGCCGACGTGTTGTCCCTCTATCGCACGATGGTACTCTGCATTCTGCGCTCCTCCCTCAACAGAAGAAAGAAGAAATGTCAATGTGTGGCTGATTCGGATCCAATTGCTTCTCAGCAAACGGCGGGATCGGTTGAGTCCAAGCCTATCTAGTATGCGATCACACGCGTGCTAAGGTAATCGATACTACTTATACTAATCTTGCTATGGATGTCATGCATTTGCGCACTGTTCGAGAAATCTTCCGATTCACCGATTAATTTTTCGATTTATCGCTAATCGAGGGGTGAACCATAAGATTATGTCTTATCTTTGCCGTTTATCTTTTGGACCGATTTATCGTTCTGACAAGCGATTTATCAGGAATCTATTGATAAATTAGACCTATTCATAGCACTATGTTGGCAAAAACTATATTTATTTATCTTTTGTGGACCTTGTTACGGAATATGTACTATTGCCCTATTTTATTTGTTATTTTACGAGGATTCAAAGGCTAGAAATTAAGGTAACACTTCTGTCAAATATTGTTTTAGTGTTGAATATAGTGTATTTTAGTGTTGGAAACCTGAGATTTGCAATAAAATATCCGATTAATAGTCGACCGATAAATCAATTAATCGGTCGGTTTCCGATTAATCTCTAATCCCTAGCTGACCGAGACGATAACGATAAGCGATATCCTCAACATTGCATTTGCGTGATAGTTTTATGCTTTTACTCCAGCTTAAATTGATGCCGAAGCCAATAAGTTATCTTCTTCTTAATCAAAGAAAATAGCAAGTCTTTTTCCTACTTTAAAAGAAAAAAAAACTGGCCTTTTCTTGTTGATGCTTCATCGGTTCATCTATGTTGTGCTTGTTTCGTTATTCATAAGAAGAATAGCGAAATCTAGAGTTCGCCACCATAAGAAAATATATGATTTATGACTATGTGTTTAATTGGCTCTTACACATTTATATTAATAGACACGTCTAGATTGAGCGCACTTCCTTTCGGCGGGGGCCGCTAACATAACGGGTGGAAGGTGCAAGGTCAACTGAAAAACCGTTTCCATGCAACCCACCCTGGGGGCCTCTGTGTTCTACATCTCGACAATTTTGGTACAACTCTCCGGTTGACATGGCCTTCGTATGAGTGGCGTACCCATGAAAGATAAAACCTAGAACTTCAAAAGTCACTATCAATGAATTCCCGAGCAATTCTAAACAGGCATCTGTCTCTAGCACAAATCTTTTACTGAAATCAGGGAGAACTCGAATGTTTTTTTCCTTTTTTTTTTGGCTTTTCGATTTTCACTGGTCTTCCTTATCTTTTGGAAACAAATTGACCAAAAAAATCACTTTTTCTTTTTTCCTTCCGCAAGAGACACGACTGTGCCTCTCGAAAAAAGGAAAAAAAACATGTTTTCACTTTTTTCTTTCTTGAGAGGCGTGATTTTGCTTCCGTGAGAACCATGCGAACGGGAAAAAGACGTGTTTTCTTTTTTTTTCGTGAGAGGCACGATTTTGTTTGCGCGAGAGGCACAAGGCATAGGTTGTGCCTCTGGTAAACGAAAAAAATACGCGTTTTTTCCTTCCGTGATAGGCACGGTTTTGCTTCCACAAAAGGCATGGCCATTCCTCTTGAAAATGAAAAGAAGACGCATTTTCTCTCTTTTTTTCCTTCTGCGAGAGGCACAATTTTTGCGTCCACGAGCGGAACGGGAAAAAAGTGCTCCTGGTTTGGTTTTTTCATCCGTGTTTTTCGTGAAAATAAACGTTCGTCAAAACCTATCAATATGGGATCTAGTTTTGAATATCTCGACATGAGGAATCCAACGGCGAAAACGATTCGTGATTTGGATGAGCGGTTTAAGAGATAAAATCCTTTAGAATAAACGGATCTACGAAGTCGCAACCTCAGACGGTGGAAGTGATCATTGGAAGAAGTACTCCTCAATTGATGATTTCGTGTATTCAGGACTTCAGGTTCTCGCCACATACAACCGAAGCCATCGAATTATGTTTGGTTCTCCAAGATTGCCAACCGAACTCCTGATTGGAATATTCAGTTTCGGTGAATTGTGGTTCGATACAGTTTTTGTTGTTCAGTTTTTAAGCCCACCCCTAGTTGTTGGGTATGCAACTAATACGCCATCATGTCCGTTTTTTAACTCTTAAAGCAACCAACCAATGCATTTACCCTTCTATCCTAGACAAAAAATTCGACGACTTCATGATAATAATATATGAACCACTCGCTCATGCAATTTGCTGTAAAGCTATCTCTAATCATGAAATGCAATTTTTCATATTTTCTAAAGTAGGAAAATTATTCCTCCCCAGACAGTCGTAACTGAACAGACAAGCACAACCCCCATCCCGCTCATTCTCAATCCTCACTTATCACAAAATCCACTAACTCGTGTTCTAAATGAACCAGTGATCGACGCCGTCATGGCAGCCCAGTAGCAAGGGACAAGAGTGGCAACCACCTTCCTATCTTAGTGCTAATACTTCCTGGTACTATACTGGACCCACCCTTCATCCCGGGCTCTACCTCAACGGGGGCACACAAAATATTTCAGAACAATGTACCACCATTTCTGTTCTTCGAGCATGGCGGTGTGAGCTTTTCAAGTGGAGCCAGATGCGGTGATAAGGATACTATCAACTTAATAAAAGGGACCGACTATATCTGAAAACAAAGGTGCCATTAAAAAATAAGATATTTAGGTGGCTCGTGCATAAGGGAGTGGCTTTAACAAAGTCCGATTTCTCAAAACATAGGTGGGAGAGGAGTAAACGGTATTGTTTTGTGACCATAATGAAACAAACCAACATTTTTTTCTCACTTGCCTACCAACCAAATTATTGTGGTGAACAATACATGTGTCATTTAATGAACCTGATCCTAATATTATTTCCAATGGTAACTAGTTAGGGGAGTGTTGAGGAACGTAGCATGCAATTTCACAAAATTTCCTACGATCACACAAGATCTATCTAGAAGATGCAGAGCAACGAGAGGGGGAGAGTGTGTCCATGTACCCTTGTAGACCGAAAGCAGAAGCGTTAGTTAACGCGGTTGATGTAGTCAAACGTATTCACGATCCAACCGATCCAAGTACCGAACGTACGACACCTCCGTGTTCAGCACATGTTCAGCTTGATGACGTCCCTCGAACTCTTGATCCAGTAAAGGGTCGAGGGAAAGTTCCATCAGCACGACGGCGAGGTGACGGTGTTGATGATGTGATCCGCGCAGGGCTTCGCCTAAGCTCTACACCGCTATGACCGGAGGAATAAACTATGGAAGGGGGCACCGCACACGGCTAAGAGAAATCTTGGTGTTCCTTTGGGGTGCCTCCCACCCCCATATATAAAGGAGGAGAGGGAGGAGGCCGGCGACCTAGAGGGGCGCGCCAAGGGGGAGTCCAACTAGGATTCCCAATCCTAGTTAGTCTCCCTTTCCTATTCCAAGAAGGGGAAAGAGGGAAGGAGAGGGAGAGGGAGAGGGAAAGAGGGGGCCGCGCCCCCTCCCCCTTGTCCAATTAGGAATCCTTTGTGGGGGACGCCACCCTGCAGGCTCTCCTCTCCTACTCCCTTATTGCCCATTAAGGCCCATAACTTCCCCGGGGGGTTCCGGTAACCACTCGGTTCCCCGATAAATATCTGAAGTGTCCCGAAACCATTCCGGTGTCCGAATACCTTCGTCCAATATATCAATATTTATGTCTTGACCATTTTGAGACTCCTCGTCATGTTCTTGATCTTATCCGGCACTCCGAACAAACTTCGGTCATCAAAAACACATAACTCATAATACAAATCGTCATCGAACGTTAAGCGTGTGGACCCCATGGGTTCGAGAACTATGTAGACATGATTGAGACACATCTCCGATCAATAACCAATAGCGGAACCTGGATGCTCATATTGGCTCCTACATATTCTACGAAGATCTTAATCGGTCAAACCGCACAACAACATACGTTGTTACCTTTGTCATCGGTATGTTACTTGCCCAAGATTCGATCATCGGTATCATTATACCTAGTTCAATCTTGTTACCGCCAAGTCTCTTTACTCGTTTCGTAATGCTTCATCATGTAACTAACTCATTAGTCACATTGCTTACAAGGCTTATAGTGATGAGCATTACCGAGAGGGCCCAGAGATACCTCTCCGGTACACAGAGTGACAAATCCTAATCTTGATCTATGCCAACTCAACAAACACCTTCAGAGACACCTGTAGAGCATATTTATAATCACCCAGTTACGTTGTGACGCTTGATAGCACACAAGGTGTTCCTCGGGTATTCGGGAGTTGCATAATCTCATAGTCAGAGGAACATGTATAAGTCATGAAGAAAGCAATAGCAATAAAACTTATCGATCATTATGCTAAGCTAACGGATGGGACTTGTCCATCACATCATTCTCTAATGATTTTATCCCATTCACCAAATAACTACACATGTCTATGGTTAGGAAACATAACCATCTTTGATTAATGAGCTTGTCAAGTAGAGGCGCACTAGGGACACTATGTATTGTCTATGTATTCACACATGTACTAAGTTTCCGGTTAATACAATTCTAGCATGAATAATAAACATTTATCATGATATAAGGAAATATAAATAACAACTTTATTATTGCCTCTAGGGCATATTTCCTTCTGTCTCCCACTTGCACTAGAGTCAATAATCTAGTTCACATCGCCATGTGATTTAACACCAATAATTCACATCTGTATGTGATTAACACCCATAGTTCATATCGCCATGTGATCAGCAACCAAAGGGTTTACCAGAGTTAATAATCTAGTTCACATCGCTATGTGATTAACACCCAACGAGTACTAAGGTGTGATCACGTTTTGTTTGTGAGAGAAGTTTAGTCGATGGTTGTGCTAAATTCAGAGTCGTATGTATTTTGCAAATTTTCTATGTCTATAATGCTATGCATGGAGCTACTCTAGCTAATTGCTCCCACTTTCAATATGTATCCAGATTGAGACTCAGAGTCATCTAGATTGGTGTAAAGTTTACATCAACGTAACTCTTTATGACGAACTCTTTATCACCTCCATAACTGAGAAATACTTCCTTAGTCCTCTTAGGTAACTAAGGATAACTTTGACCGCTATATAGTGATCCACTCCTGGATCACTATCGTACCCCCTTGCCAAACTCATAGCAAGGCACACATCAGGTCTGGTACACAACATTGCATACATGATAGAAACTATGGCTGAAGCATGGGGAATGACTTTCATTTTGTCTTTATCTTCTGTAGTGGTCGGGCATTCAGTCTGACTCAACTTCACACCTTGTAATACATGCAAGAACCCTTTCTTTGACTGATCCATTTTGAACTTCTTCAAAACTTTATCAAGGTATGTGCTTTGTGAAAGTCCAATTAAGCGTCTTGATCTATCTCTATAGATCTTGACGCCCAATATGTAAGCAGCTTCACCGAGGTCTTTCATTGAAAAATTCTTATTCTAGTATCCTTTTATGCTATCCAGAAATTATGTATTATTTCAAATCAACAATATGTCATCCACATATTATATTAGAAATGCTACAACGCTCCCACTCACTTTCTTGTAAATACAGGCTTCTCCAAAAGTCTGTATAAAACCATATGCTTTGATCACATTATCAAAGCGTATATTCCAACTCCGAGAGGCTTGCACCAGTCCATAAATGGATCGCTGGAGCTTGCACACTTTGTTAGAACCTTTTGTATCGACAAAACCTTCTGGTTTCATCATAGATCGCACCATATCTAATAAAGTGTACCCAACAGCAACCAATATCTTGCCTTCAGATCTGTGATAGAAGGTGTACCCAAAAATTTCTGTTGGGTATCCTATGAAGACACATTTCTCCTATTTGGGCTTGAGCTTATAAGGTTGAAGTTTTTTTCACATAAGCATCGCAGCCCCAAACTTTAAGAAATGACAGCTTAGGTTTGTTGCCAAACCATAGTTCATACGCTGTCATCTCAACAGATTTTGACGGTGCCATGTTTAACGTGATTGCAGTTGTCTCTAATGCATAATCCCAAAATGATAGTGGTAAATCGATAAGACATCATAGGTCGCACCATATCTAATAAAGTGTGGTTACGATGTTCGGACACACCATTACGCTGTGGTGTTCCAGGTGGCGTGAGTTGTGAAATTATTCCACATTGTTTTAAATGAAGGCCAAACTCGTAACTCAAATATTCACCTCCATAATTAGATCGTAGAAACTTTATTTTCTTGTTACAATGATTCTCCACTTCACTTTGAAATTCTTTGAACTTTTCAAATGTTTCAGACTTGTGTTTCATTAAGTAGATATACCCATATCTACTCAAATCATCTATGAAGGTCAGAAAATAATGATACATGCCACGAGCCTCAACACTCATCGGACCGCATACATCGGTATGTATTATTTCCAATAAGTCATTAGCCTGTTCCATTGTTCTGGAGAACGGAGTTTTTGTCATCTTGCCCATAAGACACGGTTCGCAAGTATCAAATGATTCATAATCAAGTGATTCCAAAAGCCCATCAGCATGGAGTTTCTTCATGCGCTTGACACCAATATGACCTAAAGGCAGTGCCAGAAGTATGTTGCACTATCATTATTAACTTTGCATCTTTTGGCATCAATATTATGAATATGTGTATCACTATGATCGAGATTCAATAAACCATCAACATTGGGTGTATGACTATAGAAGGTTTTATTCATGTAAATAGAATAATAGTTATCCTTAGTCTTAAATGAATAACCGTATTGCAATAAACATGATCTAATCATATTCATGCTCAATGCAAACACCAAATAACATTTATTTAGGTTCAACACTAATCTCGAAAGTATAAGGAGTGTGCGATGATGATCATATCAATCTTGGAACCACTTCCAACACACATCGTCACAGAACTAGTCTCTGTTTATTCTGTAACTCATGTTTCGAGTTACTAATCTTAGCAACCGAACAAGTATCAAATACCCAGGGGCTACTATGAACACTACTAAGATACAAATCAATAACATGTATATCAAATATACCTTTGTTCACTTTGCCATCCTTCTTATCCGCCAAATGTTTGGGGCAGTTCCGCTTCTAGTGACCATTTTCTTTTGTAGTAAGCACTTATTTTCATGCTTGGGTCTAGCTTTGGGCTTTTTCCTGGGAGTGACAACTTGCTTGCCATTCTACTTGAAGTTCCCTTTCTTTCCGTTTGCCCTTTTCTTGAAAGTAGTGGTCTTGTCAATCATCAACACTTGATGCTCTTTCTTGATTTCTACTTTCGTCGATTTCAGCATCACGAAGAGCTCAGGAATCGTTTTCGTCATCCCTTGCATACTATAGTTCATCACAAAGTTCCAATAACTTGGTGATGGTGACTAGTGAACTTTGTCAAACACTTATCTTATATGGAAGATTAACTCCCACTTGATTCAAGCGATTGTAGTACCCAGACATTCTGAGCACATGCTCACTAGCTGAGCAATTCTCCTCCATCTTTTAGGCGAAGTACTTGTCAGAGGTGTCATACCTCTCGACACGGGCATGAGTCTGAAATACCAATTTCAGCTCTTTGGAACATCTCATATCCTCCATGGTGTTCAAAACGTTTTTGAAGTCCCGGTTCTAAGCCATAAAGCATGGTGCACTGAACTATCAAGTAGTCATCATACCGAGCTAGCCAAACGTTCATAACGTCTGCATCTGCTCCTGCAATAGGTCTGCCACCTAGCTGCGCATCAAGGACATAATTCTTTTGTGCAGAAATGAGGATAAACCTCAGATCACGGACCCAGTCCGCATCATTACTACTATCATCTTTCAACTTAGTTTTCTCTAGGAACATATAAAAAACATAGGGAAGCTACAACGCGAGCTATTGATCTACAACATAATTTGCAAAATACTATCAGGACTAAGTTCATGATAAATTAAGGTTCAATTAATCATATTACTAAAGAACTACCACTTAGATAGACATCCCTCTAGTCATCTAAATGATCACGTGATCCATATCAACTAAACCATGCCCGATCATCATGTGAGATGGAGTAGTTTTCAATGGTGAACATCTCTATGTTGATCATTTCTACTATATGATTCACGTTCGACCTTTCTATCTCAGTGTTCCGAGGCCATATTTGCATATGCTAGGCTCGTCAAGTTTAACCGAGTATTCTGCACGTGCAAAACTGGCTTGCACCCGTTGTATGCGAACGAGAGCTTATCACACCCGATCATCACGTGGTGTCTCGGAACGACGAACTGTAGCAACGGTGCATACTCAGGGAGAACACTTATACCTTAAAATTTAGTGAGGGATCATCTTATAATGCTACCGCCGTACTAAGCAAAATAAGATGCATAAAAGGTAAACATCATATGCAATCAAAATATATGACATGATATGGCCATCATGTTGTGCCTTTGATCTCCATCTCCAAAGCACCGTCATGATCTCCATCTTCACCGGCTTGACACCTTGATCTCCATCGTAGCATCGTTGTCGTCTCGCCAACTATTGTTACTACGACTATCGCTACCGCTTAGTGATAAAGTAAAGCAATTACATGGCGATTGCATTTCATACAATAAAGTGACAACTATATGGCTCCTGCCAGTTGCTAATAACTCTGTTACAAAACAAGATCATCTCATACAACAATTTATATCTCATCATGTCTTGACCATATCACATCACAACAAGCCCTGCAAAAACAAGTTAGACGTCCTCTACTTTGTTGTTGCAAGTTTTACGTGGTTGCTACGGGCTTCTAGCAAGAACCATTCTTACCTACGCATCAAAACCACAATGATTTTTTGTAAAGTGTGTTGTTTTAACCTTCAACAAGGACCGGCCATAGTCAAACTCGATTCAACTAAAGTTGGAGAAACAGACACCTGCCAGCCACATGTGTGCAAAGCACGTCGGTAGAACCAGTCTCATGAACGCGGTCATGTAATGTCGGTCCGGGCCGCTTCATCCAACAATACCGCCGAATCAAAGTAAGACGTTGGTGGTAAGCAGTATGACTATTATCGCCCACAACTCTTCGTGTTCTACTCGTGCATAACATCTAAGCATAGACCTGGCTCGGATGCCACTGTTGGGGAATGTAACATGCAATTTCAAAAAAAAATCCTATGACCACGCAAGATCTATCTAGGAGATGCATAACAACGAGAGGGGGAGACTCTGTCCACATACCCTTGTAGACAAAAAGCGGGTTAACGCGGTTGATGTAGTCGAACGTCTTCACGATCCAACCGATCCAAGTACCGAACGTACGGCACCTCCATGTTCAGCACACGTTCAGCTCGATGACGTCCCTCGAACTCTGGATCCAGTAGAGGGTCGAGGGAGAGTTCCGTCAGCACGACAGCATGGTAACGGTGTTGATGATGTGCTTCGTGCATGGCTTATCCTAACCACTATGACGCTATGAGGGGAGGAATAAACTGTGGAAGGGGGCACTCCACACGTCTAAGAGAAATCTTGGTGTGCCTTTGGGGTGCCCCCCGCCCCCGTATATAAAGGAGGAGAGGGAGAAGGCTAGCGGCCTAGAGGGGGCGCGCCAAGGGGGAGTCCAACTAGGATTCCCAATCCTAGTTGGTCTCCCTTTCCTCTTCCAAGAAGGGGAAAGAGGGAAGGAGATGGAGAGGGAGAGGTAAAGAGGGGGTCGCACCCCCTCCCCCACTCATAATACAAATCGTCATCGAACATTAAGCGTGCGGACCCTACGGGTTCGAGAACTATGTAGACATGATCGAGACACATCTCCGATAAATAATCAATAGCGGAACCTGGATGCTCATATTGGCTCCTACATATTCTACGAAGATCTTTACCGGTCAAACCGCACAACAACATATGTTATTCCCTTTGTGATCGGTATGTTACTTGCCCGAGATTCGATCGTCGGTATCTTCATACCTACTTCAATCTTGTTACCGGCAAGTCTCTTTACTCGTTCCGTAATGCTTCATCCCGTAACTAACTCATTAGTCACATTGATTGCAAGGCTTATAGTGATGAGAATTACCGAGAGGGCCCAGAGATACCTCTCTGATACATGGAGTGACAAATCCTAATCTTGATCTATGCTAACTCGACAAACACCTTCGGAGACACCTATAGAGCATCTTTATAATCACCCAATTACGTTGTGACGTTTGATAGCATACAAGGTGTTCCTCCGGTATCCGGGAGTTGCATAATCTCATAGTCAAAGGAACATGTATAAGTCATGAAGAAAGCAATAGCAATAAAACTTATCGATCATTATGCTAAGCTAACGGATGGGTCTTGTCCATCACATCATTCTCTAATGATTTGATCCCGTTCATCAAATGACAATACATGTCTATGGTTAGGAAACATAACCATCTTTGATTAACGAGCTAGTCAAGTAGAGGCATACTAGGGACACTATGCATTGTCTATGTATTCACACATGTATTAAGTTTTCGGTTAATACAATTCTAGCATGAATAATAAACAATTATCATGATATAAGGAAATATAAATAACAACTTTATTATTGCCTCTAGGGCATATTTTCTTCACGGACTTGATCCCAATAGAACAACATGAACCTTTGTGGGTGTTTGGGCATTGCTTTGGGCCATTTGGAACTATCAGAACAATCGTGTTTTTAATAAGACAAATATCACAAACTTTTTGCAGGTCATCTACCAGGTGTCTGGCTGGATCCATACGTGTTCATTATTGCACCAGGCCAAAGAGAGAGGGGCTTATGGACTTTGATTGCAACCGATGGGAGACGGTAGCACGGGCTACATACAACCAGTTTCGATGACGGTCCAATAATAGGATAGGTGCTTAGGCACGGTTTCATATTTTTGCCTGTTGTAGCCATTTGATTGATTTCTCATTCTGATGCTACTGGAGATGTTATCCGTACTCCGACACTTGTTTCTTTCTAGTAAATGGTTATCTGCATCACTTGATGCAGATCCGAGGGGTAATCCTTCTTTTCGAAAAAATAAGTCACCTCTGAACCACGTGAGTTATCACCTTCACATCCCATATCTTCCAATGAAGATGGAGTCGGTCCTAGCATTATTGAGGCCCTAGTGCGGCGAATGCGGTACTATGGACCTAACAAATATAAGATAGTAACATAAATACTTTGATGGGTATATATTGCATACCATGAAAATCATTATGTAGGTATAAACATTGAAAAAATAACTAGCAAATAAAGTCTGCACCATGTATATTTGATTACATGATGCAAATAATGTAATAAGATACATTGACTCGCCATAAACAACTATTGAATAAATACAACACGATGAAGTGCCAGGAGGGGGGCAACTGCCCTGTCCACCCCATAGTATTGACATTATGTTCATCAAATCATATTTTTGTGATTTATTTAGGTATAATATGTTGGGGAAAGTTGCATGGAAAACAAAAAAAATCGACGCACACGCAAGATCTGTCAAGGAGATGCATAGCAATGAGAGGAGAGTGTGTCTACGTACCCTTGTAGACTGTAAGTGGAAGAGTTTTACAATGCGGTTGATGTAGTCAAACTTTCTTCGCGCTCCAACCGATCTAGTACCGAACGCACGACAACTCCGTGTTCTGCACACGTTTAGCTCGGTGATGTCCTCGACCTTCTTGATCCAGCAAGATGGCGAGGTAGTAGATGAGTTTCAGCAGTACGACAGCATGGTGACGGTGATGGTGAAGTTATCTCCATAGGGCTTCGCCTAAGCACTATGAAAATATGACCGGGGGTGTAAACGATGGAGGGGGGCGCCACACACGGCTAGGCATTAGTCTGTTTTGTGCTAGGCGCCCCGCGCCCCCTCCTCATATATATAGGTGGGAGGGAGGAAGGAGCAGCCATAGGAGGTGCCCAAGTAGGAGGAATCCTAGTTGGAGTCCCTCCCAAGCCGCCCCCCTGCCATATATATAACTGAGGGGGGAGGAAAGAGGGGGGGAGGAAATGAAGTTTGAATCCTAATCCAGACTTTCCTTGCCCTCCCCTCTTTCCATATCCTCCTCATAGGGCTGGCCCCTATAGGGGCACACCAACCCACAAGGGGTTGGTGTGTTCCCTCTCTTGGCCCATAAGACCCATATCTTTGCCGGGGGTGCCCGAAACTCCTTCCCGGTGACCCGATAAGTACCCGGTACCCTCCGAAACACTTCCGGTGTCCGAATCCCATCTTCCTATATATCAATCTCTACCTCTCGGCCATTTTGAGATTCCTCGCCATGTCTGTGATCTCATCCGGGATTCCGAATAGCATTCGGTCACCAAATCATATAACTCATATAACATTGTATGGTCAACGAACGTTAAGCGTGCGGACCCTACGGGTTCAAGAACTATGTAGACATGACCGAGACACCTCTCCAATCAATAACCAATAGCGGAACCTGGATGCCCATATTTGCTCCTACATATTCTACAAAGATCTTTATCGGTCGAACCGTTATAACAACATACGTAAGTCCCTTTGTCCATCGGTATGTTACTTGCCCGAGATTCGATCGCCGGTATCTCTATACCTAGTTTAATCTTGTTACCGGCAAGTCTCTTTACTCGTTCCATAATACATCACCTCGTGACTAAATCCTTAGTCATTTTCTTGCAAGCTTATGATGTGTATTACCGAGAGGGCCCAAAGATACCTCTCCGATACTTAGAGTGACAAATCCTAATCTCGATCTATGCCAATTCAACAAACACTTTCAGAGATACCTATAGAGCATCCTTATAAGCACCCAGTTATGTTGTGAGGTTTGATAGCACATAAAGCATTCCTTCGGAATCCAGGAATTGCATAATATCATAGTCGAAGGAATAAGTATTTGACATGAAGAAAGCAATATATATAAAATTGAACGATCATTATGATAAGCTAACAGATGGGTCTTGTCCATCACATCATTCTCCTAATGATGTGATCCCGTTATAAATTGACAACTCATGTCCTTGGTTAAGAAACCTTAACCATCTTTGATCAACGAGCTAGTCTAGTAGAGGCTCACTAGGGACACAGTGTTTGTTTATGTATTCACACATGTATTTAAGTTTCTGATCAATACAATTCTAGCGTGAATAATAAACCTTTATCCTGAATAAGGAAATATAAAATAACAACTTTATTATTGCCTCTAGGGCATATTTCCTTCAGTGTCCCACTTGCACTAGAGTCAATAATCTAGTTCACATCGCCATGTGATTAACACCAATAGTTCACATCACCATGTGACCAACACCCAAAGGGTTTACTAGAGTCAATAATCTATTTTACATCGCCATGCGATTAACAACCAAAGAGTACTAAGGTGTGATCTTGTTTTGATTGTGAGAGAGTTTTAGTCAACGGGTCTGCCATATTCAGAGTCGTATGTATTTTGCAAAATTCTATGTCTACAATACTCTGCATGGAGCTACTCTAGCTAATTGCTCCCACTTTCAATATGTATCCAGACTGAGACTCAGAGTCATCTGAATCAGTGACAAAGCATGCATCGACATAACCCTTTACGACGAAATCTTTATCACCTCCATAACCGAGAAATATTCCTTAGTATTTTTAGGTAACTAAGGATAATTTTGACCGATATCCAGTGATCTACTCCTAGATCACTGGTGTACCCCCTTATCAAACTCATGGCAAGGTACACAATAGGTCTGGTAGACAGCATAACATACTTCATAGAACCTATGGCTGAGGCATAGGGAATAACTTTCATTCTCTCTCTATCTTTTGTCGTAGTCAGGCTTTGAGTCTTACTCAACTTGACACCTCGCAACACAGGCAAGAACCCTTTCTTTGACTGGTCTATTTTGAACTTCTTCAAAACTTTGCCAAGGTATGTGCTTTGTGAAAGTCCTATTAAGCGTCTCGATCTATCCCTATAGATCTTGATGCCCAATATATAAGCAACTTCACCGATATCTTTCATTGAAAAATTCTTATTCAAGTATCCTTTATGCTATTCAGAAATTCAATATCATTTCCGATCAACAATATGTCATCCACATATAATATCATAAATGCTACAGAGCTCCCACTCACTTTCTTGTAAATACAGGCTTCACCATAAATATGTATAAAACCATATGCTTTGATCACCTCATCAAAGTGCATATTCCAACTCCGAGATGCTTGCACCAGTCCATAGATGGATCGCTGGAGCTTGCACACTTCGTTAGCACTTTTAGGATCGACAGAACCTTCTGGTTGCATCATATACAACTCTTCTTTAATATATCCATTAAGGAATGCAGTTTTGACGTCCATTTGCCAGATTTCATAATCATAAAATGCGGCAATTGCTAACATGATTCAGACAGACTTAAGCATCACTACGGGTGAATAAGTCTCATCGTAGTCAACCCCTTGAACTTGTCAAAAACCTTTTGCGATAAGTCGAGATTTGTAGATAGTAACATTACCATCAGCGTCAATCTTGTTCTTGAAGATCCATTTATTCTTTATGGCTTGCCGAACATCAGGCAAATCCACCAAAGTCCACACTTTGTGTTGGGGAACGTAGCAGAAATTCAAAATTTTCTATGCATCACCAAGATCAATCTATGGAGAGACTAGCAACGAGAGAGAGAGAGAGGGAGTGCATCTTCATACCCTTGAAGATCGCTATGCGGAAGCGTTACAAGAACGCGGATGAAGGAGTCGTACTCGTAGCGATTCAGATCACAGTTGATTCTGATCTAAGCACCGAACAACGGCGCCTCCGCGTTCAACACACATACAGCCCGGGGACGTCTCCTCCTTCTTGATCCAGCAAGGGGAAAGGAGAAGTTGAGGGAGAGCTCCGGCAGCACGACGGCATGGTGGTGGAGCTCGCAGATCTCCGACAGGGCTTCGCCAAGCACTACTACGGAGGAGGAGGTGTTGGGAAGTGAGAGGGCTGCGCCAGGGGAAGGGTGAAGCTCCCATGCGCCTCCCCACTATATATAGGGGTGGAGGGGGCTGGTTTCTTGCCCTCCAAGTCCATTGGGGCGTTGGCAAAGGTGGGAGGAAAGAAATCCCATTATTTCCTTCCTCACCGATTGTTATCCCCCCCTTTTTAGGGATCTTGATCTTATCCCTTCGAGATATGATCTTATTCCTTCTAAGAGAGGATCTTGGTGCGCCTTGACCAGGGGTGTGGGGCCTTGATCACACTACCCACGTTCATGTTGGTCCCCCCCCATGCAGGTGGGCCCCACTCCGGAACCTTCTAGAACCTTCCCGGTACAATACCGAAAAATCCCGAACATTTTCCGGTGGTCAAAATAGGACTTCCCATATATAAATCTTTACCTCCGGACCATTCCGGAACTCCTCGTGACGTCCGGCATCTCATCCGGCACTCCGAACAACATTCGGTAACTGCACACTAATTCCCATAACAACTCTAGCGTCACCGAACCTTAAGTGTGTAGACCCTACGGGTTCGGGAATCATGCAGACATGACCGAGACAGCTCTCTGGCCAATAACCAACAGCGGGATCTGGATACCCATGTTGGCTCCCACATGTTCCACGATGATCTCATCGGATGAACCACGATGTCAAGGATTCAAGCAATCTCGTATACAATTCCCTTTGTCAATCGGTACGTTACTTGCCCGAGATTCGATCGTCGGTATCCCAATACCTCGTTCAATCTCGTTACCGGCAAGTCACTTTACTCATTCCGTAATGCATGATCCCGTGACTAACTACTTAGTCACATTCAGCTCATTATGATGATGCATTACCGATTAGGCCTAGAGATACCTCTCCGTCACACGGAGTGACAAATCACAGTCTCGATTCGTGCCAACCCAACAGACACTTTCGGAGATACCCGTAGTGCACCTTTATAGCCACCCAATTACGTTGTGACGTTTGGTACACCCAAAGCATTCCTACAGTATCCGGGAGTTGCACAATCTCATGGTCTAAGGAAATGATACTTGACATTAGAAAAGCTCTTAGCAAACGAACTACACGATCTTGTGCTATGCTTAGGATTGGGTCTTGTCCATCACGTCATTCTCCTAATGATGTGATCCCGTTATCAATGACATCCAATGTCCATGGTCAGGAAACCATAACCATCTATTGATCAACGAGCTAGTCAACTACAGGCTCACTAGGGACATGTTGTGGTCTATGTATTCACAGATGTATTACGGTTTCCAGTTAATACAATTATAGCATGAACAATAGACAATTATCATGAACAAGGAAATACAATAATAACCATTTTATTATTGCCTCTAGGGAATATTTCCAACAGTCTCCCACTTGCACTAGAGTCAATAATCTAGTTCACATCACTATGTGATTGTAATGAATCTAACACCCATGGGGTTTGATCTTATCTCGCTTGTGAGAAAGGTTATTAGTCAACGGGTTTGAACCTTTCAGATCCGTGTGTGCTTTACAAATCTCTATGTCATCTTGTAGATGCAGCTATCACGCGCTATTTGGAGCTATTCCAAATAACTATTCTACTATACGAATCCGGTTTACTACTCAGAATAATCCGGATTAGAGTCAAAGTTTGCATCGGCGTAACCCTTTACGACAAACTCTTTTACCACCTCCATAATCGAGAAAATTCCTCAGTCCACTAGTTACCAAGGATAACTTTGACCGCTGTCCTGTGATCCATTCCCGGATCACTCTTGTACCCCTTGACTGACTCATGGCAAGGCACACTTCAGGTGCGGTACATAGCATAGCATACTGTAGAGCCTACGTCTAAAGCATAGGGGACGACCTTCGTCCTTTCTCTCTATTCTGCCATGGTCAGGTCTTGAGTCTTACTCAATACTCACACCTTATAACACAACCAAGAACTCCTTCTTTGCCGATCTATCTTGAACTCCTTCAAAATCTTGTCACGGTATGTGTTTGTTTGAAAGTACTATTAAGCGTTTTTGATCTATCCTTATAGATCTTGATGCTCAATGTTCAAGTAGCTTAATCCAGGTTTTCATTGAAAAACACTTTTCAAATAACCCTATATGCTTTCCAAAAACTCTACATCGTTTCTGATAATTTGTCAACAACATATACTCATCAGAAATTTTATAGTGCGCCCACTCACTTCTTTGGAAATACAAGTTTCTCATAAACTTTGTATAAACCCAAAATCTTTGATCATCTCATCAAAGCGTATATTCCAACTCCGAGATGCTTAATCTAGTCCTTAGAAGGATTGCTGGAGCTTTGCATACTTGTTAGCATTTTTCAGGATTGACAAAACCTTCTGGTTGTATCACATACAACCTTTCCTCAAGAAAATCGTCGAGGAAACAATGTTTTGACATCCTATGTGCAAGATTTCATAAATAATGCAGTAACTACTAATACAATTCCAACAGACTCTTAGCATCGCTATGATTGAGAAAGTCTCATTGTAGTCAACTCCTTGAACTTGTCGAAAAATATCTTAGCAACAAGTCGAGCTTTCTTAATGGTGACAATTACCATCATTGTCTGTCTTCCTTTTGAAATCCATCTGTACCCAACAGCCTTACGACCATCAAGTAGTTCTTCCAAAGTCCACACTTTGTTTTCATACATGGATCCTCTCTTGGATTTTATAGCCTCTAGCCATTTGTTGGAATCCGGGCCCACCATCGCTTCTCCATAGCTCGTAGGTTCATTGTTGTCTAGCAACATGACCTCCAAGACAAGATTACGTACCACTCTGAAGCAGTACGCATCCTTGTCGACCTACGAGGTTTTGGTAGTGACTTGATCCGAAGTTTCATGATCAATATCATCATCTTCCACTTCAATTGGTGTAGGCGCCACAGGAACAACTTCCTGTGCCCTACTACACACTGGTTGAAGTGATGGTTCAATAACCTTATCAAGTCTCCACCATCCTCCCACTCAATTCTTTTGAGAGAAACTTTTCCTCGAGAAAGGACCCGTTTCTAGAAACAATTACTTTTGCTTCCGGATCTGAATTAGGAGCTATACCCAATTGTTTTGGGTGTCCTATGAAGATGCATTTATCCGCTTTGGGTTCGAGCTTATCAGCATGAAACTTTTTCACATAAGCATCGCAGCCCCAAACTTTTAAGAAACGACAGCTTAGGTTTCTCTAAACCATAGTTCATACGGTGTCATCTCAATGGAATTACGTGGTGCCCTATTTAAAGTGAATGCGGTTGTCTCTAATGCTTAACCCATAAATGATAGTGGTAATTCGATAAGAGACGTCATGGCATGCACTATATCCAATAGGGTGCAGCTATGACGTTCGGACACACCATCACACTATGGTGTTCCAGGCGGCATTAGTTGTGAAACAATTTCCACAATGTCTTAATTGTGTGCCAAACTCGTAACTCAGATATTCATCTCTATGATCATATCATAGATATTTTATCCTCTTGTCACGATGATCTTCAACTTCTCCTTGAAATTACTTGAACCTTTCAATAATTCAGACTTGCGATTCATCAAGTAAACATACTTAGCATCTACTCAAATCATCTGTGAAGTAAGAACATAATGATATCCACTGCATGCCTCAGCACTCATTGGACTGCACACATCAAAATGTATTACTTCCAACAAGTCGCTTTCTTGTTCCATCTTATTGAAAACGAGGCCTTTCAGTCATCTTGCCCATGTGGTATGACTTGCATGTCTCAAGTGATTCAAAATCAAGTGAGTCCAAACGATCCATATGTACGGAGTTTCTTCATGCATATGTACCAATAGACATGGTTCGCATGTCTCAATCTTTTCAAAAAAACAAGTGAGTCAAAAGATCCATCAACATGGAGCTTCTTCATGCGTTTTACACCAATATTACTCTCTTATATCTTTTGGCATGAACATGTGTATCACTACGATTGAGATTCAAATAAACCATTCATTTTAGGTGCAAGACCATTGAAGGTATTATTCAAATAAATAGAGTAACCATTATTCTCCTTAAATGAATAACCGTATTGCGATAGACATAATCCAATCATGTCTATGCTCAACACAAACACCAAATAACAATTATTTAAGTTTAACACCAATCTCGATGGTAGAGGGAGTATGTGATGCTTGATCACATCAAGCTTGGAAACACTTCCAACACATATCGTCATCTCACCTTTAGCTAGTCTCCGTTTATTGCGTGGCTTTTATTTCGAGTTACTAACACTTAGCAACCGAACAGGTATCTAATACCCTGGTGCTACTAGGAGTACTAGTAAAGTACACATTAATATAATGTATATCCAATATACTTCTATCGACCTTGCCTGCCTTCTTATCTACCAAGTATCTAGGGTAATTCAGATCCAGTGATCGTTCCCCTTATTACAAAAGCACTTAGTCTCGGGTTTGGGTTCAACCTTGGGTTTCTTCACTAGAGCAGCAACTGATTTGTTGTTTCATGAAGTATCCCTTCTTGCCCTTGCCCTTCTTGAAACTAGTGGTTTCACTAACCATCAACAATTGATGCTCCTTCTTGATTTCTACTTTCGCGGTGTCAAACATCGTGAATAGCTCAAGGATCATCATATTTATCCCTGATATGTTATAGTTCATCACGAAGCTCTAGTAGCTTGGTGGCAGTGACTTTGGAGAAACATCACTATCTCATCTGGAAGATTAACTCCCACTCGATTCAAGTGATTGTAGTACTCAGACAATCTGAGCACATGCTCAACGATTGAGATTTTCTCCCTTAGTTTGTAGGCTAAGAAACTCGTCAGAGGTCTCATACATCTTGACGTGGGCACTAGCCTGAAATCCCAGTTTCATCCCTTGGAACATCTTATATGTTCCGCGGCGTTTCTAAAAACGTCTTCGGCGCCTCAATTCCAAACCGTTTAATATTACTGAACTATCACGTAGTCATCAAAACGTGTATGTCAGATGTTCGCAACATCCACAGACGACGTTTGAGGTTCATCACACCAAGCGGTGCATTAAGGACATAATCCTTCTGCACAGCAATGAGGACAATCCTCAGTTTATGGACCGAGTCAACCTAAGTGTTTCGCGTGTGTAAATCTGGCTTACACCCGTTGTATGTGAATGTTAGAATCTATCACACCCGATCATCATGTGGTGCTTCGAAGCAACGATCTTTCGCAATGGTGCACAGTTAGGGGGAACACTTTCTTGAAATTATTATGAGGGATCATCTTATTTACTACCGTTGTTCTAAGCAAATAAGATGCATAAACATGATAAACATCACATGCAATCAAATAGTGACATGATATGGCCAATATCATATTGCTCCTTTTGATCTCCATCTTCGGGGCTCCATGATCATCGTCACCGGCATGACACCATGATCTCCATCATTGTGTCTCCATGAAGTTGTTTCGGCAACTATTACTTCTACTACTACGGCTAACGATTAGCAATAAAGTAAAGTAATTACATGGCGTTGTTCAATGACACGCAGGTCATACAATAAATTAAGACAACTCCTATGGCTCCTGCCGGTTGTCATACTCATTGACATGCAAGTCGTGATTCCTATTACAAGAACATGATCAATCTCATACATCACATATATCATTCATCACATCCTTTTGGCCATATCACATCACACGGCATATGCTGCAAAAACAAGTTAGACATCCTCTAATTGTTGTTGCAATTTTTTTACGTGGCTGCTATAGGTCTCTAGCAAGAACGTTTCTTACCTACGCCAAAACCACAATGTGATATGCCAATTTCTACTTACCCTTCATAAGGACCCTTTTCATCGAATCCGATCCGACTAAAGTGGGAGAGACTGGCACCCGCTAGCCACCTTATGCAACAAGTGCATGTCAGTCGGTGGAACCTGTCTCACGTAAGTGTACGTGTAAGGTCGGTCCGGGCCGCTTCATCCCACAATATCGTCGAAACAAGATAGGACTAGTAACGGTAAGCATATTGAACAAAATCAACTCCCGCAACAACTTGTGTTCTACTCGTGTATAGTATCTACGCAATAGACATAGCTCATGATGCCACTGTTGGGGAACGTAGCAGAAATTCAAAATTTTCTACGCATCACCAAGATCAATCTACGGAGAGACTAGCAACGAGAGAGAGAGGGAGTGCATCTTAATACCCTTGAAGATCGCTATGCGGAAGCATTACAAGAACGCGGATGAAGGAGTCGTACTCGTAGCGATTCAGATAGCGGTTGATTCCGATCTAAGCGCCGAACAACGGCGCCTCCGCGTTCAACACATATACAGCCCGGGGACGTCTCCTCCTTCTTGATCCAGCAAGGGGAGAGGAGAAATTGAGGGAGAGCTTCGGCAGCACGACGGCATGGTGGTGGAGCTCGCAGTTCTCCGGCAGGGCTTCGCCAAGCACTACGGAGGAGGAGGAGGTGTTGGGAAGTGAGAGGGCTGCGCCAGGGGAAGGGTGAAGATCCCATGCGCCTCTCCACTATATATAGGGGTGGAGGGGGCTATTTTATTGCCCTCCAAGTCCATTGGGGCATTGCCAAAGGTGGGAGGAAAGAAATCCCATCATTTCCTTCCCCACCGATTGTTATCCCCCCTTTTTAGGGATCTTGATCTTATCCCTTCGGGATATGATCTTATTCCTTCTAATGGGGGATCTTGGTGCGCCTTGACCAGGGGTGTGGGGCCTTGCACCCACTACCCACGTTCATGTGGGTCCCCCCATGCAGGTGGGCCCCACTCCGGAACCTTCTAGAACCTTCCCGGTACAATACCGAAAAGTCCCGAACATTTTTCGGTGGCCAAAATAGGACTTCCCATATATAAATATTTACCTCCGGACCAATCCGGAACTCCTCGTGATGTCCGGGATATCATCCGGGACTCTGAACAACATTCGGTAACTGCACACTAATTCCCATAACAACTCTAGCGTCACCGAACCTTAAGTTTGTAGACCCTACGGGTTCGGGAATCATGCAGACATGACCGAGACAGCTCTCTGGCCAATAACCAACAGCGGGATCTGGATACCCATGTTGGCTCCCACATGTTCCACGATGATCTCATTGGATGAACCACGATGTCAAGGATTCAAGCAATCCCGTATACAATTCCCTTTGTGAATCGGTACGTTACTTGCCTGAGATTCGATCGTCGGTATCCCAATACCTCTTTCAATCTTGTTACCGGCAAGTCGCTTTACTCGTTCCGTAATGCATGATCCCGTTACTAACTACTTAGTCACATTGAGCTCATTATGATGATGCATTACCGAGTGGGCCCAGAGATACCTCTCCGTCACACGGAGTGACAAATCCCAGTCTCGATTCGTGCCAACCCAACAGACACTTTCGCAGATACCCGTAGTGCACCTTTATAGCCACCCAATTATGTTGTGACGTTTGGTACACCCAAAGCATTCCTACGGCATCCGGGAGTTGCACAATCTCATGGTCTAAGGAAATGATACTTGACATTAGAAAAGCTCTTAGCAAATGAACTACATGATCTTGTGCTATGCTTAGGATTGGGTCTTGTCCATCACGTCATTCTCCTAATGATGTGATCCCGTTATCAATGACATCCAATGTCCATGGTCAGGAAACAATAGCCATTTATTGATCAATGAGCTAGTCAACTAGAGGCTCACTAGGGACATGTTGTGGTCTATGTATTCACACATGTATTACAGTTTCCAGTTAATACAATTATAGCATGAACAATAGACAATTATCATGAACAAGGAAATACAATAATAACCATTTTATTATTGCCTCTAGGGCATATTTCCAACACTTTGTTCTCATACACGGATCCTATCTCAGATTTCATGGCCTCAAGCCATCTGTCGGAATCTGGGCTCTGATAACCCACAAGTATAGGGGATCAATTGTAGCCTCTTTCAATAAGTAAGAGTGTCGAACCCAACGAGGAGCTAAAGGTAGAACAAATATTCCCTCAAGTTCTATCAACCACCGATACAACTCTATGCATGCTTGACGTTCGCTTTAGCTAGAACAAGTATGAAACTAGAAGTACTTTGTAGGTGTTGTTGGATAGAATTGCAAGATAATAAAGAGCACGTAAATAAAAAGTAGGGGTTGTTTAGATAAATAAGCAATAAAGTTAGTATAGCGAGTGTGGAAAAGTGGTGGTAGGAGTTGTGAAATTTTCCCTAAGCAATTGACTACTTTACCAGACCGATAGAAAGTTTTATGTGGGAGAGGCATAAGCTAACATACTTTATCTTCTTGGATCATATGCACTTATGATTGGAACTCTAGCAAGCATCCGCAACTACTAAAGATCATTAAGGTAAAATCCAACCATAGCATTAAAGCATCAAGTCCCCTTTATCCCATACGCCACAACCCCCTTACTCGGGTTTATGCTTCTGTCACTCAAGCAACCCACTATAAGTGAATCATGAACGTATTGCAACACCCTACAGCGGGAATCCCTCACGCTTGCGCGACACGGAGAGCACCATAGGACAACAAAATAACCACAAGCAAATTAAACCAATCATAGCAATTCACCAATTACCGATAGGACAACGAAAATCTACTCAGGCATCATAGGATGGCAACACACCATTGGATAATAATATGAAGCATAAACCACCATGTTCAACTAGAGGGTACAGCAGGTTGCGGGAGAGTGGACCGCTGAATGTAGAGGGGGGAAGGTGATGGAGATGTTGGTGAAGATGATGGAGGTGTTGGTGTAGATCGCGATGATGATGATGGCCCCCGACGGTGTTCGTGCGCCACCGGAAGCGAGGGGGAGAGAACCCCCTTTCTTCTTCTTCCTTGACATTCTCCCTAGATGGGAGAAGGGTTTCCCCTCTAGTCCATGGCCTCCATGGTGTTGGAGGGGCGAGAGCCCCTTCGAGATTGGATATGTCTCTCTGTCTCTCTTTGTTTCTGCGTTCCAGATTCTGCCCTTTCACCGTTTTTTATATTCCCGGAGATCCGTAACTCCGATTGGGTTGTCCGTTGGACACGATTTCTATCCAGATATTGGCTTTCTTGCGGCGAAAGAAGGGCACCAACCGCCTTACAGGGTGGCCACGAGGGCCTAGGGCGCGCCTGACCCCCTGGGGCGTGCCCCCTGCCTCGTGGCCCCCTCGGGCATCGTCTCGCGTTAATTCTTTCCCAAAATTCATAAATATTCAAAAAAAATCTCCGTCCATTTTTATCCCGTTTGGACTCCGTTTGATATGGGTTTTCTACGAAACATAAAACTTGCAACAAACAGGAACTGGCACTGGGCACTGGATCAATATGTTAGTCCAAAAATAGTATAAAAAGTTGCCAAAAGTATATGAAAGTTGAATAATATTGGCATGGAACAATCAAAAATTATAGATACGATGGAGACGTATCAGCATCCCCAAGCTTAATTCCTGCTCGTCCTCGAGTAGGTAAATGATAAAAAAGATAATTTTTGATGTGGAATGCTACCTAGCATAACCTTGATCATATATCTAATCATGACATGAATATTAAGACACGACTGATTCAAGGCAATAGTCTATCATTTGACATAAAAACAATACTAATTCAGGCATCCCAACAAGCAGTCATGTCTTTAAAAATATCAATGCTAAAGAACGCTATCCCTACAAAATCAGATAGTCTTGTATGCTCCATTTTCTTAACACAAGGTACCCCTCATGCTCATCGCGGTGTCAGCCAAGCAATTGGTTCATACTTTTTAACGCGCTTCAGCTTTTTCAACCCTCACGCAATACATGAGCGCAAGCCATGGATATAGTACTATAGGTGGAATATAGTATGATGGTGGAGGTTGTGTGGAGAAGACAAAAAGGGAGAAAGTCTCACATCGACACGGCTAATCAACGGGCTATGGAGATTCCCATCAATTGATGTCAACTAGATGATACCCCGTGCGTTGCTGCGGGAATTAGTTGCACTATATTTCAATCATATTTGATAATATGAAATATGAACATTGGATTAATAAATGAACACTACAAGAAATATGTCAACTAGTGACCTTCTGTCAGTGACCTTGGAAGAATTGGTCATAGACCTATGACCATTTGAGACCAATTGGTCAAAAGCTATTCGGGGGGCTCCAAACCCTAAACCATTGCGACCATTTTGGTCAAAAAGGTCGTAATTTCCTTACATCAAATGGTCACAAAGCAAATAGTGCTGGTCCGCTGCCTTATTTCTAGTTGTTAACGACCAATATAGATGGTCATAGCCTTGTAGATTGTGGTGGGTTGTGATGACTAGGCGCCATCTCATCAGTTTTGCCTATGTGTCATGTCCATGTGTCAATTTTTTTCCCTAGGTTGTGAAGCAACCTATATTTTTGTTATTCCAAAAATTCCCAAAAAATTCTCATAAATTGTTTGGATCATATCTTCATCAAATATGTCAAAAACCTTCCTTGCCTAGTTCAAAAATAACTCAACAAATATTCATTTTCCTATTCTGTTCAAAGCAGCACTTTGTGAAGGAAGTGTTATTTATATATTCTTGATTTCCCTAAAAAATTGTGAAGACATTCTTCTTAGTATATGATCATCCTCAGCCAAAACTCACGACCATTGGCCATGTGCATTTCCCGTACCACTAATCAAACACTTGGCTGCTAATTCAGGATTGAGCATAGTTCGGTCTCCTCATGAGAATCTTATGTTCTAATTTTCTTCCTAGTACCTACCTCGGGAGTGCCCAACCCACTAGACATTCCTAGGCCGCCCAGAACGCATGGCAACGCCACGGTCACGCGGTGACCACGCGGCGGCATGCGAGCGTATGCGCTCTAGAGTTGGGGCCCTCGGCCACCGTCCAAACCTTGATGTCTCGCCATCAAACCATGTATTTCTGATTAAATAGATAATTATTTACCTAGAAATGATTTTTGGAAAAAATAAAGAGCAAACTATGAGGCACCCGCAGTTCAAATTTGACCCGCTTCCAACTGAATCGACGGGAATTTGTCTCTTTTACCAGAGGTGCATCAAAACTTTTGACACCCAACCATTTTGTCAATTGTGCATTATATATGGCCTAGTATTTTATAAAATTGATTACGTCCAATTTTGCAACAAATATATGGTAGGTCCTTCACAAAAAACCTCATTTTGGGCACTCGAAAAAATGGAAAATGAATTTTTCATCCAAAGAAAATGAAAAGTTCCTTAGGCAACATTGTTTTTCATTCCAAGATGCACCGTTGTGCACGATATGAGGTCATTTGAACAAACTATGCCATGAATGTGGCCATAAGATTGATCATTTGGCTTGAAAGCCTTGAATCTTCACACATGATAGCTCATTTCTGAGAACACTTTCTTAAAATAATTGCCGTATTACAAGTTTATTATTTTTCCTAGAAACTTAGCCACATATAATGACACAATGCGAAGGTTTTCCAATTTTTCCAATTTTTTTTGAATTTTTTATGCCCGTTTCATAATGCGGTCAAAACTGCGGGCTTGACCGTTCCTAGCTAGTGGTTGAATCTTGGAAATTTTTAATGTTTCTCTGATTAAATAGATACTTATGTACCTAGAAATGTTTTTTGGAAAAAATAAAGAGATAACTACGAGGCAGCTATAGTTCAAATTTGACCCGCTTCCAACTGAATCGACGTGAATTTGTCTTTTTCATGAGAGGTGGATCAAAACTTTTTACACCAAACCATTTGGTCAATTGTGGTTTAAATATGTCCTAGTATTTTATAAAATTGATTTGGTACAATTTTGCAACAAATATATGGTAGGTCCTTCACAAAAAAAACTCATTTCAGGCACTCGGAAAATGGAAAATGAATTTTTCGTCCAAAGAAAATGAAAAGTTCCTTACGCAACATTGTTTGTCATTCCAAGATGCACCCTTGTGCATGATATGATGTCATTTAAACAAACTATGCCATGAATGTGGCCATAAGTGTGATCATTTGGCTTGAAAGCCATGAATCTTCACACATGATAGCTCATTTCTGAGAACACTTTTTTAAAATAATTGCCGTATTACAAGTTTATTATTTTTCCTGGAAACTTAGCCACATATAATGACACAATGCGAAGGTTTTCCAATTTTTTGTTTTTTATTGAATTTTTTATGCCCGTTTCAAAATGCGGTCAAAACGGCGGGCTTGACCGTTCCTAGCTAGTGGTTGAATCTTGGAATTTTTTGATGTTTCTCTCATTAAATAGATACTTAAGTTCCTAGAAATTTTTTTGGAAAAAATAAAGAGATAACTACGAGGCACCTATATTTCAAATTTGACCCGCTTCCACCTGAATCGGTGGGAATTTGTCTTTTTCATGAGAGGTGGATCAAAACTTTTTACACCAAACCATTTGGTCAATTGTGGTTTAAATATGTCCTAGTATTTTAGAAAATTGATTTGGTACTATTTTGCAACAAATATATGGTAGGTCCTTCACAAAAAAAACTCATTTCGGGCACTCGAAAAATGGAAAATGAATTTTCCGTCCAAAGAAAATGAAAAGTTCCTTAGGAAACATTGTTTGTCATTCCAAGATGCACCCTTGTGCACAATATGAGGTCATTTGAACAAACTATGCCATGAATGTGGTCATAAGATTGATCATTTGGCTTGAAAGCCATGAATCTTCACACATGATAGCTCATTTCTCAGAACACTTTTTTAAAATAATTGCGGTATTACAAGTTTATTATTTTTCCTGGAAACTTGGCCACATATATTGACACAATGCGAAGGTTTTCCAATTTATTGATTTTTTTTGAATTTTTTATGCCCGTTCCAAAAGGCGGTCAAAACGGCGGGCTTGACCGTTCCTAGCTAGTGGTCGAATCTTGGAAATTTTTTGATGTTTCTCTGATTAAATAGATACTTATGTACCTAGAAATGTTTTTGGAAAAAATTAAGAGATAACTACGAGGCAGCTATAGGTCAAATTTGACCCGCTTCCAACTAAATCGGCGGGAATTTGTCTTGTTCATGAGATGTGCATCAAAACTTTTTACACCAAACCATTTGGTCAATTGTGGTTTAAATATGTCCTAGTATTTTAGAAAATTGATTTGGTACAATTTTGCAACAAATATATGGTAGGTCCTTCACAAAAAAACTCATTTCGGGCACTCGGAAAATGGAAAATGAACTTTTTGTCCAAAGAAAATGAAAAGTTCCTTAGGCAACATTGTTTGTCATTCCAAGATGCACCCTTCTACACGATATGAGGTCATTTGAACAAAGTATGCCATGAATGTGACCATAAGATTGATCATTTGGCTTGAAAGCCATGAATCTTCACATATGATAGCTCATTTCTGAGAACACTTTTTTAAAATAATTGCCGTATTACAAGTTTATTATTTTTCCTGGAAACTTGGCCACATATAATGGCACAATGCGAAGGTTTTCCAATT
The DNA here is from genome assembly GCF_002162155.2 of Triticum dicoccoides. Taxonomy (NCBI): domain Eukaryota; kingdom Viridiplantae; phylum Streptophyta; class Magnoliopsida; order Poales; family Poaceae; genus Triticum; species Triticum dicoccoides. The sequence continues at coordinate 540,128,300 of NC_041387.1, read as the reverse complement.
TTTTGAATTTTTTTTGAATTGTTTATGCCCGTTTCAAAATGCGGTCAAAACGGCGGGCTTGACCGTTCCTAGCTAGTGGTTGAATCTTGGAAATTTTTTGATGTTTCTCTGATTAAATAGATACTTATGTACCTAGAAATGTTTTTTGGAAAAAATAAAGAGATAACTACGAGGCAGCTATAGTTCAAATTTGACCCGCTTCCAACTGAATTGGCGGGAATTTGTCTTTTTCATGAGAGGTGGATCAAAACTTTTTACACCCAACCATTTGGACAATTGTGGTTTAAATATGTCCTAGTATTTTAGAAAATTGATTTGGTACAATTTTGCAACAATTTTTTGGTAGACCCTTCACAAAAAAACTCATTTTGGGCACTCGAATAATGATTAAAAATAGCTACAAAGACAAAAAAATGCATGCAAACTGGCTATCATCCATAAAATATGGTCTAAATTGATAGAAAATTTTAGTTGTGCCATTTTGCAAAATATTTTTGATAGCTACTTCACAAAACCCTCCTAGTTTTAGTACTTAGAAACTATTCTAAATCATAATTTTTCTTAACCAATCAGAGCTCTTCACATGGATCACCCCTCTTAGCTGATCTGGACTGTCCACATTTGACGGATCCAACGTCTCTCAGGTCCCCTCTCAACCCAACCCAACCCAAACCCTAGCAGCCCCCCTCTCCCACATCGTCGCTGCCACCCACCCCGATCCCATCCTTCCCCTCGTCTCCCTCCCAAGCCCAACCCACTTCCTCTGCTCTCTTCCTCGATTCCGTGGCCGCCGTCGCCCCTCATCTCCACCGGCGCTAGGCTTCCCCGCCGGCAACCTCGCTGCCCTTCTCCCGCACCGCTGCCGCCCCCACCCTCGCATCGACGAACGGACCAATCCCAAATCCTCGAACCCTACCCGCCGCCCCTTCCCTCCGACCCGGATCCCCCTCCATGCGACCGCACGACGGCGAGGACGCCGACGCCGGCGCCGGCAACCGCGACGAGCGCCTCTTCGCTGGCGTGCGCTTCGCGCTCGTCGGCTTCGACCCCGCCTCCGAGTCCCAGGTGCGCCCGCCCGCCTGCCTCGACGCGATTCCCGCTGCCATGCCCCCCCTTTTCATTTCAGATTTTGCCGCACAGCGCCTTGTCTCACCGGCCTGACGACCATAGGCAGGCAGTCCACGGCCAGGATGGCGGCGTTCCCCGCCGCGACCACGTACGCGCATGGCACTCGTTACCGTCGGTGTCCCCGGAGTTGGCACAGGAGGGGCTGGCTGGCGTCCCATGTCGACGTCCTCCTCCCTCTTCTCTTGCGTGACCTGGAGGAGACCAGGGCGCCGCCCCATCGCGGTCGTCCTCGTTCACCTCTGCTCCACCATCGAGGCCATCAACCTCGGAAACCCGCTCCTCAACCGCACCGTCGACGGCTTCCTCAAGATCGGCGCCGTACGCGCCCCTTCCTCCCTCCTCTTGCATCCAATGTCTGTATGTTCAAATGTGTCTGACTCTGATCAATGTACGTGTGCAGGTCGGCACCTGTAGGGTGGTCACCGAGGACGCCTTCGACTGCATCCACAGGGGAAACAACCACGCGCGTCCCGTCTCTCCTACTCTATCTAGTATACAAATGGTGTTGTTAGCCACAAGATCTGGATTTATTTCTGCAGATGTTGGTTAAGTTTGCTTCAGGCTATTCTACTAGTTCCACTAGTAATGCACTGATAGGCATATGATATATTCTAACCTGGAACTGACTAAATGTTCAGTACTTCGGGCTATTTCAATAGCATTGCCTAGTTTCGAGCAAACTCTCGTAGAATAACTGTAGACAAGCAGTTGGGAAGTGGGTTTATTATCAAAATGTTGATTTAGATATGATTAGTAGATATGATTAGTAGATACCCATGTTTCAGCAAATTGTTTTGTTCAGTTTCATGTCCCAGCAAATTAAACCATGCATCAGATTTGGGAATAAAAATGGATAGTGGCCTGCGGGCTGTAATAACAAGATATTTGTTCACTACATAATCTAGGAGCATTGCTCGAAATAATTCAGGCTCCTTGTTTGTACTGCAGCACTACTGGACTATTAAATTTACGTAAGCCACTACGTGACCAGTATGTGATCAAATTCTAGCGCTCTTCTTACTGTATATGAGCAGACTCTGTTTACTAGTTATTCTAATGAGGCCTATGAAGTTACTATATATGACTCAGATCTGACGTTTTTGTTGTGTGTCTGGTTTTTCAGGATGTGGGTGGTGCAGTGGCCGCAAGAACACGCTCGGCATCGTCTAGGCCAGGTCAGGGCGTCTGACAGCAGTGGCTACTTCCTTACAAGGACTACAAGCTCGCCCATGACTACACGACCTCCAGGTCCCGTCTGCATGCCCGCTCCCTCCTCCCTGCCTCCTGCAGGTACCTGTTTAGGCCGCAAGCGGACCTGGCATGCTTATGAGTTTAGCATATGCACTGTGTTATGTTCAGCTTCTTATGTGTCATGGAAATGTCCTTGTGTTGCATAGTAGGCCCTGAATTATTTATGTTGCTGGCGATGAGATGACATGCTTATGAAATATTCATGTTGCTTCCTATGTAAGCTTGCTAATGAATATGATTGACTTAATGAAACTGATGTCAATGCACTTGCGCACGGTTTTGCACCTGATGCTGGTTTTGCGCCGATGCTGGTTTTGCCTGGATGTGCAACAGCCGTCTTGTTTGATTGTTAATTGCTAGGTGCTGGCTGGCGTACAATTTAATTTGTCTGCATGGTTGCTTAGTGCAGCAGCACTTGGCAATGTGTAGCAGTGAGTGCACTCGCTAGTTAGCCCACTTAGCATTAGTATGATATTGAAAGACTATTGTGCCTCCTGATTTTATGCCTGTTCTATCAAACGCTCAATTTACTTGCTTTGATGTAATTCCTGGATTCCTGACTAGGGTTATCCTAGCCTATTTATTTATTGTGAGCGAGTTACTTTTTTGTACCCTTTTTTAGATCATCCATTCCCTATATCTGAGGTCTGAGCCAGTGTGAGTCCAGGTTCATTCGTTTTGTGTCCCTTTCAAAGTGTTCATATGGTGGTGTGTCATCGAGTTCCAGTGTGCTGCTGTTAGCCGTTGATATGCATGGTGGTGCCTGCTTATGTCTGTTCATATGTAGAATCTCTGGCTGATGTTTGTTTTGATTGATGTGCGTTCATTACCAATTCCTGAGGATGATTTGTGTTCCTCATGGCGATTAGTCTCGGATGCTACAAGCTATTCTCTATTGTGTGGTATATCCTGATTGGTGGCATTCTATGTGCCAACTTATCCTGGAAACGGCACATACATTCATATGCAGTCCTCTGTTATTTTTCTTTTCTCTGTGTTAAATGATCTAAATTTGTGGACCAAATGATCTCATAGTTTGAATGCACCATAGTTTTGCATAACCTTGGTACATTTACATGCACACGCATACACATTTGACTGCTGAGTGTTTGAATTATTGGAATGTGGGGGTTGGTCTGTTTATTCCCATGTTCTTAAGTTTTGTGTATTTAAACTGTAACTCTTAAGATATCATTGTAGCTGTAAGTAGACTGCAAGTTACCAGCAGATTGTAATGGCAGTCTAATTATCACTTTAATTTTCTCCCAAATGACTGTAAGTGGACTGTACATTGTGACACCACTGATGCCAGACCTACAAACAGTAGTTTGATGGATCTGTAGGTTTTTTTGGGCTATGGTATTACGATAGTTGTAGCTCACATGTTTGAAACCAGGTCCAGTTCCAACCCGATTAGGATTGGCCTTTTAGCAGCATGGATTTACCATGTTGGGATGTTGGATTCCTGTTGTCTCTTGTAGCACCAAATGCTAGTATGTGTTCTACTAAAGTCATCAGATAGTTAACTCACTGTGAGATGTCCACACTTGTTTTGTTAACAAACATGAACTGTTAAGCCATCTATTCATGGTTGTTGCTTTTGTTCAATATATACGTGTGCTTTCTGTTCTTTTGTTATATTCACTGTGTGAGTACAGTTTCTTGTTGGCACCAAGGTGTTTGAGATGGTCTTCCTGTTGGTGCATGAGGAAGAGGAAGTGAAGTCATTGATTTGTCCACCGAGGAAGAGGAAGCGTGAAGTCTTTGATTTGTCCAGAGGGTATGTCCTCGGTCTGTCCCACTCTTCCTTTGCTATGTGATTGTGACCTCCATGTGTTATCTACTTATCTGGACACTTTGGTTCATATACTATTCTTGTGATTTTCCAATGCTATGTCAAAAAATGAATCTGTAACCTTTAATGAATTCAATGTATGATCGTGATGAGAATGAATGAATGAATGATATCATACCAACTTGTTTTTGCCCTTGATCCGTATCATTTGTGGTAGCTCCTAAGCAACATGATCTTTTTCTTGCTCCGAGATCCCAAGTGTGGTGTTGTACTTTTGTTGTGCTTGATTGATGTCTTGCTAGCTGCTACTATTAATTGTTACTGCCATGATGTTAACACTGCTTAGAATATGTTCCGCGCCTTAATTCTAGCAGTATTTGTTGTCAAAAGCATGATTGTATTGTGAGCCATCAATTTCTTGGAGTCTTCTTAGAGCTTGCTGGCACTAGGATCGATCCCTAGCTGCTTGTGTATTTGTTTATTATTTTGTTCAATGTTCTTTTCCTAGCTGTTATATGTTTGACGATATTGCTTTCATTCTGAATTCACATCCATGATAATGATCGTTTCCTGTCTTTTACAGGAGCTCCAGGCTCAAGAAGTTGGAAAAGGGAACGCTTCATCTTTGTAGCTAATTATATGTTCCTGGATGATGTGAATGGCTGTTATAGTACTTCATAGCAGCACTTTTGTAATTGTTCTAAATTCCTGGATGATGTGAACTATGGCATGATTGTAATATATATAATATACTTTTGGTCGCCATTTATGAAAATTTGTGTGATTGGGGCTCTCTGGACCAAAATACTGGTTACTTTATTGTTGATACTTTATTGTTGATATGTCGGAAATGAAACATATACTATTTGGGCCCTAAAAAGGCCACAAATGAAACAATTCAAGAAAAATGAACAAAATTACTAAAAGAATCAATTGTGAAAAGGCGATGGCCAAGTAAATAAAAAGGCTTAGGCCCAAAAACAAAATAGATCACAAAAAGGCCATGATCCATGAAATAAAAAGGCCAAATTGTTGGGCGAGGCCCATGTAGCTAGAGAAAATTAATAGAGAAAATATATAGTAAAAAGGCCGAATTGTTGGGCTAGACCCATGTAGAAAACCGAATTGGACCGGGCTGAATCTTGTGCCACATCAGCTTGCCACGCTGGATGCCTACGTGGCCTGGGGAGGTTGCTAGTGACCAAAACGCCACAGTGGACATATTTTGGTCATAAACGTCTACGACCATTCCAGAAGAAAGGTCGCTATAGTCAGTTTACGACCGCCAGCTTTTGACCTTCTGTTTTTGGTCACAAAAAGGTCACAAATGAAAAACCATGACCTTTCAGTGACCAATAGTGGTGGTCACAAGTTGACATATTTCTTGTAGTGGAAACTAAAACAAAAACAATATATTTACTATATTTGATTATTATATAGTTTTAAAATATCCAGCAAAGATAATAGCATAATATAATGGATGGTGCGTCTTCATCCATGCATGGATCTGCCAAATTCGTTTGAGAAAAACCAAAGCCAATTGTTGCTTAATGGGTAAATTGTGAGAGTATCTGCCATCTCTGCAATTTTGTATGGGAAGGTTGCACTTGGTTTTCCCTCAAAAAAGAAAATTGTGCTTAATTTTGTTAGAGCAATTATTCGCTGAAGACTTGACAGGTAGCTTTGTCCATGGAATTAATGGCTAGCAACTTAGTTGCAGCTGTCCAATTGTTTGTATAAATTCGATGTTTCGTGCTCCCTTTATAGAACTTAGACAATCACGCATGGTCTCACTTCCCTTTACATGAGGGGCCAGTTTTCCTATATCACCTGGGTGCAATTGATAACTTATAATAGTTTAGAAAAGTACTGAAGGCTGAATCGTTGCTATATGAATTTTGAAAAGGTACTTACGATTTCAAATGAAAAAAATGGTATGTGCAGATGTACCGTTAATTTGACAAAAACACACTATATATGATTAACTTTTATGCCATGAATTTTTAAGCCATCCATTTATTATGTATTCTATCAGCGGTGATGAGCCTATGACTATCCTATGACAATATAACCAAAGGGATGATAAATGGACTATGCATTTGGAAATTAAAACAAAGTACATGCATGATACATTGAAGCAACAAACCTGAAAGTTTCAAACATTTTGCAATGATAAAGATTGCCGAATTCAAGATTAGAGAAAATCTGCATTAGTCATTCGTACGTGAAATGATGATTTAGGAGCGGAGAATGTTGTCAACCATCAGTGTTATGTGAGATCATATTGATTGGGGTAAAATAAAAGAGAATGCGTAGAATGCAGTTTATACCTGCAAACAAAAATGAACAAACCATATGTTATTGCCAGAGAATCATATTGTATAATATAGACATAATCACAGACTACATTAACCATAAGAAATCTTGAACAGATGATCCCGTCATACGATGCATAGTGTTAATCTCTGCAGAGGAATAAAAATGCAGCAATAAGCTAGCATCACTGCTTATCACTAAGGGGTAAGATTGCCAACGATCAGAAGGTTGAACAGAGATCAGGACAGGTATACGGAACCATCCTGATGAACAACAGTAAGGAAGGGGATGCAATTAGAATGCAAAAATAAAGGTTTCAAAGCTCAAATGCAGGAAGAAACATTAGAGCTTACCTCCATGAAGTAGTAGAAGTAGGAATTCCAGATTTACGACTGCACGTGGCCTGCTGCAAAATCAAAAGATAAAGGAGCACGGAGCCATCCCAAAAAACAACAGCGAAGAAATAAGATGCATCCTAATGCTATGGAGAAGATGAATAGAGAAAGATGGATTATAAGAATCAGAAGAGAAATTACAACATTATATAAATTAATCAACCTTGTTTACACATGATCGAATTTCCAGTGTGGGATGCTGGTGGTTGTACAGTTGGCCGGCAGAGATGGCCGAGGTAAGAAGGCCACGGCTGTGTGGACACAAGAAGACATCGCGGCTGGCTTGGGCGGCTACCAGTGGAGGAGCGGCGCCGGAGTTACCTTGGCCGGAATAGAGACATAGAAGGGATGGGAGGACCACGACACCATGGACGCCATCTTGGCAACACGGGCACCACACTGGCAGGGGAGCGTACCTACTGGGGGAATCCCAAACGGTCCCTGAAGCAAGTCGGATCAATGGTCGTGCCGGAGGAGCGCCTAGCATGCAGATGGCCTCCAACTGCACCTCCATACAAAGCGTTGAAGCTGTGTAGCAGCTGGAGGGGAGAAAAGAAAACAGGCGCTGGAAGGGGAGAAGACTACGGTGAACACAGGTAACGGAGAGATGGGCATTAAACTGATTGAATTCCCCCTAAAAGAACTAATTCAATTCCTAGCGACGCACACGGTAAGAGGTTTTCTAGGGGTGCACACATTAAGAGATCACGGTTGTAGGCTTCCAGCATCTACTGATCCAATGGCTGATAATAATTTGGGTTTCCCTCAAAACAAATTGGGTGATGTGGCGCATATAGGATGGATTAGACTCATGTGAATGCTGACGTGGCATGAAGATGATGTGGACAGTGTGCATGTTGAGAGAATTGGTAGTAGTGGGGATCAACTTTTTAAGACTTTAAGATGCGAGGAGAAGGGGTTGCCATGCAACGGATGCACTATAGCTATAAGTGTATGAAAGCTCAAACTGAAACTAAATGGGTGTGCATCTAACTTACTTGCTCATGAAGGCCTGAGGCATTTGAGGAAGCCCATCATCGGAATATACAATCCAAGTTCTATAATGAAAAATTCCCACTAGTATATGAAAGTGAAAGCATATGAGACTCTCTATATGAAGAACATGGTGCTACTCTGAAGCACGAGTGTGGTAGAAGGATAGTAACATTGCCCCTTCTCTCTTTTTCTCTCATTTTTTTATTTTATTTTTTTGTGGGCTTATTTTGCCTCTTTTTTTTATTTGGGCTTCTTTGGCCTCTTTTATTTTTTTAAAGTCCGGAGTCTCATCCCGACTTGTGGGGGAACCATAGTCTTCATCATCCTTTCCTCACTGGGGCAATGCTCTAATAATGATGATCATCACACTTTTATTTACTTACAACTCAATATTACAACTCGATATCTAGAACAAAGATATGACTCTATATGAATGCCTCCGGCAGTGTACCGGGGTGTGCAATGATCTAGCATAGCAATGACATCAAAAAGCGGACAAGCCATGAAAACATCATGCTAGCTATCTTACGATATGACAATGAATGCTCAAGTCATGTATATGATGATGATGAAAGTTGCATGGCAATATATCTTGGAATGGCTAAGGGAATGCCATAATAGGTAGGTATGGTGGCTGTTTTGAGGAAGATATAAGGAGCTTATGTGTGATAGAGCGTATCGTATCGTATCATGGGGTTTGGATGCACCGACGAAGTTTGCACCAACTCTCGAGGTGAGAAAGGGCAATGCACGGTACCGAAGAGGCTAGCAATGATGGAAGGTAAGAGTGCGTATAATCCATGGACTCACATTAGTCATAAAGAACTCATATACTTATTGCAAAAGTTTATTAGCCCTCGAAGCAAAGTACTACTACGCATGCTCCTAGGGCGGAGTTTGGTAGGAGTTAACCATCGCGCGCCCCCGACCTTCACGCAAAGATAAACAATCAAAATACAATGCACGCCAATTTGGTTACATAGTTAGGAGACCATACGTGCATGCTTCGGGAATCACAAATATTAACACCAATATCCTTACTAAACACAACCATCTACTAGAACCTCCCACATATTATCATCTCTATATCGCAAAACTATTGCAAGGAATCAAACATATCATATTCAGTGATCTACAAGTTTTATGTAGGATTTTATGAATAACCATGTGAATGACCAATTCCTGTCATCTCTCTAAATATATATAAGTGAAGCAACAAAGTTTAATTCTTTCTAAAAAAGATATGCCCATGCTCTAACAAATATAAGTGAAGCAAAAGATCATTCTACAAATGGCGGTTTTCTATGTGAAGAGAAACAGGCAATCCAAACTTCAAAAGATATAAGTGAAGCACATGAAGCATTCTATAAAGCCATAATCAAAAGATTTAAGTGAAGTGCAATGAGCATTCTATAAATAAACCATGGAATATCTCATACCAGCATGGTGCATAAAATAAAAGTGAAAACTAAATGCAAAAGACGCTCCAAGATTTGCACATATCGCATGAACGAAACGAATCAGAAAACATATTGATACTTGTTGAAGAAAGAGGGGATGCCGTCCAGGGCATCCCCAAGTTTAGACGCTTGAGTCTCCTTGAATATTTACTTGGGGTGCCTCTCCTCCTTTTCCTCATATCGAGACCTTCTCGATCATCGAACACTTCATCCACACAAAACTTCAACAGAAAACTCGGTAAGATCCGTTAGTATAATAAAGAAAATCACTACTATAAGTATGGTTGCAAACCAATTCATATTTTGGTTTTTGCATTATAGCTACTGTAATATAAATTTTCCATGGCTTAATCCACTGATAGAAATTGATAGTTTCATCAAAACAAGCAAACTATGCATCAAAAACAGAATCTGTCAAAAACAGAACAGTCTGTAGTAATCTGAACATTCACCATACTTCTGGTATGCCAAAAATTCTACCAAAATTAGGAAAAATAAAAAAAACTTGTATAGAAAGACAGTGCAAAAAGTCTCAGAACAGTTTGATGTTCGAGTAAAAAATGTAAAATTGCGCACTATAGACAAAGTTTCTGTCCTGCACCGCACAAACCAACAAGCATTGTAAACATCCTAAAGGCAAACCTTGGCACATTATTTTTATAATACAATGGAATTGCACAAGGGGATAATTATTTTTGATGAAAAGTTTCTGTAATTAAGATTCACAAAGTTTCCGTGAGCATGAACAAAGTTCAAGGAGCTCCCCCACTTCAACAATGCTTGTCTTTCTCACTTTAACTTTCCTTTTTGAAAAGTTTTGGGTTCCCCTCTTTATTTTTTTTAAACTTTATGAAAGCACTCAACAGAAATAAATGACTCTCTAAAACTTATGGGTTGTCTCCCTGGCAGCGCTTTCTTTAAAGCCATTAAGCTAGGCATATAGTGCTCAAGTAATGGATCCACCCGGATCCCAAGGTATATCAAAGCCAATTTTAATTAACAATGATTTGTAATTTAGTAGTGAGCAGCAAGTAACATATATCAAGCATTAACGAAGTCTAACTCTCTTCCTATGCATCGGCATGTCATAAAAGAACAATTCATGCACACAAAGTAAAGGCCAATGCATAGTATAAACAGTTTCTTGCAATTTTATCGTGTTGGAAACATAAAGAGGCGGAGATGTAATTCCTCTCTCATAATAATTGCAAGTTGGAGCAGCAAGCACATGCATATTATATCTATCAAAATCATCATGTGCAATGATAAAATGCAACCCACCATAATAATCCTTAATAAGAGCAAACTTCTCCGATATAGTGTAGTTTGGAGAATTGAAAAGGATAAGAGGACTATTATGTGTGGGTGCAATAGCAGCAATTTCATGTTTAACATAAGGAACTATAGCAAGTTCATCTCCATAAGCATAATTCATATTGGCATCTTGGCCACAAGCATAGCAAGCATCATCAAAAAGGGGTATTTCAAGAGAATCAACGGGATCATAACAATCATCATAGCAATCATCCTTCGGTAAGCATGAAGGGAAATTAAACAATGTATGGGATAAAGAGTTACTCTCATTAGAAGGTGGGCACGGGTAGCTAATCCGCTCTTCCTCCTTTTGTTCTTCGCTCTCCTCCTCATCTTTTTCATCCAATGAGCTCACAATTTCATCAATTTCTTCTTCCATAGACTCCTGCAAAATATTAGTCTCTTTTTGGACAGTGGAGACTCTCTCAATAAATTCATCAATATCGGAATTGAATTCATAATTCTCATAGAAATATTTAAGTTTAGCAAAATTTTCAGGTAGGTAAACAGCATCATCAAGATTTTCACACTCTTTAAACAAATATTCAAATTCATAAGCACCCAAAGCAACAAATTCTTCTATTTGTTCCACATCATAGTAATCATATATACCATTAGCATAAGAAGCCAAGGTTTTATCATCATTGAATTTGCATGAAAAGGGAAGGTGTGGAGCCTTCATCCTAGAGCAACAAGTATAATCATATCTCAAGCATAGTTGACAAGCATACCAATGCAACATATGAATTTGATCCCATGATAGTTTGCCTTTTTGTGTCAAGCGATAATCCCTAAAGTATTCACGTTGATCCAACATGTCTCCCATAACATAATTGAATGGGGTTTTCTCAGGATTATCAAAGTAGTACATAATATTTTTCACATAACCAGCATCGAGGGTTTTAGGAGGTTCCCCATCTCCATGAGTAGCAAGTACACCTAATTTTTTTGGTATTTCTTGTTCCATATCCATAACTAAAGATAGAGAACAACTTAGAACAGCAAATAAAAATTATTTAGTGATAAAGCAAACAAGCACACACGAGAATATTCACCCCACGCTATGACTCCCCGGCAACGGCGCCAGAAAAAGGTCTTGATAACCCACATGTATAGGGGATCAATTGTAGCCTCTTTCGATAAGTAAGAGTGTCGAACCCAACGAGGAGCTAAAGGTAGAACAAATATTCCCTCAAGTTCTATCGACCACCGATACAACTCTACACATGTTTCACGTTCGCTTTACCTAGAACAAGTATGAAACTAGAAGTACTTTGTAGGTGTTATTGGATAGAATTGCAAGATAATAAAGAGCACGTAAATAAAAAGTAGGGGCTGTTTAGATAAAGAAGCAATAAAGTTAGTATAGCGAGTGTGGAAAAGTGGTGGTAGGAGTTGTGAAATTGTCCCTAAGCAATTGATTACTTTACTAGACCGATAGCAAGTTTTATGTGGGAGAGGCATAAGCTAACATACTTTCTCTTCTTGGATCATATGCACTTATGATTGGAACTCTAGCAAGCATCCGCAACTACTAAAGATCATTAAGGTAAAACCCAACCATAGCATTAAAGCATCAAGCCCCCTTTATCCCATACGCCACAACCCCCTTACTCGGGTTTATGCTTCTGTCACTCAAGCAACCCACTATAAGCTAATCATGAACGTATTGCAACACCCTACAGCGGGAATCCCCCACACTTGCGCAACACGGAGAGCACCATAGGACAGTAACATAACCACAAGAAAATTAAACCAAACATAGCAATTCACCAATTACCGATAGGACAACGAAAATCTACTCAGGCATCATAGGATGGCAACACATCATTGGATAACAATATGAAGCATAAAGCACCATGTTCAAGTAGAGGGTACAACGGGTTGCAGGAGAGTGGACCGCTGAATATAGAGGGGGGAAGGTGATGGAGATGTTGGTGAAGATGACGGTCCTTTGGGTTGTCCTTTGGACACAATTTCTATCCGGATATTGGCTTTCTTGCGACGAAAGAAGAGCACCAACCGCCTTACAAGGTGGCCAAGAGGGCCCAGGGCATGCCTGACCCCCCGGGGGCGCACCCCCTGCCTCGTGGCCCCCTCGGGCATCGTCTCGCGTTGATTCTTCTTCCCAAAATTCATAAATATTCCAAAAAAAATCTCCATCCGTTTTTATCCCGCTTGGACTCCGTTCGATATGGGTTTTCTGCGAAACATAAAACATGCAATAAACAGGAACTGGCACTGTGCACTGGATCAATATGTTAGTCCCAAAAATAGTATAAAAAGTTGCCAAAAGTATGTGAAAGTTGAATAATATTGGCATGGAACAATCAAAAATTATAGATACGACAGAGACGTATCATGCTCATAATAGCTTCTTCATAGTTTGTTGGTTTGCCTTGGTCTAATAACATGACTTCCATACCGTACCACTCTGGTGCGGATCATGCTCTGGTTGACCTACGAGGTTCAGTAGCAACTTGATCTGAAGTTTCATGATCATTATCATTTGCTTCCTATCTAGTTGGTGTAGGCATCATAGGAACGGATTTCTCTGATGTGCTACTTTCCAATTCGAGAGAAGGTATGGTTACTTCATCAAGTTCTACTTTCCTCCCACTCACTTCTTTCGGGATAAACTCCTTCTCTAGAAAAGACCCAAACTTAGCAACAAAGATCTTGACTTTGGATCTGTGGTAGAAGGTGTACCCAATAGTTTCTTTAAAGTATCCTATGAAGACGTACTTATTCGATTTGGGTTCGAACTTATTAGGCTGAATCCTTTTGACATAAGCGTCGCATCGCCAAACTTTAAGAAACGATAACTTTAGGTTTCTTGCCAAACCACAGTTCATACGGTGTCGTCTCAACGAATTTAGAAGGTGCCCTATTTAACATGAATGCAGCTGTCTATAATGCATAACCCCAAAAAGATAGTGGTAAATCGGTAAGAGACATCATAGTACGCACCATATCTAATAAAGTACGGTTACGACGTTCAGACACACCATTACACTGTGGTGTTCCAGGTGGCGTGAGTTGTGAAACAATTCCACATTGTTTTAAATGAAGGCCAAACTCGTAACTCAAATATTCGCCTCCGCGATCAGATCGTAGAAACTTTATTTTCTTGTTATGATGATTCTCCACTTCACTCTGAAATTCTTTGAAGTTTTCAAATGTTTCAGACTTGTGTTTCATCAAGTAGATATACCCGTACCTACTCAAATCACCGGTGAAGGTCATAAAAAACGATACTCACCGCATGCTTCAACAATCATCGAACCACATACATCGGTAAGTATTATTCCAGTAAGTCATTAGCTCGCTCCATTGTTCCGGAGAACCGAGTTTTAGTCATCTTGCCCATGAGGCATGGTTCGCAAGTATCAAATGATTCATAATCAAGTGATTCAAAAAGTCCATCTGCATGGAGTTTCTTCATGCGCTTTTCACCAATATGACATAAACGGCAATGCCAAATAATGTTGCACTATCATTATTAACTTTGCATCTTTTGGCATCAATATTATGAATATGTGTATCACTGCGATCAAGATTCAATAAATCATTCACACTGGGTGTATGACCATAGAAGGTTTTATTCATGTAAATAGAACAAGAATTATTCTCTGACTTAAATGAATAACGATATTGCAATTAACATGATCTAATCATATTCATGCTCAACACAAACACCAAATAACATTTATTTAGGTTCAATACTAATCCCGAAAGTATAGGGAGTGTGCGATGGTGATCATATCAACCTTGGAATCACTTCCAACACACGTCGTCACATTGCCCTTAACTAGTCTCTGCAACTCCCGTTTCGAGTTACTTATCTTAGCAACTGAACTGGTATCGAATACCCAGGGGTTGCTATGAATACTAGTAAGGTACACATCAATAACATGTATATCAAATATACCTTTGTTCAATTTGACATCCTTCTTATCCGCCAAGTATTTGGGGCAGTTCCATTTCCAGTGACCATTTCCTTTATAGTAGAGGCACTCAATTTCAGGCTTGGGTCCATCTTTGGGATTCTTCATGGGAGCGGCAACTTACTTGCCATTCTTATTGAAGTTACTTCTCTTTCCCTTGCCATTTTTCTGTGGCACCCTGGCTCAGAGAAAACCGGAACGCCCCGTATTCCAGCCCAGAGATCGAGGAGAAGTCTTCTGGAATACGGCACTGCTTAGCATAGAACAAACTAGCTCTCTATTATTACATGAATATGATTACAAGGTCTCCTATATTACAATGAATAACATCGGTACGGCTACACTACGCCATCCTCAGTTGCTCTATGCAAGCAGCAGAACAACTTGAAGCAGCGGAAGAACTCTAGCAGCGGAACAACGGCGACGGTGGTGAACTCCACTCCGCAGGGACCCTGGCTGGAACGCTTATCCTAGCTCGCATGAACAAAAACCACGGCAAGCAAGCAATCAAATCCGGCATGACACACCGGGTCAGTACATTGAATGTACTTGCAAGCTCACAATAACCAGAAGCATTCAAGACAGACAACAGCATGGCGATTACAGGTTAAACAGGAATTATCATGAGATCATCAGAATAACATGGCATGACCAACATAAACATGTTACAGCTAACACAACTTGAACATATTACTCTGACAATACTAGCATGCAACATGATGACACTATATGCATCACTTATTTTGCTCGGGTTACCTCGTAACCAACACATGCATCACTTACCAACCTCCAACCATCACACGATCATCTCAGGATCAAATCAAGCTTGGTATGAATAATACCGTAGCGATCAGTAAATGACCACAAGGAGCTTGATCTTTTCCCATGACTCTCACACAACATCACGAATATACAACAACTCGGTATCCTTGATACCACCGTGATCCTTTCAGCGATCACAACCCAACCCACACTTGGCCCCAAACCGTGATCCTTACGGCGATCACAACCCGACCAACACTTGGCCCATGTCCCTTACGACAATCACAACCAACTTATCTCATTGTTATTAAGCACATTATTCTTAGTACTGTTGACTCATGGTGTGACCTACTTTCGACCTGGGCCCTTATCCGCAGGCGCGGCTATCGATATATTTTATATACACTCTGCAGAGGTTAGTACACTGTACCCACACTACGGAACCCATGGCCTCGCACTCCCATTCGGGTGGACCAACGGTGTTCCGACAAAAGTGTCCTACTGCCATGACACTCTCCTGGCCACTCCGACTCACTCCCCACTGGGCTAAGTCATGGGTGGCCCCGTGTCTATCTCCAGACACAACGACCACCGTCGTGGCCCGTCCCACACGGGGACACAGATCCAAAAGAAAACTCAACAACGGGCACACAAGGTTATGCCTGCTTACCTGGCCAGGGTACAACATGCCCATAACCTTCCCTCGTTGGAGGCACTAGCGAGAGGCATGACAATAGACCCAGTTAGGACCGTCCCATACCGGTAAGCGTGGTTGCACTGGTCAGCATCGATTCAGCGGCACCATGACTCAGCCAACAGTTGTTCAAGTTCAATTAATCTGGTTAACTTGAATGCAAATATGTTGAGCCATGATAAAATGCATGAACGCGATATCAACATAATCATGAGGGTATCACATAACTATCCACAATATCAACAATATATCATATTCACTGAGCATGGCATACTAACTAGCATGACCATCACCAACATCAACATGTACTACTAGCAAGCATAAACATATGAAAGGTAATACTAGCATGTAGAACATGATAACAGAGTACAAGACAACATAGCTCAAAAGTGAACATGCAAATCTAAACATCACCGGAACAACGATAACCATCTTTTCAACAAGCAAACATTTAATAAAGATTCAAGTTGAAAACCATGGCTACTGCATGACTATCATGCAAGTGGGTATTGTGGCTTACCTGGGAATGAAGAAGGCACCGGGGAGAAGTGCGGTGAAGCCGTAGAAAGATTTGCCGGAAACAGTTCTCTCTCAGAGGGGTTGTTTACGTGCAAGGGCAAAAAGGTCATTTTCACAGTGTAAAACCATAGTGAAAATGAAACCAACAGAACGGGCTCGACGAAATGAAAAAAAGGGCTTTGGATTCACCTCATTTGGAGTTACGGATAAAAAGTTGTGGATTGTTTTCTGCGAGGGACCTATCTGCAGTGAAAAGATTTTCAAACAGGGGCCTGGATAGAAAAAGTGAAAGCGTAATCAGGGAAATACACCTTCACCTTATCCACTCGAGCAGTGGCAGGGCCGGACGCATGCGGGTCCCACGGGGTGGGGCCCATCACTTATCCACGTGGGCTGGGCTGGCTCAACGCCGCAACCACTGACTGGCGAGGCCCGCGGGCAGGGGGGAGGGGCCAGCGAATCGTCGTCTTCCTCCTCCTGCCTCCCCGATCAGAGACAGAGGAGCGAAGCAGGGGAGGTGGGCGCGGCGAGGGGCCCAGGCGGCTCCGGCCAAGTCCGGCCAGGCGGAGGCCACCGGCGGGCGCGGCTCGGACGGCCGCGGCGGAGAGAGGCAGCAGGGACGGCGGGGATGCCTTGGGGAAGTGGCGACGGGAGGAGAACAGAGAGGAGCAGGGTGGGCGCCCGCGGTGGAACGGGCTGCTCCGGCCACCTCAGGCCAAGGCGCAGGCACCGGAGGGTTCAGGGAGGAGCACTGGATCCATTCAGAGGCAAAGGAGGCGCCGGAGAGCGGTGGAGAGGCGGGGCGACGCGGCGACCGGGGAGGTTACAGAGAGGTCGGGTGGTGGAGGTACTCGGCGAAGCAGCGGCTTCGGCAAGGGGGAAAGTGGTGGGGGTGAACCAAGGAGACGAGGAGAACGCGGTGGACAGCTCGAGAGGAGTGGAGAGGGACTAGGCTGCTCGGAACTGAGGAGGAACCGAGGCGGTCGTGGCGGTCAGAGGCCAACTCCGGCGAGATGTCGTTGCTCCGGTGGACTAGGAGGGACGAGGAGGGGCTTGGGAGCTGCAGGAGGGCTCGGGGGTCCTTATATAGGCGCGGAGGAGGGCTCTAGAGCTCACGAACGAGCTCCCGACCAAGCTTTAATGGCGGGCAGAGGCTGGACGTGGCACGGGCGTGGAGCTAGCGACTCATTTATGGCGAACGGCGACGAGGCAGCAACGCAGGGCGATGCAGAGGCTCACGAGGCAGGTATTAGAAATGGTTGGAGGTCGAGACGAGGAGGGAGCCGACGAGAACAGGGACAAGAAGAAACCAGAGCGCGAAATGTGCGTGACGCCATCGTGATCACCACGGGCTCTGGTGCAAATGGCGTGTTCTGGCCGGGCCGACCATGTCCAGTGGAATGACCCTAGTAACCTAAGTATGATTGAGGAAGTAAATCATTCCAGGGCAAAGAAGAGATTTGCACTTAGCTCCAAAGTAAACCAGCAGCCAAGTGTTTGTGCTGTGCAGTGGGGACACCACCTAGGTAACTCAGTAAATAGCTTGTCTTGGAGGTTTATCTATCGAAGCACTTTCATCCTAGAGGTTTTGAGGGTAAATGGATCAATATTTACTGCAGTTGCTTCACAACCACATAATCTGGTCAGAAATGAAAATCATGATGATGCACTCACATGGTTGATCGTATTGAGCTGAGTTTGAGCAAGGAAAGGTTATTTGATCATATGAAGATGATGAGAAAGGTTTCATACCATTTGGATAAACCAAAATGGTACTTCCTTCACAAGCATCTCCTTTGAACAAAAACTTGCAAACATTCTAGAGGGATAATGGATTAATGAAATGATTCCAAATTGGGTGGAGAGATGTTTTATAGGTATAAGAACGATCTGGTAATTTATCAGGATTTTTGAAGCAATACAAAATACACTTGCTTCACAACCTGAAAATATTGCCAGAAACAAAGATTTGCTCATGTGCTCACATAGATAATTTGATGGGTCTGAAAATGGGTGGAGGGGGTTAATATGAGCACATTAAGTAGTGTGCAAAAGTTCAACTCATTTGGGTACTCCTAGCTAGTACTTCCTTCACAGTGGCTTCTGTTTGACAGAAACTTTGAAAAATCACTGAGGAAGATTGGCTAGGCAAATAAAGTTGAACTTGTGCATGAGGAAATTATTTGGACATATAAGCATGCCCAAGGAGTTGGGGAGCAATAAATAAAATATAGGTGGCACTTCCTTCACAGAAAACCACACTGGACAGAATTGAAAAATAATTATTGGGGAATTATTTTTGAACATAGCAATGAAAAGTTTTGCCATGTTTGATCAAGATATGACCCAAACAATTTATGAGAATTATTTGGGAATTTTTGGAGTGAGGGAAATATAGGTTGCTTCACAACCTAGGGCAATTTGAGTTATTCCTTTAATAGAAAAGGAATATTCTCAATAAAAGGAATATTGGGATTTGGTCCAAGGTGGAAACGGAAAGGTCTAGGGAAGGATTTGGATATGACAAGCCACTCTAGAAGCAAAGAAGAGGGCATCTTCTTCAGTTTCCAGACCACAAAGCCACGGAAAAAGAAAACTCAGGCAAAAACCTCGGAAAAACAAAAAGAAAAAGAAAGGGCTAAAAAATCAGGCTGTCACATTTTCTTGAAACTGGTGGTCTTGTTAACCATCAACACTTGATGATCTTTATTGATCTCTACCATCGCTGATTTCAACATGGCGAAGAGCTCGGGACTAATTTTCATCATCCCTTGTGTATTATAGTTCATCACGAAGTTCCAGTAGCTTGGTGATAGTGACTAGAGAACTTTGTCAATCACTATCTTATCTGGATGACTAACTCCCACTTGATTCAAGCGACTGTAGTACCCAGACATTCTGAGCACATGCTCACTGGTTGAGCTATTCTCCTCCATCTTGTAGGCAAAGTACTTGTCAGAGGTCTCATACCTCTAAACACGAGCATGAGTCTGAAATACCAATTTCAGCTCTTGGAACATCTCATATGATCCATGGTGTTCAAAATGTTTTTCAAGTCTCGGTTTTAAGCCGTAAAACATGGCACGCTAAACTATTAAGTAGTCATCATATCGAGCTTGGCAAACGTTCATAACGTCTGCATCTGCTCCTGCAATAGGTCTGTCACCTAGCAGTGCATCAAGGACATAATTCTTCTGTGCGGCAAGGAGGATAATCCTTAGATCATGGACCCAGTCCACATCATAGCTACTATCGTCTTTCAACTTAGTTTTCTCTAGGAACATATACAAAATATAGGTGAGCTATATCGCGAGCTATTGATCTACAACATAGATATGCAAATACTATCAAGACTAAGTTCATGATAAATTTAGTTCAATTAATCAAATTACTTAAGAACTCCCACTTAAATAGACATCCCTCAAGTGATACGTGATCCAAATCAACTAACCCATGTCCGATCATCACGTGAGATGGGGTAGTCATCAATGGTGAACATCTCTATTTTGATCATATCTACTATATGATTCACGTTCGATCATTCGATTTCCAGTGTTCTGAGGCCATGTTTTGTACATGCTATGCTCGTCAAGTTTAACCCAAGTATTCTGCATGTGCAAAATTGTCTTACACCCGTTGTATGTGAACATAGAGTCTATCACACCCGATCATCACGTGGTGTCTCAACACGACGTACTGTAGCAATAGTGCATACTCAGGTAAAACACTTTTACCTTGAAATTTAGTGAAGGGATCATCTTATAATGCTACCGTCGTACTAAGCAAAATAAGATGCATAAAAGATAAACATCACATGCAATCAAAATATGTGACATGATATGGCCATCATCATCTTGTGCTTTGCATCTCTATGTCCAAAGCATTGTCATGATCTCCATCGTCACCGGCTCGACTCCTTGATCTCCATCATTGCGTCGTGGTCATCTTGCCAACTATTGCTTCTACAACTATCGCTAACGCATAGTGATAAAGTAAAGCAATTACATGGCGTTTGCATTTCATACAATAAAGAGACAACCATAAAGCTCCTGTCGGTTGCCGATAACTTTTATAAAACATGATCATCTCATACAATAACGTATATCACATCATGCCTTGACCATATCACATCACAACGTGCCCTGCAAAAACAAGTTAGACGTCCTCTACTTGTTGGAAATATGCCCTAGAGGCAATAATAAAATGGTTATTATTATATTTCTTTGTTCATGATAATAGTCTATTATTCATGCTATAATTGTGTTATCCGGAAATTGTAATACACGTGTGAATACATAGACCACAACGTGTCCCTAGTGAGCCTCTAGTTGACTAGCTTGTTGATCAACAGATAGTCATGGTTTCCTGACTATGGACATTGGATGTCATTGATAACGGGATCACATCATTAGGAGAATGATGTGATGGACAAGACCCAATCCTAAGCATAGCTCAAAGATCGTGTACTTTGTTTAGCTAGAGGTTTTCCAAATGTCAAGTATCATTTCCTTAGACCATGAGATTGTGCAACTCCCGGATACCGTAGGAGTGCTTTGCGTGTGCCAAACGTCACAACTTAACTGGGTGACTATAAAGGTGCACTACGGGTATCTCCGAAAGTGTCTGTTGGGTTGGCACGAATCGAGACTGGGATTTTTGTCACTCCTATGACGGAGAGGTATCTTTGGGCCCACTCGATAATGCATCATCATAATGAGCTCAATGTGACCAAGTGTCTGGTCACGGGATCATGCATTACGGTACGAGTAAAGTGACTTGCCGGTAACGAAATTAAATGAGGTATTGGGATACCGGTGATCGAATCTCGGGCAAGTAATGTACCGATTGACAAAGGGAATTGTATACAAGATTGATTGAATCCTCGACATCGTGGTTCATCCGATGAGATCATTGAGGAGCATGTGGGAGCCAACATGGGTATCCATATCCCACTGTTGGTTATTGACCGGAGAGTCATCTCGGTCATGTCTGCATGTCTCCCGAACCCGTAGGGTCTACACACTTAAGGTTCGGTGACGCTAGGGTTGTAGAGATATGAGTATGCAGTAACCCGAAAGTTGTTCGGAGTCCCGGATGAGACCCCAGACATCACGAGGAGTTCCAGAATGGTTCGAAGGTAAAGAATTATATATAGGAAGTCAAGTTTCGGCCATCGGCAAAGTTTTGGGGGTCACCGGTATTGTACCGGCACCACCAGAAGGGTCCCGGGGGTCCACCGGATGGGGCCACCTATCCCGGAGGGCCCCATGGGCTGAAGTGGGAGGGGAACCAGCCCCTGGTGGGCTGGTGCGCCTCCACTTGGCTTGGGGGCAAGCCACCCCCTTGGCCGCCGCCCCCCCTTGGAGATTGCATCTCCTAGGGCCGGCGCCCGGGCCTATATAAAGAGGGGGGAGGGAGGGCAGCCGCACCCATGCTCTTGGCGCCTCCCTCTCCCCCTGCTACACCTCTTCCTCTCACAGAAGCTTGGCGAAGCCCTGCCGAGTTCGCTGCTGCATCCACCACCACGCCGTCGAGCTGCTGGATCTTCATCAACCTCTCCTTCCCCCTTGCTGGATCAAGAAGGAGGAGACGTCTTCCTCA
Organism: Triticum dicoccoides; assembly: GCF_002162155.2. NCBI lineage: Eukaryota > Viridiplantae > Streptophyta > Magnoliopsida > Poales > Poaceae > Triticum > Triticum dicoccoides. The sequence goes on along the minus strand of NC_041387.1, from coordinate 540,106,122 downwards.
ACCGCACGTGTGTTGAACGCAGAGGTGTTGTCCGTTCAGCACTAGGATCATCGATGATTTGGATCATGACGAGTACGACTCCCTCAACCCCGTTCTCTTGAACGCTTCCGCTCGCGATCTACAAGGGTATGTAGATGCACTCCTCTCTCTCGTTGTTAGATGAACTCATAGATTGATCTGGGTGAAAGCATAGAAAATCTACAAATTTTATTTTTTGCAACGTTCCCCAACAGTGGCATCATGAGCCAGGTTTATGCGTAGTTCTCTTTGCATGAGTAGAACACAATTTGTTGTGGGCGTAGATGTTGTCAACTTTCTTGCCACTACTAGTCTTATTTTGCTTCGGCGGCATCGTGGGATGAAGCGGCCCGGACCGACCTTACACGTACGCTTATGTGAGACAGGTTCCACCGACTGACATGCACTAGTTGCATAAGGTGGCTAGCGGGTGTCTGTCTCTCCCACTTTAGTTGGAGCGGATTCGATGAAAAGGGTCCTTATGAAGGGTAAATAGAAGTTGGCATATCACGTTGTGGCTTTTACGTAGGTAAGAAAACGTTATTGCTAGAACCCTATTGCAGCCACGTAAAAACATGCAACAACAATTAGAGGACGTCTAACTTGTTTTTGCAGCATGTGCCTTGTGATGTGATATGGCCAAAATTTGTGATGAATGATATATATGTGATGTATGAGATCATGTTCTTGTAATAGGAATCACGACTTGCATGTTGATGAGTATGACAACCGGCAGGAGCCATAGGAGTTGTCTTAATTATTATATGACATGTGTGTCAATGATTCAACGCCATGTAATTACTTTACTTTATTGCTAAACCATTAGCCATAGTAGTAGAAGTAATAGTTGGCAAGCAAGTTCATGGAGACACGATGATGGAGATCATGGTGTCATGCCGGTGACGAAGATAATCATGGAGCCCCAAAGATGGAGATCAAAGGAGCTATATGATATTGGCCATATCATGTCATTATTTGATTGCATGTGATGTTTATCATTTTTTTGCATCTTGTTTACTTAGAACGACGGTAGTAAATAAGATGATCCCTCATAATAATTTCAAGAAAGTGTTCCCCCTAACTGTGCGCCGTTGCGAAAGTTCGTTGTTTTGAAGCACCACGTGATGATCACGTGTGATAGATTCTAACGTTCACATACAACGGGTGTAAGACAGATTTACACATGCATAAACACTTAGGTTAACTTGACGAGCCTAGCATGTACAGACATGGCCTCGGAACACAAGAGACCGAAAGGTTGAACATGAGTCGTATGGAAGATACGATCAACATGGAGATGTTCACCGATGATGACTAGTCCGTCTCATGTGATGATCGGACACGGCCTAGTCGACTCGGATCATGTATCACTTAGATGACTAGAGGGATGTCTAATATGAGTGGGAGTTCATTAAATAATTTGATTAGATGAACTTAATTATCATGAACTTAGTCTAGAATCTTTACAAAATGTCTTGTAGATCAAATGGCCAATGCTCATGTCCACCTCAACTTCAACGCGTTCCTAGAGAAAACCAAGTTGAAAGATGATGGCAGCAACTATACGGACTGGGTCCGGAACCTGAGGATCATCCTCATAGCTGCAAAGAAAGATTATGTCTTAGAAGCACCGCTAGGTGAAGCTCCCATCCCAGAGAACCAAGATGTTATGAACGCTTGGCAGTCTCGTGCTGATGATTACTCCCTTGTTCAATGTGGCATGCTTTACAGCTTAGAACCGGGGCTCCAAAAGCGTTTTGAGCAACATGGAGCATATGAGATGTTCGAAGAGCTGAAAATGGTTTTCCAAGATCACGCCCGGGTCGAGAGATATGAAGTCTCCGACAAGTTCTTCAGTTGTAAGATGGAGGAAAATAGTTCTGTCAGTGAGCACATACTCAAAATGTCTGGGTTGCACAACCACTTGACTCAGCTGGGAGTTAATCTCCCGGATAACGCGGTTATTGATAGAATCCTTCAGTCGCTTCCACCGAGCTACAAGAGCTTTGTGATGAACTTCAATATGCAGGGGATGGAAAAGTCCATTCCTGATGTATATTCAATGCTGAAATCAGCGGAGGTAGAGATCAAGAAGGAACATGGAGGGAGTCCTGGACTAGGGGGTGTCCGGATAGCCGAACTATCATCATCGGCCGGACTCCAAGACTATGAAGATACAAGATTGAAGACTTCGTCCCGTTTCCGGATGGGACTTTCCTTGGCGTGGAAGGCAAGCTTGGCAATACGGATATGTAGATCTCCTACCATTCTAACCGACTCTGTGTAACCCTAGCCTTCTCCGGTGTCTATATAAACCAGATGGCTTTAGTCCATAGGACGAACAACAATCATGCCATAGGCTAGCTTCTAGGGTTTAGCCTCCTTGATCTCGTGGTAGATCTACTCTTGTAATACCCACATCATCAATATCAATCAAGCAGGACGTAGGGTTTTACCTCCATCAAGAGAGCCCGAACCTGGGTAAAACATTGTGTCCCTAGTCTCCTGTTACCATCCACCTAGACGGACAGTTCGGGACCCCCTACCCGAGATCCGCCGGTTTTGACACCGACATTGGTGCTTTCATTGAGAGTTCCTCTGTGTCGTCACCGATAGGCTCGATGGCTTCTTCGATCATCAAAAACGACGTAGTCCAGGGTGAGACCTTTCTCCCCGGACAGATCTTCGCATTCGGCGGCATTGCACTGCGGGCCAATTCGCTTGGCCATCTAGAGCAGATCGAAAGCTACGCCCCTGGCCGTCAGGTCAGATTTGGAAGTTTGAACTTCACGGCTGACATCCGCGCAGACTTGATCTTGGATGGATTCGAGCCACAGCCGAGCGTGCCGCACTATCACGATGGGCATGATTTAGCTCTACAGCCGGACAATGCCCTGGAGGCCGCACACGAGTCCGCTTCGACCCTAAATTCGGAGCCGGCTGCGCGGATCGAGGAAAGGTGGCTAGACACCGCCTCGGGTGCTGCAACCTCTATGGCGATGGAGCCGAATACTGACCTTGTCCCTCGTGAAGCTCGTGACTCTGAGGCGCCGGACTCCTCGCCGGACTCCGAACCTCCCGCGCCCCCTCCAATCGAATCCGATTGGGCGCCGATCATGGAGTTCACCGCTGCGGACATCTTTCAACACTCTCCTTTCGGCGACATCTTGAGTTCGCTAAAGTATCTCTCGTTATCAGGAGAGCCCTGGCCGGACTGCGGTCAGGACGGTTGTGATGCGGACGACGAAGAAATTCAAAGCCCACCCACCACCCACTTAGTAGCCACTGTCGACGATCTAACTGACATGCTAGACTTCGACCCCGAAGACATGGACGGTATGGACGACGATGCCGGAGACGACCAAGAACGAGCGCCTACTGGGCACTGGAAAGCCACCTCAACTCACGACGTATACATGGTGGATACGCCAAAAGGAAGCGATAACAAGGAACAATGGGACGTGGCGAAGGACAACTCCCCCGACAAACAACCAAAACGGCGACGCAAGCGCCGCCCGAAGTCCCGCCTCGATAACAACAGCACCCATACTGACCCGGCCTTAGAGCAGGGCGAAGCAGTGGACGACGAACATGCCACCAAGCAACCATCTGAACAGGATGAATTTGACAAGCAACCCATCCCCGGCGAAAAGAACAGTCCAGACGATCTCACGCCGGACACATCACCGGAGCATAAGAACCTTCATAAAAGGCTCGTCGCCACTGCAAGAAGTTTGAAGAAGCAAAAGCGGAAGCTCAAAACAGCAGAGGACGCACTCAGAATGAGATGGAGCAAAGTACTCAATACCGCAGATAAATACGGCGATAGTCACCAGGCAAAGAGCTACCCGAAGCGCAAGTTGTTGCCCGAATTTGACGAGGAGGCCGTAGAGCCCCCACAGTCAAAAAAGAAAGAGGCCGCCTGGCCAGATAGACGACCAGATGACAGGCTAAGAGCGGCAAGCGGCACCGCACACAAGCCGGCACACGATCCACATAAGGATCCTCGCAAAAAGGATGGCCCGGTCAGGTCCATCTATGGGCCAAAAAAGAAGACTCCAGGGAGCAACACAACCCGCCGAGTGTTTGAAGACAACGGCACACCTAAATACAGGGGCGCCGCAGACCCACTATGTTTCACCGATGAGGTACTGGATCATGAATTTCCAGCGGGATTCAAACCCGTAAACATAGAGGCATATGACGGAACAACAGACCCGGGAGTCTGGATTGAGGATTATATCCTACACATACATATGGCCAAAGGAGACAATCTCCATGCCATAAAATACCTACCCCTCAAGCTCAAAGGGCCAGCTCGGCATTGGCTCAAAAGCCTCCCGGAAAATACCATTGGAAGTTGGGAAGAGCTCGAGGATGCGTTTCAAGCAAATTTTCAGGGGACTTATGTCCGCCCTCCGGATGCAGACGATCTAAGTCACATAACTCAACAGCCCGGAGAGTCAGCACGCAAATTCTGGAATAGGTTCCTCACCAAAAAGAACCAAATAGTCGACTGTCCGGACGTCGAAGCCTTAGCAGCCTTTAAGCATAACGTCCGAGACGAATGGCTCGCCAGACACCTGGGCCAGGAAAAACCAAGAACAATGGCCGCGCTAACAAGCCTCATGACCTGCTTTTGCGCGGGGGAAGATAGCTGGCTGGCAAGATGCAACACCAGTGACCCGAGTACATCCGAGGTCAGGGATGGAAATGGGAAATCACGACGCAGAAAAGATCAGCGCCGGAATAAGGAAAATGGCCCAAATAGCATGGCGGTCAACACCGGATTCAAAAGCTCTCGGCCGAATAATAAAACACTACCTCTTAAGGACAACAGTGATGAGCTATCCAACCTAAACAAAATCTTGGATAGGATATGTCAAATACATAGTACCCCCGGGAAGCCTGCAAACCATACCCACAGAGATTGTTGGGTCTTCAAGCAGTCCGGCCGACTTAACGCTGAACACAAGGGGCTCGACACACCAAGCGAAGACGACGACTAACCCCACAAGCAGCACGCCGAAAAACAGAAGACTTTCCCACTAGAAGTCAAAATAGTGAACTCACTTCATGTGATAAATAGTGCAGCACCTGCTAAAACATGCGCTCCACGGTCCACCCCAGCAGAGTCCCGAAATTGGATGTTTAAACCAATCACTTTCGACCATCAGGATTACTCCAGAAGTGTTCGAAACGCTTTGGTATTGGATCCCACAATCGACGGACTATAATTCACACAAGTCCTAATGGATGGCGGCAGCGATATAAACCTGCTATACCAGGACACCATCCGCAGAATGGGGATAGACCCTACTAAAATTCGCCATAGCAGCACTTCCTTCAAAGGAGTGACGCCACGCCTTTACGCCAATTGTACAGGCTCTGTACTACTAGAGGTTGTGTTTGGTTCATCCGACAACCTCCGTCGCGAAAAGCTCATTTTCCATATCGCCCCATTCAAAAGCAACCATCAAGCACTACTGGGACGCGAAGCTTTCGCCCGCTTTAACGCAATACCGCATTACGCATCTCTTACGCTTAAAATGCCCGGTCCATGCGGAATAATCTCATTAAAGGGTCACTCCGAGTGTTCCTCGACCACGGAAAACGTGAGAGTGCCTTGACAGCCACACACTAATCCGACCTTGCTGGTCAAAGCCCCTAAAAACAGGTCATTCAGACCTCGGACATGGTTAGGCGAGTCCGGCATAAATAAACAAGGGGCTTCCCAGCCGCATACCTCTTTACAAGGGGCTGCACGTATAAACAATGAGAGCCAATAAAGCTCAACCTCATTCATCTTACAAATCATACTTTATTTTAAATACATCTTTTGCACGATATTTTTTCCAAACTAAGTCCTTCTCTTTTACAGATGAAGCACGTGCTACACCCGTCCAGGATACAGCACAACGGAGACATAGGCGCAGACGTGCAGCAGGGACCCGTTGCAAGGATTCTTTTCAGATTAAGACCCTGCGTAAACCTTTCTTACTGTCTTTTGTTGATACACATCCCCCGGTTTCCTACCATAACCGAGGAGGAGGCTGGCGTTTTGGCATCGGCCGCGTCAGAAGTTCTCACCCGTACCTGGACACTAGGGGCTTAGGGCATTGTTCTGCCCAGTATCATAAAGACCGAATACCTCAGGGAGTGTTCGGCGTCTCGAGTTAGGCCTTATATGCATCAGCTCCGAATCATGTCTTTGGTCAAATGTTGGGTTTGCCCGGCTCCTGTGTTTTACTGCCTTACGTTCCGCTCCATCGGCTAACGCGGCACCAGGAGAACCACTCGATCGACTACTGGAATGTTTAGAATTCCTCCGCTTTGACGAAAGACCGCTTCCCGGTCAGGCACATACGCGCCCCGAGTTCGGAGAGCGCGGTGCCTCTAGGGGCTATATAGTAGCCCCACCATCGAGCTCCTATGGCTAAGTGAAAGTGATAAAGCATTATAGTCCGGTTGCCTAGTTTGCTATGCTATCACCTCCTTCAAAGGACCAAGACGTTAGATTAAGTGTGAAAAAGCGCTTTTCTTTTGCAAAACACCCCCGCACCATGTGCGTGAGGGCTGAAGCACAAGACTACCATCTTTCAGGTTATACATACATATACGGCCGCACAGGAGATAGTTCAATACTTGAACGCACAAGTATAAAAAGCCGTTACATTATAAACATGATCTCATAAATCATACATGTCATTTGAACATAACATCTTTCGAGCACTGCGACTCTATTAAACGAGCGCCCTGCAGGACTTCCTCAAAATAGTGCTCGCCGGGTAATCGGCTTTTGTCCGAACCCCGGGATGCAACATCGGTGGCATCCATCTCCGCCCAATATGTCTTAACACGGGCGAGAGCCATCCGTGCACCCTCTATGCATGCTGACCACTTCATCGCCTTGATATGCAGCACCGCCCCAAGGAATTGCTGCAACAAGCCAAAATAACTCTCCGGCTTGGGCCTTTCTGGCCACAGATGAGCCACCACATCCGTCATGGCAAGTCCGGACAATCTATTCAGCTCAGCCCACTCAGCCAACCGATCGGTCAACGGAAGTGGATGCTCCGGACTATGGAATTGAGACCAGAAAAGCTCTTCCATTTCGTGATCCTTCTGGCTTCGGAAGTGCATGACTGCGTCCGCCGCACTCGCCGCCAAATCTAGATAAGGATCCTCCGCACCACACAATTGGCCTAACTGAGCATACTTCGGATCCGTGAACTTCCTACGCAGCAGAAAGGGCTTTCCAGCCGCAATGTCTCCGGCCTGACGCAGTTCCTCCTTCATAGCCCACATCGCACAACGGGCATCCTTGGCTTCGGCAGTGGCCTTCTTCAGGTCCTCTTGCTCCGCTCGGCGTTCTCTTTCAAGAACCTCATAGCGGGTCGGTAGCATCTTTTAATTTCACGGCCATTCCGGCCATCTCCTCCCTGCTTCGGAAGTGAGCAGCCTTTTCGGCTTTTAGCTCTTCCGCTACCTTCGAGGCAGACGCATCACTTTTCCTGGCTTGCTCCTTGGCTCGAGCAAGCTCTGCTCGAAGGTCTTCCACAGCAGCGGCACCATCTGCATCAAGCATACAAATTGTAAGGAACGGGCATCAGCTCCCTTACTAGGTGACCGCAGAGCAACCACTTACCTTGTGACTCGTCAAGTCGTTTATTGACCAGCGCGATGTCCGCATCCGCAACATCGAGTTGCCACTTCAGCTCTGCAACTCCATCAGTCCGGCTAGCCACCGATCGTTCCGCCACCTGCATAGGAAAGGCGACATTCTATAACTGAGATTACGATCCTCGGAACACTGTCGCTTTCGACAACATACCAAGTCTCAGGGGCTACTATTATACAGGGCGCACTCCATGTGCAAAACTGTCAAAAGGTATGTCATTTTTTGCGTACCTCAAACCCCGTCAGCAAACTTCCGACGGCCTCATACAACCCGCTCTCGGCGGATGAGATCCTTTCAATCACCATACTCATTAATGTGCGGTGATCTTCTGAGATAGACACCCTCTCGAGCAAATCCTGCATCTCCACCGGCCATACTCCAGTGGGTGCCGAACTCCCCGGCCCCGCCGGACTCGGGGAGACCCTCCGTGACGACACCTCAGGGTCGTCCGCCCCGCCCGACGGGGCGGCAGATGGAGGCGTTTCACTCTCCATCATCTCTGGATGAAGGTCCCCTGAAGATGAGCTCTGCTGAGAAGGGCTGAGATCCGAACTACAAGGTGAAAACTTCGGTTAACCTTAGAAATAAAGTAGGGATGTCCCCTATTACAAACCCCCCACTTTTTACTTATGGCTCACTGGAGGGCTGATTCCTTTGGGGAGACTGAGGGAGTCCCGGATTAGGGGGTGTCCAGATAGCCGGACTACCATCATCGGCCGAACTATCATCGGCCGGACTATCATCATCGACCGGACTCCAAGACTATGAAGATACAAGATTGAAGACTTCGTCCCGTGTCCGGATGGGACTTTCCTTGGCGTGGAAGGCAAGCTTGGCGATACGGATACGTAGATCTCCTACCATTATAACCGACTCTATGTAACCCTAGCCCTCTCCGGTGTCTATATAAACCGGATGGCTCTAGTCCGTAGGACACAACAACAACCATTACAATCATACCATAGGCTAGCTTCTAGGGTTTAGCCTCCTTGATCTCGTGGTAGATCCACTCTTGTAAACATCCACAATATCAATATCAATCAAGCAGGACGTAGGGTTTTACCTCCATCAAGAGGGCCCGAACCTGGGTAAAACATCGTGTCCCTTGTCTCCTGTTACCATCCGCCTAGACGCACAGTTCGGGACCCCCTACCCGAGATCCGCCGGTTTTGACACCGACATTGGTGCTTTCATTAAGAGTTCCTCTGTGCCGTCACCGATAGGAAGGATGCCTCCTCCCGTCTTCAAGGACGGTATTCTCGCCAAAGGAGCCTTGGCCGCCGGCCAAACTATCCGGCTAGGTGGTTTTCTTATGACCGCCTGTCCGGCCACCGCTTCGACAATGACCTCTCAAGTCGTCAAAAGCAATCTTCACATTAGCTCGGAATTCGCCGAGCGGCTGGATCCAATAGAGCTCTCGTCCGTAAACGAGCTCTTGGATCGCATCGCCGCCCTGGGAGTCGCCACAGACTACAATCAGATTGGGCTTAAAACCGATCTAAGAGAGATTAACTCTCCCCAGGTCACCCACCATGTTGAAGTGGTAGAGGAACAATGCGGCGACTCTTCTCCTGTATTGAAAACTAGTCATGTCCAGGCTCCCGAACCCCCCATGCCGGATTCCTGCGGAGGGACGGACTTCGATCAAGCACTGAACTTAAAGTCAGGCATCGGACCAGACTCGTTGGACAACGTCCAGCAATCCAAACTTCCAAATTTGGAAACTTCTCGCCTTCGAGCCTTGAGATGGGTAGGGTTCCGGACTTAATTCCACCCACCCGCCCAGACATATGCGATCTATCTCTAATCCGGCAAGAGCCCGCTGAGACAGTACATCACTACTGGTCCAGATTCCTCCTGGTTATGGACAGGATAAAGGACTGCCGAGAGGAAAACGCAATCTCAATTTTTTGCAATAATTGCACGGACGAGAGGCATTCACAATTTTTCAAGCCGTACCCCATTACGGGTACATGAAGCTCAAAATGCCTGGGCCCGGCGGAATAATCACTCTCGTTAGTGATCCGGACATAGCACTCCGCGCCGAAAACAAGACTGCCGCATTAGCCTTAGAGGCACTATCCGAAGCCCTAGCGGCAGAGGAACTCACCGCGCTGCGCTCTATGGTGAATAGGGACGATGTGATACTCGATAAGAGATCCAAGTCCACCTCCTTTAAACCAGCAGATGAAATAGTAAAATTCCAGGTCCACCCAACGGACCCGACAAAGACGGCCTCCATCGGGGCACAATTGAACCCTGACGTAGACGCCGCACTGCGAGAATTCCTTCGGGAAAATTGGGACATTTTTGCCTGGCACCCCTCGGATATGCCCGAAATCCCACACAGATTGGCAGAACACAGCCTAAACATCCTAAAAGGATTCAAGCCAGTCAAACAGGCTCTTCGACGATTTTCCGAACCCAAAAGACAGGCAATGGGAGAAGAGCTAGCCAAACTATTGGAAGCCGGATTCATCAGAGACATCAAACATCCGGATTGGCTAGCAAACCTGGTAATGGTACCAAAGAAGGACAAATCATGGCGCCTATGTGTCGATTTCAAAGACCTAAATAAAGCCTTCCCAAAGGATCCCTTCCCCCTCCCCCGCATCGACCAAATCATCGATGCCACTGCAGGGCACGATTCATTGTGCTTCCTGGACGCATACTCCGGCTATCATCAAATCAAGATGGCAGAAGCGGATCAAGCCGCAACGGCATTCATTACTCCATATGGACCATTCTGCTTCAACACGATGCCCTTCGGACTTAAAAATGCCAGCGCAACATATCAGCGCATGATTCAAACATGTCTGGCTACCCAGATCGGCAAAACAGTAGAGGCATACGTAGACGACGTAGTCGTCAAAACTAAACACGTCGAAACTCTAGTAGACGACTTGAGGCTCATATTCGACAACCTCAGAGCATATGACATCAAGCTGAATCCGGAAAAATGTGTTTTCGGCGTACCAGCTGGAAAGCTGCTGGGCTTCATCGTATCCGGTAGAGGAATTGAAGCAAACCCAGCCAAGATCCGAGCTCTGTCACAGCTAGATATCCCAAAAGACCTCAAGCAAATACAAAAATTGACTGGATGCGTGGCGGCTCTAAGCCGCTTTATCTCCCGTCTAGGAGAAATGGCATTGCCCCTCTATCGCCTCCTTAGGCACACCGAACACTTCGAGTGGACGGATGCTGCCACCGCCGGACTCGAAGAAATAAAGGCCATATTGGCAACAAATCCGGTCCTGGCTGCGCCCAACCTGGGCGAACCAATGTTGTTATACATCGCAGTAACGCATCAAGTTGTAAGCGCGGTACTCGTTGTCGAACGAGAGACAGAAGGGCATAAATTCCCTCTTCAAAAACCAGTATACTATGTATCCACTGTGTTAACCCCCTGCAAGTCCCGTTACCCGCACTATCAGAAGATAGCATACGCGGTGTTCATGGCATTCCGGAAGCTCCGACACTACTTTCAAGAGTGTTCGATAACAGTGGCCTCTGAAGTACCACTTAACGACATTATAAACAACCGCGACGCGACGGGCAGGATTGCAAAATGGGCCATTGAGCTCTTACCATTTGATATAACTTACAAACCTCGGCGAGCTATAAAGTCACAAGTTTTGGCTGACTTTGTCGCCGAATGGACCAAAGCCGAACTCCCTAAAGAGTATGGCGCATACTCCAATTGGATTATGCACTTCGACAGCTCTAAAATGTTAGCCGGATTGGGGGCTGGCGTCGTATTGACGTCCCCGACCGGGGACACAGTCCAATACGTACTTCAGATAATGTACACGGACTCCGACAACGCAGCCGAATACGAGGCCCTTTTACATGGTCTCCGGATAGCAATCTCCATGGGCATTCAACGCCTAGAGGTGCGCGGGGATTCAAACCTCGCAATATCCCAAATAAACGGAGACTTTGATGCCAAAGATCCGAAAATGGCAGCATATCGCAACGCTGTCCTAAAAATGTCAGCCCGGTTTGAAGGACTTGAATTCCATCACGTAGCCCGGGATAATAACCAAGCAGCCGATGCACTGGCACACATCGGCGCAAAACGCGACGCTGTCCCTCCTAACATCTTCCTGCAATGACTCTTCAAGCCATCCGTACTATGGTAAGAGGTGTCCAGAAATAACAAACCCGAACAAGCCACACCAACCGGCGATTCAGCCGATGACATAACACCTTCAGCCCACGACATAATGGCAGTAATTGCCCCGTGGACAGAACCATTCCTTGCCTACTTGCTTAGGCAGGAGCTTCCCGAAGACCAAAATGAGGCCCGCTGCATTGTCCGGCGATCTAAAGCTTACAAGGTCTATGAGGGAGAACTTTATAAGAAAAGCACAACCGGAGTCCTTCAAAGGTGTATCTCCGAAGAGGAAGGGCGAAACCTCCTGGCTGAAATTCATGCTGGACTAGGCGGACACCACGCCGCAGCTCGGGCCCTTGTAGGAAAGGCATTCCGTACAGGATTTTATTGGCCGACAGCCCGAGCCGATGCTCAGGACTTAGTCCAAAGATGCGTCGGTTGTCAGCTCTTTGCTAATCAGAGCCATATGCCACCCACCGCCCTCAAAACTATACCCATTACCTGGCCGTTCACGGTCTGGGGGCTTGACATGGTTGGACCACTTAAAGGGGGAACCCACAAGCAAAGGTACCTATTGGTCATGGTGGATAAATTCACCAAATGGATAGAGGCCAAGCCAGTTAAAATGGCAGAGTCCGGACCAGTGATAGACTTTATATCTGGGGTAGTACACCGTTATGGTGTCCCCCACAACATCATCACCGATAATGGCACGAACTTCACGGCCGATGAGGTTAAATCATGGTGCAAAAATATGGGCATCAAGATTGATTACGCTTCAGTCTATCATCCTCAAACCAACGGTCAAGTGGAACGAGCAAATGGTCTAATAATGAGCGGCATCAAACCCAGACTAGTGCGGTCCCTTACGAAATCTGACACGCACTGGGTAGAGGAGCTCGACTCCATACTCTGGGGGCTGTGGACAACGCCTAACCGTACTACCGGATTCACACCATTTTTATGGTATACGGCGCAGAAGCAGTTTTGCCCTGCGACATCATTCATGACTCACCTCGAGTGCGCATGTACGAAGAAAGAGAAGCCGAGCTGGATCGGCAGGACAGCTTGGACGCATTGGAGGAAGAACGCGACGTCGCCAAGGCTCGTTCCGCATTCTATCAGCAGCAGGCTCGAAGATACCAAAGCAGAGAAGTACGGGCCAAGACTTACAACGTTGGCGAACTGGTTCTACGCCTGCCGGACAAGAAAAAGGACAAGCTCAAGCCCAAATGGGAAGGCCCTTTCTTCATCGATAAAGTCTTGACCGGCGGAGTGTACCGTCTACGAAATGCGTCGGATAACCGATTCGAGCCGAACCCATGGAACGCAGCCCGCCTCCGAAGATTCTATGCCTAGCGCCGGGCTAAGAGTTCGTCTCTTTCCCCCCATCCAATTTTTTTACTTCAGCTGCCTTTTGTTTATCTTTTTCTTCTCAACCCTATTCGTCAAAGCCTTAAAAGGCCTACTCGTGCATCGTTCGCGCGCAACTGATGTGCTATCCGCACTCATTATACCTGGGGGCTTCTTTACCAGAAGCTTAAATTATAAGGGCTTCATGCCCAGCACATGTGTCAAGCCTCCACATGTACCTTTTATTCACCATTATATGCATCGATATGACTTAAGTTTTGGCCAAGCTGGGTTGCCTGGCTCCTGTGCTTACCCCTACGTTCCCGATTGTTCGGCTAGGAGGTAAAGGGAGCACCTCTGCGATTGTTACTGCCGGGTCAGCCGGATGTGTACCTCAGACTGGGTGAAGCCGAAAGCTAGCGTTCTTAAGGGAATATTCGGTCGGTGACTTAAAAGATGATTTTTTATCCACTTATTTATCTGCCCCCAGATGTTTTTCTGCTTTTTTTGCAGTCCGGACATGCACTTTAGGGCATGCCACCCCCAGAGGAAAGGAACCCTTAACAGAACTATTCTCCCTGGAAGATGTTTCTTACTACCCATGTAATATAACATAACTAGTTGGGCACTTGTCTGATAAAGCACTAATGACCCCTACGCCTGGTCTCCATGCATACCCCGGTTGTTTCATAACCGAGAAGGTATTCGGACACACTCCGGACTCTAGGTTCCGGAGGTCGAAGCGAAAAGGTCGGCAAAGACAAACGATCTACAATCCGGCTAGAAGGCATTTTATATGTCATTTTATAATACATTGTCAAATCGACTGATTGTATTCTTCCTCAATCCCGTCTAACAGGTTGTCTAATTTACAGTCCTGTTGGGAAAATTTAGCGGCCAACTCTACTTGGCCGTATACTAAACTCACAGGGATCTCCTTCCCATCAGGCCCCACAGGTCCGACTTCGGCCATGTGGTTGGGATCCGCCTTCTTGTACCGCGTCTTTACCATGGCCCAGGCCTCCCTGGCACCTTGGCGGCAGGCCGAAATCTTCCATAAATGGAAGCGCTGCCGCACTCCCTGAAGCTTCTCCGCAAGCTCCCCAAGATCCTCGGGTAAGGAGAAGGCTGGCCATAAAGCCTGGATGACGCCGCTCATTGCCTGCCGAACTCGTTCGATCAGTTGCATCAATTCGGAAAGTTGGTCACCCGTTGATACGGGCATCTCCTCCGCAGGGCGACTTGTGAGCATACCTGCAGACATATTCTGTTAAATTGACTTCCTCGCCGAACTCTTCTTTTCAAATGAGTTCGCTCAAGCACTTACTATAGATGCCGCGACGAAGCCGCTGATTCTCCTTAACGGAGCCCGACAGCTCGGCCCGAACGCCTTTCAGCTCTTCTCCAAGCTGGGCATGGGAATCTTGTAGCTTGTTCCTTTCATGCTACACCTTATGCAGCACCCTCTCGCCGGCCTTTAGTTGGCGCAGAAGTTCTTGCCTGTCCGGATCTTGTCCGGCAGCACCTGCAACGTCATTTTTTAGACTTGCGCACAGGCCAAATGCTACTTATCTTTCTAAAATAATGCGTTACCAGGAGAGGTCCCTGCGTTTCCTCCTGCGCCAGAGAGTGCGGCCTCAAGTTGGGCCTTGCACTCTTGCAGCTCCTGAGACAGTTGGGTATTCTTCTCGGTAAGATCCTATGTTTCATATGATCCTTAAATCAGTTAATATAACTACATTAAGTCTCGGGGGCTACTGGCATATACAACTATTAAATTCTCTTACCCGTATGTCTTTTACATACTGCTCCGTGGCTCTGGTAAAACCATCTTGAGCAGCACGAAGGTGCGCGTCCCCCGCGTTAAAGGCATTCAATGCCTCGGGGGAGAAGCACGCGTCACGAAATACTGTCCGGCGGCGCCTGTGATTCAGGGCACTCTCCACCTCAGACTTGGTGGCGGACAGTCTGTCGGCATCCTCCGTCGGAGGAACGTCCGGCTCGCGCCTTGCGCTCGCCTCCCCCTCCAGACCAGGTGCTGGAGCTTGGCTGGTAGAGGTTGGATTGGCAACCTCCACGCCCGCAGTCCGGGGGACGCCTTTTTCCCGACAAAAGTCATGAGCACTCAAACGCTTCCTAGGAACATTGCTCTAAATAATGAATTGTGAGCTACACCTTTGCAGCGGCGTTTCAGTCCGCGCCGCGCTCCTCTTCCGCCTACTGGTCCGGACTGGCCTTTGTTGGCCAGCCACCGCGGGCTCGACTTCTCGCCCTAGGGGAGCCTCCTGCACAGCGCCATCGTATACGGTGGTCAAAAATAAGCGAGGAAGGAATGACGGTGTCAGGACTTCGGTCGCAATCACCTCGGAAGCCGGATATAGTCCGGGATAGTCGGCCGTGATGGCGACTAAAGCATTGTCCATGCTGAGCTGGTGGAACACCCCGTCGATTAGCTCCACCATTATGTCCGGATCCTCTTCGGAGGCCGGATCCCGGGATCTCTCTGGATCCTCGGGTTGCGGAGCTGGACTTAGCATGTCCTCCACGATCCGGCGCAGCTCCTGTGTTGAAAGAAGAACACAATATAAGAAACTTAAGTTTCAAAAAGCATGGGTCGGGCACGCAGAGTGTTCTCTTACCCAAGGCCGGGGATTATTCATGGAGAACCCATTTAACGGGTTCGTCCGAAGGAAATCCTCCTTCTCCCCCTTATACAGGCCGGACAGGATCGTCACCAGATCTTCGACCGAATCCGGCCCTTTGCGGCCATGACGGGTGGCATCGTCCTCCCCGTTGAAATCCCACATAGGGTGGCCCCTGTGTTGTAGTGGTTGCACCCCCCGCATAATGCATGTTGCCATGACTCCAATCATGGTCAACCCGGCATGGGCCAGTAACCTTATTCGGCCCATCAAATAATGGATGCTCTTGTCTTCCTCCAGTTGGGGGCTCCGCGGACGCCAACTAAGGCGTTTCTTCAGAGGAGCATTGCTGAACTCCGGGAGGCCGATCCGAACAGGGTCCGGCAGCGGAGCATCTTCTATATAAAACCATTCCGAAGGCCAGTCTTCGGACGCCTTCTTAGGGGTTCCGGATGGATATCCGGTCCCGGCAATGCGCCATATTTCGGCGCCGCCCACTTGATATATGGACCCCTCGTGAGGGCGGGGTACAAGGCAGAACAACCTCTTCCACAGCGTGAAATGGGGCTCGACGCCCAGGAATAGCTCGCAAAGAGCTACGTAACCCGCAATATGCAGGATTGAGGCGGGCGTGAGGTGATGAAGCTGGAGTCCGTAGAACTCCAGGAGCCCGCGGAGGAATGGATGTACAGGAAATCTGAGCCCCCTTATCAGATAGGGGACGAAGCATACCCGCTCCCCTTTGTTGGGACTTGGTGTAACCTCCGCCTGCTTCCCACCTTTGTAGGTGGCCAGCCCGGCTCGAACCGGAACCATGAAGGCCAGAGGGAGATATCCCCCTACTTGGAGCTTCACCAGCTCATTGTGCGGAACAGAGCATCTCCTCCAATCTCCTGGCAAAGGGCTGGGAGCACGAGAAGAGGAGCCGCGTTGACGGTCCATGATAGAATGGATTCTTGGTAGAAAGCGCTCCGATGAGTATTTGCGGGAGGAAGATGGTGATTTGGATCTGGATTCTTGCCTCCCTTATAGGCAGATTATTCACACAACTAGGGGGTAAGACATAAAAGACACCCTGGCTTTTCACATTCGCACGACACATGGAAGAAGGCCATTATTGGGCGTGGAAGCCAAGACACGTAACATTGATGAGGAAGCCGGACATTGTTCGGCAGGTACGTAGAACTTGAAGGAGAACCCGCCTTGCAACGCTGAAGACTACACACATGCTGGACTTATCGTCATTGAAGCCTGGTTCGGGGGCTACTGAGGGAGTCCCGGATTAGGGGGTGTCCGGATAGCCGGGCTACCATCATCAGCCGAACTATCATCGGCCGGACTATCATCATCGACCGGACTCCAAGACTATGAAGATACAAGATTGAAGACTTCGTCCCGTGTCCGGATGGGACTTTCCTTGGCGTGGAAGGCAAGCTTGGCGATACGGATACGTAGATCTCCTACCATTGTAACCGACTCTATGTAACCCTAGCCCTCTCCGGTGTCTATATAAACCGGATGGCTCTAGTCCGTAGGACACAACAACAACCATTACAATCATACCATAGGCTAGCTTCTAGGGTTTAGCCTCCTTGATCTCGTGGTAGATCCACTCTTGTAAACATCCACAATATCAATATCAATCAAGCAGGATGTAGGGTTTTACATCCATCAAGAGGGCCCGAACCTGGGTAAAACATCGTGTCCCTTGTCTCATGTTACCATCCGCCTAGACGCACAGTTCGGGACCCCCTACCCGAGATCCGCCGGTTTTGACACCGACAGAGACTGTGCGGCCGGGGCTCTTCCCGGCACGGGACCTTCCAGTGATTTCCTTCCCTGCTTTGAGGCCTTGGCCTCCGGGTCTTCGGAAGCGGTCCTCTTCTCCCCCTGGAGGGAGGGACTCTCGATTCCCCCCTTACTGAAAGCCTCCTTGGCAGAGGTGGTAGTTTCCCTGTGCCCCCCTTTGCCCTCCTCCGAAGGTGCAACCTCCAACATTTTGATTAACACGAGATCCGGCGTGGGCTCAGGGAGGGGGGCCGGACACGTATCAATTTTGCTTGCGCTATCCACTCCTGTTCAAGGGATAGCTGGTTAAAAGGCAAACCCATGATAAATAAATGGACACTGTGTCCGGACACAGGGCTACTTACTTGAGTATCCGGGCTATGGCAGCTTAGGCCAGCGTCCTCGGTCAAGTCTGGACGCATCTCTTGTGATCCAAAGAACAGTTTGTACATCTCACGGGTGTCAAACCCATGAAGTGTTGGAGAGCTCGTGGTCCCTCTGGATTAAATTCCCACAGGCGGAGGGGGCGACGTTTGTAGGGCAGAAGGCGCCGAATTAGCATAACCTGTGTCACTACAACCAGATTGATCTCCCCTTCTTGGAGGTCTCGAATCCGGCCCTGCAACAGGGGAATGTCTTTGGACGGCCCCCGGTCAAGCCCTTTGTTGACCCATGACGTCA
This sequence comes from Triticum dicoccoides, assembly GCF_002162155.2. Classification (NCBI taxonomy): domain Eukaryota; kingdom Viridiplantae; phylum Streptophyta; class Magnoliopsida; order Poales; family Poaceae; genus Triticum; species Triticum dicoccoides. Next base: position 540,087,842 of record NC_041387.1, on the reverse strand, counting down.
GCCGTTGTGGAGGGCCCGGGCGAAAGACGGGCGGCGGCCTCTGCCTGCTGCCCCTGGGAGCGGTGATATAGAACCACTCCTGTTGCCACAAGCCGAGGTCCTCTTGAAAAGAGCCCTCGGGCCATGGAGCATCGGCCCTCTTGCTTATAACCGCCCCGCCGCACTCTTCCTGACGCCCCTCAATCATCTTCGGCTCCACATTGAAGGTTTTGAGCCACAAGCCGAAGTGAGGGGTAGTGCGGAGGAAGGCTTCGCAGACGACAATGAATGATGAGATGTGGAGGATGGACTCCGGAGCCAAGTCGTGAAATTCCAGCCCATAGTAAAACATGAGCCCCATCACGAAGGGATCCATTGGGAAGCCTAAACCCCGACGGAGGTGATACACGAACACGACACTCTCGTCGGGCTCGGGAGTAGGAATAACTTGCCCTTGGGCAGGCAACCTATGCAAAATCTCGTAGGTTAAGTACCTGGCGTCTCTCAGTTTAAGCACGTCCTCTTCCGTGACAGAGGAGGGCATCCACCGGCCTTGTAGGTCGGAGCCAGACATTGTCGAAGGTCGAAAGTACCCGAATCTGGAGCCTTGGGTGTTGGAACTCGGGGCGAGGGGCGGAATCGATTGAGGGTTGAAGAAAAAGAACGGGCCTTGGTCTCATTATAAAGAGAGAGAATACCAAGAGCCGTCCCCGTGACCGTTTGGAACCCGCCTTCGATGGAGGGGGCGTGGCAACGGGCGCGGCTGGGTTACCCACATCCGTATTAATGAGAATCCCGGAATAAGGGGAACACGATCTCTGCTTCGACAAGACGTGCCAAGAAAACCGCTTCGCTAAACGCGCGGAGGTGATATAATAAAAACGATTCGAGTAAAGGCTTGGTTGTGGCGTGATGTCACGCCACAAAATACGTCAGTAGATTGAACTTGTGTAAATATTATTCTCTCTACGGTGGTATGTGGAATTTATTTTGCAGAGCCGGACACTATCCTGGTGTTCGCAATCTTCTATAAATTATTCGGAGGAGGAACCCGCCTTGCAATGCCGAAGACAATATGCGCGCCGGACTCGTCGTCATTGAAGCCTGGTTCAGGGGCTACTGAGGGAGTCCTGGACTAGGGGGTGTCCGGATAGCCGAACTATCATCATCGGCCGGACTCCAAGACTATGAAGATACAAGATTGAAGACTTCGTCCCATGTCCGGATGGGACTTTCCTTGGCGTGGAAGGCAAGCTTGACAATACGGATATGTAGATCTCCTACCATTGTAACCGACTCTGTGTAACCCTAGCCCTCGCCGGTGTCTATATAAACCGGATGGCTTTAGTCCATAGGACGAACAACAATCATACCATAGGCTAGCTTCTAGGGTTTAGCCTCCTTGATCTCGTGGTAGATATACTCTTGTAATACCCACATCATCAATATAAATCAAGCAGGACGTAGGGTTTTACCTCCATCAAGAGGGCCCGAACCTGAGTAAAACATCATGTCCCTTGTCTCATGTTACCATCCGCCTAGACGCACAGTTCGGGACCCCCTACCCGAGATCCGCCGGTTTTGACACCGACAAACATCAAGTGTTGATGGTGAATAAAACCACTAAGTTCAAGAAAGACAAGGGTAAGAAGAACTTCAAGAAGGACGGCAAGGGAGTTTCCGCGCCCGGTAAGCCAGTTGCCGGGAAGAAGTCAAAGAATGGACCCAAACCTGAGACTGACTGCTTTTATTGCAAGGGAAGTGGTCACTAGAAGCGGAACTGCCCCAAATACTTAGCGGACAAGAAGGCCGGCAACACTAAAGGTATATGTGATATACATGTAATTGATGTGTACCTAAACAGTACTCGTAGTAGCTCCTGGGTATTTGATACCGGTGTCGTTGCTCATATTTGTAACTCAAAGCAGGAGCTGCGGAATAAGCGGAGACTGGCAAAGGACGAGGTGACGATGCGTGTAGGGAATGGTTCCAAGGTCAATGTGATCGCTGTCGGAACGCTACCTCTACATTTACCTACGGGATTAGTTTTAAACCTCAATAATTGTTATTTAGTGCCAGCTTTGAGCATGAACATTGTATCTGGATCTCGTTTAATACGAGATGGCTACTCATTTAAATCCGAGAATAATGGTTGTTCTATTTATATGAGAGATATGTTTTATGGTCATGCCCCTATGGTCAATGGTTTATTCTTAATGAATCTCGAACGTGATGTTACACATATTCATAGTGTGAATACCAAAAGATGTAAAGTTGATAACGATAGTCCCACATACTTGTGGCACTTCCGCCTTGGTCACATTGGTGTCAAGCGCATGAAGAAGCTCCATGCTGATGGACTTTTAGAGTCTCTCAATTATGAATCATTTGACACATGCGAACCATGCCTCATGGGCAAAATGACCAAGACTCCATTCTCCGAAACAATGGAGCAAGCAACCAACTTATTGGAAATCATACATACTGATGTGTGCGGTCCAATGAGCGTTGAGGCTCGTGGAGGATATCGTTATGTTCTCACTCTCACTGATGACTTAAGTAGATATGGGTATGTCTACTTGATGAAACACAAGTCTGAGACATTAGAAAAGTTCAAGGAATTTCAGAATGAGGTAGAGAATCAACGTGACCGAAAAATAGAGTTCTTACGATCAGACCGTGGAGGAGAATATTTAAGTCACGAATTTGGTACGCACTTAAGGAAATGTGGAATCGTTTCACAACTCACACCGCCTGGAACACCTCAGCGTAACGGTGTGTCCGAACGTCGTAATCGCACTCTATTGGATATGGTGCGATCTATGATGTCTCTTACCGATTTACCGCTATCTTTTTGGGGATACGCTCTAGAGACAGCTACATTCACTTTAAATAGGGCACCGTCTAAATCCATTGAGACGACACCGTATGAATTATGGTTTGGGAAGAAAACTAAGCTGTCATTTCTAAAAGTTTGGGGATGTGATGCTTATGTCAAGAAACATCAGCCTGAAAAGCTCGAACCCAAGTCGGAAAAATGCGTCTTCATAGGATACACTAAAGAAACCATTGGGTATACCTTCTACCTCAGATCTGAAGGCAAGATCTTTGTTGCCAAGAACGGGTCCTTTCTGGAGAAAGAGTTTCTCTCGAGAGAAGTAAGTGGGAGGAAAGTGGAACTTGATGAAGTACTACCTCTTGAACCGGTAAGTAGCGCAGCTCAGGAAGATGTTCCTGTCGTGCCAGCACCAACTGAAGAGGAAGTTAATGATGATGATCAAGGTACTTCGGATCAAGTTACTACTGAACTTCGTAGGTCCACAAGGACACGTTCCACACCAGAGTGGTATGGCCACCCTGTCCTGGAAATCATGTTGTTAGACAATGGTGAACCTTCGAACTATGAAGAAGCAATGGCGGGCCCAGATTCCAACAAATGGCTTGAGCCATGCAATCTGAGATAGGATCCATGTATGAAAATGAAGTATGGACTTTGACAGACTTGCCCGATGCTCGGCGAGCGATAGAAAACAAATGGATCTTTAAGAAGAAGACGGACGCGGATGGTAATGTTACCATCTATAAAGCTCGACTTGTCGCTAAGGGTTATCAACAAGTTCAAGGGGTTGACTACGATGAGACATTCTCTCCCGTAGAGAAGCTAAAGTCCGTCAGAATCATGTTAGCAATTGTCGCATACTATGATTATGAGATATGGCAAATGGACGTCAAAACGGCATTCCTTAAACGGCCATCTTAAGGAAGAACTGTATATGATGCAGCCGGAAGGTTTTGTTGACCCTGAGAATGCTAACAAGGTATGCAAGCTCCAGCGATCCATTTATGGGCTGGTGCAAGCATCTCGGAGTTGGAACATTCGCTTTGATGAGATGATCAAAGCGTTTGGGTTTATGCAGACTTATGGAGAAGCCTGCGTTTACAAGAAAGTGAGTGGGAGCTCTGTAGCATCTCTCATATTATATGTAGATGACATACTTTTGATGGGAAATGATATAGAACTTTTGGACAACATTAAGGCCTACTTGAATAAGTGTTTTTCAATGAAGGACCTTGGAGAAGCTGCTTACATACTAGGCATCAAGATCTATAGGGATAGTTCGAGACGCCTCATAGGTCTTTCACAAAGCACATACCTTGATAAGATATTGAAGAAGTTCAATATGGATCAGTCTAAGAAGGGGTTCTTGCCTGTGTTGCAAGGTGTGAAATTGAGCTCAGCTCAATGCCCGACCACGGCAGAAGATAGAGAAAAGATGAGTGTCATCCCCTATGACTCAGCTATAGGGTCTATTATGTATGCCATGTTGTGTACCATACCTGATGTAAACCTTGCCGTAAGTTTGGTAGGAAGGTACCAAAGTACTCCCGGCATGGAACACTGGACAGTGGTCAATAACATCCTAAAGTACCTGAAAAGGACTAAGGATATGTTTATCGTTTATGGAGGTGACGAAGAGCTCATCGTAAAGGGTTACGTCGATGCTAGCTTCGACACAGATCTGGATGACTCTAAGTCACAAAGCGAATACGTGTATATTTTGAATGGTGGGGCAGTAAGCTGGTGCAGTTGCAAGCAAAGCATCGTGGTGGGATCTACATGTGAAGCAGAGTACATGGCAGCCTCGGAGGCAGTGCATGAAGCAATCTGGGTGAAGGAGTTCATCACCGACCTAGGAGTCATACCCAATGCGTCGGGGCCGATCGCACTCTTCTATGACAACACTGGAGCTATTGCACTTGCCAAGGAGCCCAGGTTTCACAAGAAGACCAGGCACATCAAGCGTCGCTTCAACTCCATTCGTGAAAATGTTCAAGATGGAGACATAGATATTTGTAAAGTACATACGGACCTGAATGTAGCAGATCCGTTGACTAAACCTCTCCCTAGGGCAAAACATGATCAACACCAGAACTTTATGGGTGTTCGATTCATCACAATGTAACTAGATGATTGACTCTAGTGCAAGTGGGAGACTGTTGGAAATATGCCCTAGAGGCAATAATAAAATGGTTATTATTATATTTCTTTGTTCATGATAATAGTCTATTATTCATGCTATAATTGTGTTATCCGGAAATCGTAATACACGTGTGAATACATAGACCACAATGTGTCCCTAGTGAGCCTCTAGTTGACTAGCTCGTTGATCAACAGATAGTCATGGTTTCCTGACTATGGACATTGGATGTCATTGATAACGGGATCACATCATTGGGAGAATGATGTGATGGACAAGACCCAATCGTAAGCATAGCTCAAAGATCGTGTAGTTCATTTAGCTAGAGCTTTTCCAAATGTCAAGTATCATTTCCTTAGACCATGAGATTAGGGCTGGAATTCGAGCCGAGTCGAGCCAGCTCGGCTTGACTCGCTAGAGCTTGTTTTGTTAACGAGCTAGCTCGACTCGACTCGTTACTATAACAAGCTCAAACCCAAGATTGGCTCGACTCATATAACTCGCGAGCTGGCTCGTTTAGCTTGTTAAGCTCGTTAAATATATGAACATAAAACCCTCAAATATGATAAAAATGATTATGTATATATTAAACATATATATCACTAAACAATTGTAATTTCCTAGTAACACATGAGGCTCCTGGGAGGTTGGGCCTTGTGTTGTGCGCCTGGGATGCAGGATGCTGAGTTGCCGATTTTTTTTGGATTTGAAGTAGCTGATCTTTTATACCAAGCCTAACGAGTTACACGAGTACTCGTGAGATTGGCTCATTAAACTTGGTCTATAAACGATCTTAAACTAAAGCTCGACTCGACTCGTTATTCTTCGAGTTCGAGTCGATTCGAGTCGAGTCACGAGCTACTTGTTTAGCTCGCAAGCTTCGAGCTTTTTTCCAGCCCTACATGAGATTGTGCAACTCCCGGATACCGTAGGAGTGCTTTGGGTGTGCCAAACGTCACAATGTAACTGGGTGACTATAAAGGTGCACTACGGGTATCTCCGAAAGTGTCTGTTGGGTTGGCACGAATCGAGACTGGATTTTTGTCACTCCGTATGACGGAGAGGTATCTCTGGGCCCACTCGATATTGCATCATCATAATGAGCTCAATGTGACCAAGTGTCTGGTCACGGGATCATGCATTACGGTACGAGTAAAGTAACTTTCCGGTAACGAGATTAAACGAGGTATTGGGATACCGATGATCGAATCTCGGGCAAGTAACATACCGATTGACAAAGGGAATTGTATACGGAATTGATTGAATCCTCGACATCGTGGTTCATCCGATGAGATCATCGAGGAGCATGTGGGAGCCAACATGGGTATCCAGATCCCACTATTGTTTATTGACCGGAGAGGTGTCTCGGTCATGTCTGCATGTCTCCCGAACCCGTAGGGTCTACACACTTAAGGTTCAGTGACGCTAGAGTTGTAGAGATATGAGTATGCAGTAATCTGAAAGTTGTTTGGAGTCCCGGATGAGATCCCAGACGTCACGAGGAGTTCCGGAATGGTCCGGATGTAAAGAATTATATATAGGAAGTCAAGTTTCGGCCATCAGGAAAGTTTTGGGGGTCACCGGTATTGTGCCAGGACCACCGGAAGGGTCCTGGGGGTCCACCGGATGGGGCCACCTATCCCGGAGGGCCCCATGGGCTGAAGTGGGAGAGGAACCAGCTCCTGGTGGGCTGGTGCAACCCCCCTTGCCCCCCCTCC
>NC_041387.1:540043532-540081095 GCF_002162155.2 Triticum dicoccoides | reverse complement strand
GGAAACCCTAGGGGTGGGGGTGCCTCCACTTGGCTTGGGGGCAAGCCACCCCCTTGGCCGCCGCCCCCCCTTGGAGATTGCATCTCCTAGGGCCGGCGCCCTCCCCCCTAGGGGGCCTATATAAAGAAGGGGGGTGGGCAGCCGCACCCATGCTCTTGGCGCCTCCCTCTCCCCCTGCTACACCTCTCCCTCTCGCAGAAGCTTGGCGAAGCCCTGCCGAGATCGCTGCTGCATCCACCACCACGCCGTCGTGCTGCTGGATCTTCATCAACCTCTCCTTACCCCTTGCTGGATCAAGAAGGAGGAGACGTCTTCCTCAACCGCACGTGTGTTGAACACGGAGGTGCTGTCCGTTCAGCACTAGGATCATCGGTGATTTGGATCACGACGAGTACGACTCCCTCAACCCCGTTCTCTTGAACGCTTCCGCTCGCGATCTACAAGGGTATGTAGATGCACTCCTCTCTCTCGTTGCTAGATGAACTCATAGATTGATCTTGGTGAAAGCGTAGAAAATCTACAAATTTTATTTTCTGCAACGTTCCCCGACACTACTTTGTTGTTGTCAAGTTTTACGTGGCTGCTACGGGCTTCTAGGAAGAAACGTTCTTACCTACGCATCAAAACCACAATGATTTATCAAGTTTGTTGTTTTAACCTTCAACAAGGACCAGCTACAGTCAAATTCGATTTCAACTAAAGTAGGAGAAACAGACACCCGCTAGTCACCTTTATGCAAAACTAGTTGCATGTCTGTCGGTGGAATCGGTCTCATGAACGTGGCCATGTAAGGTTGGTCCGGGCCGCTTCATCCCACAATATCGCTGAATCAAAATAAGACGTTGGTGGTAAGAAGTATGACTATCATCGCCCACAACTCTTTGTGTTCTACTCGTGCATATCATCTACGCATAGACCTGGCTCGGATGCCACTATTGGGGAATGTTACATGGAAAACAAAAAAATTCTACGCACACACAAGATCTATCAAGGAGATGCATAGCAACAAGAGGGGGAGAGTGCGTCTATGTAGCCTCGTAGACCGTAAGCAAAAGCGTTTTACAATGTGGTTGATGTAGTCGAACTTTCATCGCGCTCCAACTGATCTAGTACCGAACGCACGACACCTCCATGTTCTGCACATCTTCAGCTCGGTGACGTCCTCGGCTTTCTTGATCCAGCAAGACGGCGAAGTAGTAGATGAGTTCCAGCAGCACGACGGCGTGGTGATGGTGATGGTGAAGTTATCTCTGCACGGCTTCGCCTAAGCACTACGAAAATATGACCAGGGGTGTAAACGGTGGAGCGGCGCTCTGCACACAGCTAGGCAATAGTATGTTGTGTGCTAGGCGCCACCCTCCTCGTATATATAGGTGGGACGGGGAGGAGCAGCCATAGAAGGTGCCCAAGTAGGAGGAATCCTACTTGGAGTCCCTCCCAAGCCGCGCGCCCTGCCATATATATAACCGAGGGGAAAGGAAAGAGGGAAGGAAGAGGGAAGGAAGTAGAAATCCTCATCCACACTTTCCTTGCCGTCCCCTCTTTCCTTCTCCTCCTCATAGGGCTGGCCTCTATAGGGGCGCACTAGGCCCTTGTGGGCTGGTGTGTTCCCTCACTTGGCCCATAAGGCCCATATCTTTGCCGGGGGTGCCCGAAACTCCTTTTCAGTGTCTGAATACCATCGTCATATATACCAATCTTCACCTCTCGGCCATTTCGAGACTCCTCGTCATGTCTATGATCTCATCCGGGACTCCGAACAACATTCAGTCACCAAATCATATAACTCATTGATACGTCTCCAACGCATCTATAATTTTTGATTGTTCCATGCTATTATATTACCTGTTTTGGATGTTTGTGGGCTTTATTTTACACAATTATATCATTTTTGGGACTAACCTACTAACCGGAGGCCCAGCCCGTATTGCTGTTTTTTGCCTATTTCAGTATTTTGAAGAAAAGGAATATCAAACGGAGTCCAAACGGAATGAAACCTTCGGGAGCGTGATTTTTGGAATGAACGTGATCCGGAGGACTTGGAGTGAAAGCCATGAAGTAGCCGAGGCGGCCACGAGATAAGACGGCGCGCCCACCCCTCCTGGGCGCCCCCCTATCTCGTGGGCCCCTCGAGCGGCCACCGACGTACTTCTTCTTCCTATATAAGCCTACATACCCCAAAAACATCCAGGGAGCCACCGAAGAAATATTTCCGCCACCGTAACCTTTTGTATCCACGAGATCCCATCTTGGAGCCGTCGCCGGTGTTCTGCCAGAGGGGGAATCCACCATGGAGGGCTTCTACATCAACACCATAGCCCTTCCGATGAGTTGTGAGTAGTTTACCACAGACCTTCGGGTCCATAGTTATTAGCTAGATGGCTTCTTCTTTCTTTTTGGATCTCAATACAATGTTCTCCCCCTCTCTTGTGGAGATCTATTTGATGTAAACTATTTTTGCGATGTGTTTGTCGAGATCCGATGAATTGTGGGTTTATGATCAAGTTTATCTATGAATAATATTTGAATATCCTCTGAATTCTTTTATGTATGATTGAGTTATCTTTGCAAGTCTCTTCGAATTATCAGTTTGATTTGGCCTACTAGATTGATCTTTCTTGCCATGGGGGAAGTGCTTAGCTTTGGGTTCAATCCTGCGGTGTACTTACCCAGTGACAGAAAGGGTTGCAAGGCACGTATTGTATTGTTGCCATCGAGGATAAAAAGATGGGGTTTATATCATATTGCTTGAGTTTATCCCTCTACATCATGCCATCTTTCTTAATGCGTTACTCTGTTCTTATGAACTTAATACTCTAGATGCATGTTGGATAGCAGTCGATGTGTGGAGGAATAGTAGTAGATGCAGGCAGGAGTCGGTCTACTTGTCACGGACGTGATGCCTATATACATGATCATGCCTAGATAATATCATAATTATTCGCTTTTCTATCAATTGCTCGATAGTAATTTGTTCACCCACCGTAATACTTATGCTATCTTGAGAGAAGCCTCTAGTGAAACCTATGGCCCCGGGTCTATCTTTTATCATATAAGTTTTCAATCTACTTTTATTTGCATCTTTATTGTCTACATCTACTCCCTCTGTTTCTAAATGTAAGTCTTTTTAGAGATTTCACTACAAACTACATACGGATGTACATAGACATATTTTAGAGTGTAGATTCACTCATTTTGCTCCGTATGTAGTCAATAGTGGAAGCTTTAAAAATACTTACATTTAGGAACGGAGGGAGTATATTATAAAATATCAAAAATATATTTATTTTATCATATTATCTCTATCAGATCTCACTTTCGCAAGTGGTCGTGAAGGGATTGACAACCCCTTTATCGCGTTGGTTGCGAGTTCTTTGTTTGTTTGTGTAGGTTCGTGGGACTTGTGAGGAGCCTCCTACTGGATTGATACCTTGGTTCTCAAAAACTGAGGGAAATACTTACGCTACTGTGCTGCATCACCCTTTCCTCTTCAAGGAAAACCAACGCAAGCTCAAGACGTAGCAGAAGGATTTCTGGCGCCGTTGCCGGGGAGGTCTTCGCTCAGGTCAAGACATACCAAGTACCCATCACAAACTCATCTCCCTCGCATTTACATTATTTGCCATTTGCCTCTCGTTTTCCTCTTCCCCACTTCACCCTTGCCGTTTTATTCGCCCTCTCTTTCTAAATCTCCTCTCTTTCGCTTGCCTTTTTGTTTGCTTGTGTCTCCATGTGCCTTTTGTGTGCTTGCATATTTGCTTGCTAAAAATCTATTGATATGGATCTACTTAAAGTGTTCTACTTGGATCTTCGATCCCTTTGTGCTCGTGCTGAAACCCCAACTAGCTTAGTTGATGGGAAATCTTTAGATGAGCATGCTCATTTTGTGCGTCGCCGTTTGTCTGAAAAAGGGAGACTCTTATGGGATCAAATAAACAGATTGATGTGTTATGCTTGGAATCTTTGTGAAATTTGTGATTTTACTTGTTGCTCTAAGAACCCTAAAAAACACCTTCCCTACCTATGTGAGTTTAATGAAAATGAAATCTTATCTTTTTATGCAAAGGGTGTTTATAGTTACTATGATATTGAACAAATTGAAGAATTTGTTGCTTTTAAGGGTGCTTATGAAGTTGCTTCTTTGATTGAAAAGTATGATATTACTCTCTACGAATCTGAAAATTTTGACATACTTAAATATTGCTATGAAAACTATGCTCATAATATCTATGTCAAAGAATTTATTGAGAAAATGACTGTTGCTTTGGAAGAAAATAATGATATGAATGAATCTATAGATAATGATGATTCTGATGATTTGGTTGAAATATCCCTTGATGAACATGATGCTTGCTATTCTTATGGCCATGATGCCAATATTTATGAAGATAAATTTGCTATAGTTCCTTATGTTAAACATGAGATCATTGCTATTGCACCCATACTTGGTAGTTCCTTGAATGAAAAGCATGATTGCAATGATGTTACTATAAATTCCCTTGATGTCAATTGTGCTAATAATATGCAAAACCCTAAGCTTGGGGATGCCACTTTTGCTATCTTTACTACTTGTTGCAATGATCATGATTGGGGTGATTCTTCTTATGATCGTGAAAATTTATTCAAGCCCCATGATGAATATGAGATTGATAATAATGTTTGCGATAATATTGAAAGTGGGTTTGGAAGAGCGTCAACTTTAGATCCCACATACTTGGATAATGTTCAATCTTATGAAGTTTTTTATAAAAGTGGGTTTGGAGAGGTCATGACTTTAGTTAATGTTAATCCCACTATTTTGGAAGAGTGTCAACTTTCCATGCATGTGGATCGTGTTGATAATATGTTTTGTGATAGCCATATTGTTGAATTTTTTATGATCCTACATGTAATTATTATGAGATAGGAAAATATGGTTGTAGAAATTTTTCATGTTACTAAATTACCTCTCGTCATGTTGAGATTGCTATCGTCTCTTTCTTCTTCCTTGCATATGCTAGTTTTTGCTTGCCTTGCAAATTTGTTTGCTTATAGTATGCCTATGCATAGGAAGTATGTTAGACTTAGATGTGTTAGTCATCTGTTTCATGATGCTCTCTTTGCGCTTCAATTTTTGTCTTTCATGTGAGCATCACTAAAATTATCAATGCCTAGCTAAAAGGCTTTAAAGAAAAGCGCTTGTCGGGAGACAACCCAATATTTTTCCTTGCTGTTATTCAATAAATATTGCATCCTACCTTATGTTTAGATGTGTTTTCATGTTTTCTTTAGTGTTTGTGCCAAGTAGAACCTATAGGATAACCTATGTTGATAGTTGATTTGATTCTGCTGAAAACAGAAACTTTGCGCTCACAAGAAACAATTCAATAAATCACAGAAACGATCTTTTGCATTGATTCTTTTTGATACTGTTCAATAAACAAATTTTTTAGGACGTCCTGTTTTGGTAGGATTTTTAAGGTTCCAAAAGTTTGCGTTAGTTACAGATTGCTACAGACTGTTCTGTTTTTGACAGATTCTGTTTTTCGTGTGTTGTTTGCTTATTTTGATGGATCTATGGCTAGTATGTAAGGGTATGAACCATAGAGAACTTGGAATACAGTAGGTTTAACACCAATATAAATAAATAATGAGTTCATTATAGTACCTTATGTGCTGGTTTTGTTTTCTTTCACTAACAGAGCTTATGAGATTTCCTGTTGAGTTTTGTGTTGTGAAGTTTTCAAGTTTTGGGTAAAGATTTGATGGACTATGGAATAAGGAGTGGCAAAAGCCTAAGCTTGGGGATGCCCAAGGCACCCCAAGATATTCAAGAATATCCAAAAGCCTAAGCTTGAGGATGCCCCCGGGAGGCATCCCCTCTTTCGTCTTCGTTCATTGGTAACTTTACTTGGAGCTATATTTTCATTCGCCAGATGATATGTGTTTTGCTTGGAGCGTTGTGTATTATATTAGTCTTTGATTTTTAGTTTACCACAATCATCCTTGCTGTAACACACCTTTTGTGAGAAGCCTACTTGGTTGAAATTTATTAGAATACTCTATGTGCTTTACTTATATCTTTTGAGCTAGATAGTTTTTGCTCTAGTGCTTCACTTATATCTTTTAGAGCATGGCGGTGGTTTAATTTTGAAGAAATTTTTGATCTCTCATGATTCACTTATATTATTTTGAGATTCTTTTAGAACAGCATGATATTTGCTATGGTTATAAATTGGTCCTAGAATGATGAGCATCCAAGTTGGGTATAATAAAAACTATCATAGGAAGTGAATTGGATGCTATGATCAATTTGATACTTGATAATTGTTTTGAGATATGGAGGTAGTGATATTAAAGTCATGCTAGTCGGGTGATTATGAATTTAAAGAATGCTTGTGTTGAAGTTAGCAAGTCCCGTAGCATGCACGTATGGTTAAAGTTGTGTAACAAATTTGAAACATGAAGTGTACCTGGCTTGTGCATCCTTATGAGTGGCGGTCGGGGACGAGCGATGGTCTTTTCCTACCAATCTATCCCCCTAGGAGCATGCGCGTAGTGCTTGGTTTTTGATGACTTCTAAATTTTTGCAATACGTATATGAGTTTTTTTGACTAATGTTGAGTCCATGGATTATACACACTTTTACCTTTCCATCATTGCTAGCCTCTTCGATACCGTACATTGCCCTTTCTCACCTTGAGAGTTGGTGCATACAAACCCCGTGATATGATACGCTCTATCACACATAAACCTCCTTATACCTTCCTCAAAACAGCCACCACACCTACCTATTTATGGCATTTACATAGCCATTCCGAGATATATTTCCATGCAACTTTCCACCGTTCCGTTCATCATCATCATGACATACATTACTTTTGTCATATTGCCATTGCATGATCATGTAGTTGACATCATATTTGTGGCAAAGCCACCATGCATAATTTTTTATACATGTCACTCTTGATTCATTGCACCATCCCGGTACACCGCTGGAGGCATTCATATAGAGTCATATCTTGTTCTAGTTTCGAGTTGTAATTCATGTGTTGTAATCAATAAAAGTGTGATGATCATCATTATTAGAGCATTGCCCAAAAAAAGGCCAAAAAAAGGAAGGCCAAAGAAAAAGAAAGAAAAAGAAAAAAAAAGGGCAATGCTACTATCTCTTTTTCCACACTTGTGCTTCAAAGTAGCACCTTGTTCTTCATGTAGTGAGTCTCATATATTGTGCTTCAAAGTAGCACCATGTTTTTCATATAGAGAGTCTCATATGTTGTCACTTTCATATACTAGTGGGAATTTTTCATTATAGAACTTGGCTTGTATATTCCTACGATGGGCTTCCTCAAATGCCCTAGGTCTTCGTGAGCAAGCAAGTTGGATGCACACCCACTAGTTTTCTTTTGTTGAGCTTTCATTCATTATAGCTCTAGTGCATCCGTTGCATGGCAATCCCTACTCCTCATGTTGACATCAATTGATGGGCATTCCCATAGCCCGTTGATTATCCTCGTCAATGTGAGACTTTCTCCTTTTTGTCTTCTCCACACAATCCCCAATCATTATTCTATTCCACCCATAGTGCTATATCCATGGCTCACGCTCATGTATTGCATGAAGGTTGAAATTTTTTGACATTATTTAAGTACGAAACAATTGCTTAGCTTTTCATCGGGGGTATAGAAGTTGGGAACATCTTTGTGTGACAAAAATGAAGCATAACCTAACTATATGATTTTGTAGGGATGAACTTTCTTTAGCCATGTTATTTTGAGAAGACATATGAACTTTTATTTTGAATCATTTGGATCTGAACATTCATGCCACAATAAATATAAATTACATTGAGAATTATGCTAGGTAGCATTCCACATCAAAAAATTTGTTTTTATCATTTACCTACTCAAGGACGAGCAGGAATTAAGCTTGGGGATGCTTGATACGTCTCCAACATATCTATAATTTTTTTGTTCCATGCTATTATATTACCTGTTTTGGATATTTATGGGCTTTATTTTACACAATTATATCATTTTTGGGACTAACCTACTAACCAGAGGCCCAGCCTGTATTGCTGTTTTTTTTTGCCTATTTCAGTATTTCGAAGAAAAGGAATATCAAATGGAGTCCAAACGGAATGAAACATTCGGGAGCGTGATTTTTGAAACGAACGTGATCCGGAGGACTTTGAGTGTAAGCCAAGAAGCAACTGAGGCGGCCACGAGATAGGAGGGCCCGCCCACCCCTCCTGGACGCGCCCCCTTGTGTCATGGGCCCCTCGAGCGGCCACCGACGTACTTCTTCTTCCTATATAAGCCTACATACCCCAAAAACATCCAGGGAGCCACCGAAGAAATATTTCCGCCACCATAACCTTCTGTATCCGCGAGATCCCATCTTGGAGCCGTCGCCGGCGTTCTGCCGGAGGGGGAATCCACCACGGAGGGCTTCTACATCAACACCATAGCCCTTCCGATGAGTTGTGAGTAGTTTACCACAGACCTTCGGGTCCATAGTAATTAGCTAGATGGCTTCTTCTCTCTTTTTGGATCTCAATACAATGTTCTCCCCCTCTCTTGTGGAGATCTATTCGATGTAAACTCTTTTTGCGGTGTGTTTGTCGAGATCCGATGAATTGTGGGTTTATGATCAAGTTTATCTATGAATAATATTTGAATCTCCTCTAAATTATTTTATGTATGATTGAGTTATCTTTGCAAGTCTCTTCGAATTATCAGTTTGGTTTGGCCTACTAGATTGATCTTTCTTGCCATGGGCGAAGTGCTTAGCTTTGGGTTCAATCTTGCGGTGTCCTTACCCAGTGACAGAAAGGGTTGCAAGGCACGTATTGTATTGTTGCCATCGAGGATAAAAAGATGAGGTTTATATCATATTGCTTGAGTTTATCCCTCTACAACATGTCATCTTTCTTAATGTGTTATTCTGTTCTTATGAACTTAATACTCTAGATGCATGCTGGATAGCGGTCGATGTGTGGAGTAATAGTAGTAGATGCAGGCAGGAGTCGGTCTACTTCTCACGGACGTGATGCCTATATACATGATCATGCCTAGATAATCTCATAATTATTCACTTTTCTATCAATTGCTCGACAGTAATTTGTTCACCCACCGTAATACTTATGCTATCTTGAGAGAAGCCTCTAGTGAAATCTATGGCCTTCGGGTCTATCTTTTATCATATAAGCTTTCAATCTACTTTTATTTGCATCTTTATTTTCTGCATCTATATTATAAAATACCAAAAATATATTTATCTTATCATATTATCTCTATCAGATCTCACTTTCGCAAGTGGCCGTGAAGGGATTGGCAACCCCTTTATCGCGTTGGTTGCGAGTTCTTTGTTTGTTTGTGTAGGTTCGTGGGACTTGTGAGGAGCCTCCTACTGGATTGATACCTTGGTTCTCAAAAACTGAGGGAAATACTTACGCTACTTTGCTGCATCACCCTTTCCTCTTCAAGGAAAACCAACGCAAGCTCAAGACGTAGCACTCATATAACACTATATCATCAATGAAGGTTAAGCATACTGACCCTACGGGTTCGAGAACTATGTAGACATGACTGAGACACCTCTCCGGTCAATAACTAATAGCGGAACTGGATGCCCATATTTGCTCCTACATATTCTATGAAGATCTTTATCGGTCGAACCGTTATGACAACATACGTAATTCCCTTTGTCCATCGGTATGTTACTTGCCCAAGATTCGATCGCCGGTATCTCTATACCTAGTTTAATCTCGTTACCGGCAAGTCTCTTTACTCATTCCGTAATACATCACCTCGTGACTAACTCCTTAGTCATTTGCTTGCATGTGCGTTACCGAGAGGTCCCAGAGATACCTCTCTGATACTCGGAGTGACAAATCCTAATCTCAATCTATGCCAATTCAACAAACACTTTCGGAGATACCTGTAGATCATCTTTATAAGCACCCAGTTACATTGTGACGTTTGATAGCACACAAGGCATTCCTCCGGTATCCGGGAGTTGCATAATCTCATAGTCGAAGGAATAAGTATTTGAAATGAAGAAAGCAATAGCAATAAAACTGAACAATCATTATGCTAAGCTAACGGATGGGTCTTGTCCATCACATAATTCTACTAATGATGTGCTCCCGTTCATCAAATGACAACACATGTCTATGGTTAGGAAACATAACCATCTTTGATTAACGAGCTAGTCAAGTAGAGGCATACTAGGGACACTATGTTTTGTCTATGTATTCACACGTGTACTAAGTTTCCAGTTAATACAATTCTAGCACGAATAATAAACATTTATCATGAAATAAGGAAATAAATAATAACTTTATTATTGCCTCTAGGGCATATTTCCTTCAATATTTCCTTCATAATATGTAGTAGACCCTTACTTAAGATGGGCCCTAGGCCGCAACACCTTTTGCCATGGCCTAGGGCTAGTCCTGTTTCTATTTTCCCAATGAGTCATTACGTGCTAACAATTTTCCCTTATTAGTCAACCTCATTTCTAGCTTAATCAGAATAGTTCATTTTCCTTAAATATTATATCTTATTATTTTGTAAATTTCAAAACTCTAAGCATTTTACAAATCAGATAAGGCAACAATAAAAATTACGTAATTAAAAATAATAATAACTAGTCATTTTTTATGGTGTGATAAAATACAACGACAAATCTTTTAGTCTCAAGCAAATTTGTGTAGGCTAGAGATGAAACCCAACAAAATCTGGTGAGAACCCAAACGAGAAGAGAGGAAGTACATTTAAACAAAGTGAAGTAAATTAAAGTAAATTAAGGTTCTCGTACAGGGACTGTTGACTTACAAGTAGTCGTGTCAAGATTCAAATCCCTGGCTACTTTCCAAGCTTTCAAGACCCTTTTTACAGTTGACATGGTGGCTTTTTCAAGGCTCCTCTAGTTTTACAACTTTTCTTGATAAATTGTGAAATGTACTATATTCTTGATTTTCTTAAATATCCACATTTTTGTAGACAAACCAACTAGAACACTTTCATCCACTTCCTGAGTTTGAACCTATTGTAACTCAGGTGTAGCATCTGTTTAATTGTTACAATTAGCATGCTGTATATATTGATATAATTGTATAGCATGAGAATATGTTGATGGACTATCTGCACAACAGGCTACAGAGCATCCGGAGGAGGCCATACAATGGACTGAGAATGCTTCGGTTGAAAACAACAAATTTTATGTTTCAGTGCAATACTGAATAGTTGCCAAGAGGGTAATTTCATTATTCTTGTACCCTTGTTATTTCATAAGATTTTCCTCACATTTCACGTGTCTTTGTTGTATGTACGACCATAAACTAGTCGACGTCTTGAGTGTCTTTCCTGCTCTCAAGCCGGCTTCCAATGAAAAAGTAAGTAGATTCACTTGGCAAGCCATGAATTGTAAATGTTGTTGGTTGAATTCATCAGATCTGTGTTCTATGTTATAATTCTACTGGTTTTGAAGCTTCGTCCAAAGGTGAAGTTTGACAAAGGAGATGCAGTAGATCATCTATTCTGATATGCACCTCAACATCTCAATATGGAAAGCTCTCAGGGGAAAATAAGATACATCTATTCAACCATAAAAAATCATTGAATAATACAACATGGTGAAGTGCGGGAAGGGGGAGGGGGCAAGTGCCCCCGTCCACCCCATAATAGTATTGATGCTATGTTCTGCAAATTGTTTTTTATACTTTATTCCCTCCGATCCTTTATACTCTGCTATAAGTTTTTCTCATTTTTTTCCATCACAGTCTACGCGTTAGCTCCCCCCCTTTCTTCCGATATTGTGCGTTAAATGACGCGGCGCCTGCATGGTTGCAAACACATGTTGCGGTGCATGCAGAGAGCGTCGCGTGATCCCATGGCACGGTTCCTGCATGGTAGCTTAGCTTTATTATGAAGATCTCCCAGCAAGGTGTAGGTTATGCTCTTTGTGATCCCATGCAGTTTCTCCAACAAATGGCAGTCAAGCGTCATACTTCACCATTTTCCTCTAACACCGGTACATCAAGAAATAATCACTCTTAGTCTAGTAGTAGATCCTAACCTCCTTACATACTAACATCAGCCCCTTGCTTCTACCATCATTGAGAATGTCTTGGACTGGGTCTTTTTTTACCTCAAAAGAAGAAAGAACACGCTACCATGGTTTGCCTTTGTGCATCTACCACAGTACACTTCTTCATTTCTTTCAATTTCCATTTTTTTCATATTATATTTATCCACTTAAAATTAACTACAATATTATATTTGTTCCAAGTCAAACTTTTAAAATTTTAACCATATTGTTTAAGAATATATCAACATCTACAAAACCAAATCAGTTTTATTGTAGATTCATCGAATAAAATATTTGTGTACTGCATGTATTTAATGTTGTAGACGTTACCATATTTTTGAAACATTTGGTCATATTCAAAGTTCTCACTTAGATAAAGTTGAACTCATGTTTTTGTTCTATTAAAATGGAACCCTCCTTCGGTTACACGTAAGGATTTTTGTTGCAGCCAAAACACACACCCACCTCAGGCAACCAGCTAAGAAAGATAACCTAAGTCACCAGAACAGAGAAACAACAAAACATTTTGCGCAGAGTTTAAACAAGGGCCCTTCAACATAATGAATTGCAAAATCTGGCGAAGATGTGTGCAGCACTGGTTGCTTCACTAACAGAAAATTAGCAGGGTCAGTAACAAAAAACGATCCCTCTGTGTAGTTAAAGAAGCACTACGATAGTTCATAACCACCACGAGGCGCAGGGTTTAGGAGTTCAGTTAAAAATGCCGAGGCATAACTGTTTGAAAATGCAAAAGTTTGACATGCAAACCATTTCGTAGGTTTGTGCTAGCACATATGCCCTAATAAGTAAGCACGTAGTTTTTTTTTGAAAAGGAGGATGACCTCCGACCTCTGCATCTGGATGATGCATTAGTGCGTGCAAATATGCAAATTTGGATATGGTTCTTCTATTTGACCAGTCCTATGCATTTCCAACTTTCTAATTTCTTCTTTCGCCGTAGTACCCCTTTTTGTAGGCACCCACCGTAGAACACCGCAGTACCCCTTTCAATCAGGATGTTTACCAACCTGGATTTGGTTCTCTGATCTACGTCTCGCCGCTTCTTCTGCCACACATGCCTGGAGGAACAAGTTGAAGCACATCTTTTTTGGTGCTTGGGTTGCTCCTACACGACATTCCTCAGAATTCAGCTGATCAAGTGAAGACAAAGTGATCTAAACCAAAATCACTCACAAGGACGGCAGCAAGTTTTTGATGCGCCTTGATACAATACAAGACCGTGCATTTTCAATGGCGGTCAGCAACACATGTTTGTACAAAACTTCTGAAGAATGCGACCCTCTCCAACCTGAGAAAAATCTTTTCGGGCAGGCGGGGTCTAGTTCCAACTTATAACGAATTTCCAATGCCACCAACTCCTCTTGAGCCAATCCAGCAACCAGCTGTGGTCTTCCTGACATGAGAGCGCTTGAAAACAGAAATGGTTCAAAAGCTGAGTGTTCGTGCGGTTGCAAATCATCTGTTCTTCCTGTGATTCATAAACCGTATTTCCACATATAAGGATCGTTTCTACTTGTGTGCCAATATATATTGCCAACGAGCTAGCTAGCCAAACGAAAATGCTTGGTAAGGGTTTGTCTTGTCCAAAAAAAAAAATCTTCAGTTAGATGAAAGCGAAAGTGCTGACAAGACGGAGTTAGTTGCTTCGTTCACTATCCAATACTACTAGAATTTTTGCTTGTGTGTGTAGTTCTTATACACATCTTTCCTTTTTCTCTTCTGAAAGAAAGTGTACGTACAGAATACTGCACCCTTCCAGACGAAAAAGACCAAGTTAAGAAAGCGCACATACACACAACGCATGATGCGCTTTTTGAGGGCCAAGGAAATGGATATTTGTCCATGTCAGGAAACCCCAGGAGTTCCAGCAAGAAACCTCTCGCCATACGTACGATAGCATAAATATCTATCTATTCGGATTGTGCTGATCCATTCGAGTTTTTGGCACGAGGGAAATGAATCACCTCCGCTGCGTGTCCCGTTCCTTCCAGGCCAGACCCCGTCAGAGATAGAGATAAGAGGGATGGTTTGCAATGCAAGTATGCAACGCAGCATATACGTATATTTGTGGATGGGACACCATGCATGTCAATACGTGATTACTTTGGATGCAGTTGCTTGTCCGCGAACGGCAGGCTCGTCAGGAAATAATCCCCAATTCTAATCTGCTCTGTTATGAACGCAACCACACGGTTTAGTTATCTATATACTCTATATACTGGTAATAATACTACTATCGCCCTGCTTTAGAATGTCTCTCGTTCCTCTAAAGAAATGCCTCTCATCAACATGAGTGGGCTCCGTGCCCGCGCGGACACGAGAGAAGGAAACGCATCGCAACCTGGCGTTGAAACAATACCATACAGACATGTGTACCAGATGAAATCAGCGTTCAACGACACCCATATCTCTTGTCTGAAGATATCGCTTGTTTATGCACGATCGGTGCGTCCAGCGGCCAGCCCGGCACAAGACAGGAGCATGCATGCACGCACGTCGGCGAGCAAAATCAAAACGCGACGCATCTCACGCGTGCGTGGTTAATTTCTCATGCTAAACCCTTCCGTGTGGAAGAACCGAAAATACGGAGCGGGGGTAGAGGCGGCGGTGTGGCGACGGTGTGGTCGGGGACGCGATGCGAGATGGAAGCGATACGAAGCAACCTGGCTAGCTAGCTGCTCCGTGGCCCCCATGATTTCGAGGGGGAAAGGGTGGCAAGGCAAGCAAGGAAAACCGTTAAGCGAGCGTGTTTGCCGAAACGAGCGCACCCATGGAAATCCCCCTCGAGCTGCCTGGACATGAATGAAGGAGATCTAGAGATAGGGTCGCCGTGCCATCACTCAGCACGAACGTTCTACGTGTTTGGCTCGCACGGATTGATTGGGTTTTGTTAGCGTGCGTGGCGACGTGAGATCGGCCGCGCGCGCGTCGTTGTACCCTATGGGTCCACACGCTAGCACGCAGGATCCGATGGGTCATGCTCATTCGGGCCGGCGAGGAGTGTGAATTTAGCATGTAGTAGGCCGGTCTTGTATGTTGAATTTTTTAAAACACACTACAGACACGGACCCTTGTACATAATGCACTTACTATGACATCCTACCTCTATGAGCGCCTTAGAGGACACTGAGCCGACACATTATCTTAAGATTCACGAAGTCGGCACAGACGCTTTCGTAGTCGACAGTCCTACCCCACTGAAGGAACATTGCCAAAAGGCCTGAAATAAATCCAGAAAAATATGACCACCAATGTCAAATCTAGAACTTGAACCCTGGCGGGTTGGTTCCATCACAAGGAACCTAACCATCTGAGCTACCCTCTGACATAGCCAACGACTTTCAACATATCAGCAACAACGTCATCTATCGTCCTTGATAATAAACGAGCTATAAGAAAGGTTCTTCAAAAACAACACCTCCAAGAAGGTAACGATACTCAAGTGTCGCCGCCGCGAAATCCAACCACTTGAGGTTAGATATTCGGCCAGCTTCAACGCACGACCCCAAACCGACGTTCGTTTTGTTTATTTTGTCCGTTTGGGTAGGGCAATAGGCCGACGTCCGGCTGGTTTTCTGGATGCGCTGGCCATGCGCCCAACGCGCGGACGCATCTCGTCCGGCCGCCTAGAATTGTTTGCAAATGGAAAAAAATTCACCGCGGCCCTAGTTCATGCTGGCAACAAAGCCGGCGGCCCTAGTTCACGCCGTCAACAAAGCCATCATGCGGAATGATCAACCACCCAAATATCTCGCCGGCAATGCAGCCAGTGGTCGCCACCCTTGCCAGCCTTCAAAATGAACCCACAAGTTTTGCCGCGAGCAACACAACCAACGTCTGGCAGACTTGCCATCCTTCAAGGCCATAGACCGCGGTCGATCCCTCCCTAGTTCATGTCGTCTCGGTCGAACATCTCCTTTTGCCGGCTCTCGAACCAACGTCTTCTATTCGGGGACATGTTGTTCAAGTTCATGCTCATAATTGCTAGCTCGACCTCTTTTGCTTTGGTGTCGGCATTGGTGGCCTCTATCGCGACCTTCTTCGTTTGGGCGACCTCCTCAATGTCGAGCTTCCTCTTCTTGGTTGCCTCCTCCATGTCAAGCTTCTTCGTTTGGATCTCCAAGTATATCTTCATTTGCTCCTCCTTTCCTTGGAGCTTCCTCTCGTCCCTCACTTCCTTTTGAGTCATCATGCCGTCCAAAGTTTCTTGCAAGGCGAAAGATGCGGCATCATGCTTCTCGTCAGTCTTCGAGTTGGTTTTGCCCCCATGGCCTCTTCAACAAATCTCCATCCCCAGCCACGGCCGCCTTCCCTCATTTCTTCTTTAGAGCGGCATATTGATCTTTGAACGTGGGGCAATCTTTGAGAATGAATGGATTGCTCTTATGCCGGGCTTTGAAGGCTTCCAGAGATTGGAATGCCTACACAATCAAAGAACGGGCCACAAATGTAATGGCAAAGACACAAGATACAACAAACATAGACATGTCATAGCAATGAAAGAGGAGAGGTCATACCAAGTTGCCCATGCCTAGGCCACTCACGGGATGGGCTTCAACGCTCTCAAGCGTGGCACAATACTTGTTGCATTCTTGTTGAATTAACCCCCGTCCCTTTTTGATTGAGTTGATGCTACGGTCGCTCACAAACTTGTAGGGCGCAAACTTTCTCCGTTCGTGGAAGGTTTTATGAACTCTTGTCCAAAAAACATATCCTTTTTGCTCGACACCGGTCTTGGGATCTTGCCCTATCTCCGTCCAACTCTCGCAAATCAAAGTGTCCTCAACTTTGGTGTATGATCCCGTGTGAATGCTTTGCCTCCTCCTTGCTGCTTCGGCTCTTTGGATGAGCTCATTGATAAACGATGGCTCCTCTGCAATGTCGACGCCCTCTTCATCCTCGTCTTCGCAATAGATGTCCTCATCTTCATGCCATGAGTTTCCATGGTCATCGGTCTTTTCTTCTTCGACACAATCTTGGTTGCGGTCGTCTTGGCTTTGGGTTGCGTCGGGATCATAGCCTTGGTCTTGGCCCTCGGTGTGGAAGGCCTGGCCGCGGGCCTCGAAGATGACGTTCTCCATGAACGCGTTATAGTCAGGGTCGTCGGCCGTCGACGTAGGGATTGGTATTTCGTCGAACAGGTTGCGGCCATTGGGAAGGTTGGTCGTAGGAATTGACCCAGGTTGCTTCCTTTGCATAGGGCGGATGACTGGCCAACACCACTGTACCCCGGCGTGACATTGAGGTCGATGACAGGTGTGACACCGGGGGTGGCCAGCGGATCACGCTGCTGTCCGGTGATGTGGAGAACCGGGTCTGAGCATGGTACCTAGGCGTATGAAAACCGGTCCTCTCCAGTGTTATGGGGGAGCTGGGCAACGGGCACTGCGGAGGGAGAATGGCCGACGAGCCTGTGCTAATCGCGTCCAATGGCAGTGACCGAGAGAATGGCTGGCGAGGGTGGTCGGCACAACCCTAGCATGACGAGGGCATGCGCCTTCGTGATGATGGCCTCCTTGTCCTCGACGACGGCCTTGTGTTGCGCTGCCTGCAGTGCGGCCGCCTCGGCAACAAAGTTGGAAGCGGCTTTCATTTTTGCCGCAACAGTCCACAGGGCCCTTCTCTTGGACAGATTCATGGTCGAGCTTGGCGAACTCTGCCAGCGTGAGCTCCGACCATGGCTTCTTCGGGCCCTTCTACTTTGTCGTGGGGCACGCAGTTGCGGCTGGGTCGTCGGGTTTCTTCGGAGCGTCAGCCATAGAGGAGGGAGGGAGGGGGAGAGGATTTTGGGGAAAGGAATGGAAACTAGGCGTGTGTGTCCCCGACGAGCGGACCACGGGAGAACAAGGGCACGCGTTAGGCCACGATTTGTGTCCACTTACCCCGAAACGGACGTGGCCGGATCATTTGTGATCGTGCGTTGGAGTTGCCCTTAGATGTTGCCTTTTCACCCCGGGGAGCACGTGTGAGCAGACTCCAAAGAGATATCTTCAACAAGGACACCACACGTAAAATAATGTCATTGCCAGGTGCAACCATCAAAGCCGTACTTAGTATTTTTACCCCGAAGCTCGAGACTTAGTTTTCGAATAGAGCTGCAAACACCCCTTACCGAAAAAGGCAAAGTTATATGGAAAGACATTCGCGTACCATGGTCATGGGAAATGGAATTCATGCTTGTAACGGAGAGAAAATGGGATATGTGCATGCGCCTCACGATCATGTCTATTTAGGTGCAGTTGCATGGGAAATGTGCTTTCTATGACTTGATCTGGCCTGTAGTGAGCTTTATTTTTTTGATATCATGGCCTCTAGTGAGGCAAACCTAAATCCACTGGCTGTCAATGAAGGGAATGGCTAGAAATTAGTCAGCTGAATTTTTCATTTGTGGTCAGTCGATTTCTCAACCATTGGATGCGAAATCAAAGGCCGGGATGCTTCTTCAACCTCCATCTCCCCTTGAGCCGCCAGCCACCACCGGCCGAACCGTCGGCCCCCGTCGCCCGCGACGGCGGCACTCCAGCGCCCCTCACAGCCCCGCCCTTCCCGGTGTTGGGGAACGTTACAGAAAATTAAAAATTTTCCTACGGTTTCACCAAGATCCATCTATGAGTTCATCTAAGAAACGAGTCATGGGAGAGAGATTGCATCTACATACCACTTGTAGATTGCGTACGGAAGCGTTCGAGGGAACGGTGATGATGGAGTCGTACTCGCCGTGATTCAGATCATCGATGACCAAGTGCTGAATGGACAGCACCTCCGCGTTCAACACACGTACGGTACGGACGACGTATCCTCCTTGTTGATCCAGCAAGGGGGAAGGAGAGGTTGAGGAAGAAGGCTCCAGCAGCAGCACGACGGCGTGATGATGGTGGAGAGGCAGTACTCCGACAGGGCTTCGCCAAGCGCTCAACGAAGGAGGAGAGGTGTTGGGGAGGGGAAGGGCTGCGCCTTGGATCAGGTGTTCAGCCCTCCCCTCGCCCCTCTATTTATAGGGGAAGGGGGAAGGGGGCCGGCCCCCTCTAGATGAGATCTAGAGGGGGGGGCGGCGGCCAGGGAGGGGGGCTTGCCCCCCAAGCAAGGGGGGTGCGCCCCCACTAGGGTTCCCCCCCCCCAACCCTAGGCGCATGGGCCCAAGGGGGGGCGCCCAGCCCTCCAGGGGCTGGTGCCCTGCCCCACGCGGCCCATGTGGCCCACCAAGAGGGGTGGCCCCTCCTGGTGGACCCCCGGAACCCTTCCGGTGGCCCTGGTACAATATCGATATGTCCCCAAAACTTTCTGGTGTCCGCATGACAACTTCCTATATATAAATCTTTACCTCCGGACCCTTCCGGAACTCCTCATGACATCCGGGATCTCATCCGGGACTCCGAACAACATTCGGTAATCACATACAAGTCTTCCTTATAACCCTAGCGTCACCGAACCTTAAGTGTGTAGACCCTACGGGTTCGGGAGACATGCAGACATGACCGAGACGGCTCTCCGGTCAATAACCAAAAACGGGATCTGGATACCCATGTTGGCTCCCACATGCTCCTCGATGATGTCATCGGATGAACCACAATGTCGAGGATTCAATCAACCCTGTATACTATTCCCTTTGTCAGACGGTATGTTACTTGCCCGAGACTCGATCGTCGGTATCCCAATACCTCGTTCAGTCTCGTTACCTGCAAGTCACTTTACTCGTACCGTAATGCATGATCCCGTGACCAGACACTTGGTCACTTTGAGCTCATTATGATGATGCACTACCGAGTGGGCCCAGTGATACCTCTCCGTAATCTGGAGTGACAAATCCCAGTCTCGATCCGTGTCAACCCAACAGACACTTTCGGAGATACCTGTAGTGCACCTTTATAGTCACCCAGTTACGTTGTGACGTTTGGTACACCCAAAGCACTTCTACGGTATCCGGGAGTTACACGATCTCATGGTCTAAGGAAGAGATACTTGACATTGGAAAAGCTCTAGCAAAACGAACTACACGATCTTGTGCTATGCTTAGGATTGGGTCTTGTCCATCATGTCATTCTCCTAATGACGTGATCCCGTTGTCAACGACATCTAATGTCCATAGTCAGGAAACCATGACTATCTGTTGACCAACGAGCTAGTCAACTAGAGGCTTACTAGGGACGTATTGTGGTCTATGTATTCACACGTGTATTACGATTTCCGGATAATACAATTATAGCATGAATAAAAGACAATTATCATAAACAAGGAAATATAATAATAATCCATTTATTATTGCCTCTAGGGCATATTTCCAACAGTCTCCCACTTGCACTAGAGGCAATAATCTAGTTACATTGTGATGAATCGAACACCCATAGAGTTCTGGTGTTGATCATGTTTTGCTCGCGAGAGAGGTTTAGTCAACGGATCTGTGACATTTAGATCCGTATGTACTTTGCAAATATCTATGTCTCCATCTTGAACATTTTCACGGATGGAGTTGAAGCGACGCTTGATGTGCCTGGTCTTCTTGTGAAACCTGGGCTCCTTGGCAAGGGCAATAGCTCCAGTGTTGTCATAGAAGAGTTTGATCGGCCCCGACGCATTGGGTATGACTCCTAGGTCGGTGATGAACTCCTTCACCCAAATTGCTTCATGTGCTGCCTCCGAGGCTGCCATGTACTCCGCTTCACATGTAGATCCCGCCACGACGCTCTGCTTGCAGCTGCACCAGCTTACTGCTCCACCATTCAACATATACACGTGTCCGGTTTGTGACTTAGAGTCATCCAGATCTGTGTCGAAGCTAGCGTCGACGTAACCTTTTACGACGAGCTCTTCGTCACCTCCATAAACGAGAAACATGTCCTTTGTCCTTTTCAGGTACTTCAGGATATTCTTGACCGCTGTCCAGTGTTCCTTGCCGGGATTACTTTGGTACCTTCCTACCAAACTTACGGCAAGGTTTACATCAGGCTGGTACACGGCATGACATACATAATAGATCATATGGCTGAGGCATAGGGGGTGACGCTCATCTCTTCTTTATCTTTTGCCGTGGTCGGGCACTGAGCCGAGCTCAATCTCACACCTTGCAGTACAGGCAAGAACCCTTTCTTGGACTGATCCATTTTGAACTTCTTCAAAATCTTATCAAGGTATGTGCTTTGTGAAAGACCTATGAGGCGTCTCGATCTATCCCTATAGATCTTGATGCCTAATATGTAAGTAGCTTCTCCAAGGTCCTTCATTGAAAAACACTTATTCAAGTAGGCCTTAATGCTGTCCAAGAATTCTATATCATTTCCCGTCAAAAGTATGCCATCTACATATAATATGAGAAATGCTACAGAGCTCCCACTCACTTTCTTGTAAACGCAGGCTTCTCCATAAGTCTGCATAAACCCAAACGCTTTGATCATCTCATCAAAGCGAATGTTCCAACTCCGAGATGCTTGCACCAGCCCATAAATGGATCGCTGGAGCTTGCATACTTTGTTAGCATTCTTAGGATCAACAAAACCCTCCGGCTGCATCATATATAGTTCTTCCTTAAGATGCCCGTTAAGGAATGCCGTTTTGACGTCCATCTGCCATATCTCATAATCATAGTATACGGCAACTGCTAACATGATTCGGACGGACTTAAGCTTCGTTACGAGAGAGAAAGTCTCATCATAGTCAATCCCTTGAACTTGCCGATAACCCTTAGCGACAAGTCGAGCTTTATAGATGGTGACATTTCCATCCGCGTCCGTCTTCTTCTTAAAGATCCATTTGTTTTCTATCGCTCGCCGATCATCGGGCAAGTCAGTCAAAGTCCATACTTTGTTTTCATACATGGATTCTATCTCGGATTTCATGGCTTCTAGCCATTTGTTGGAATCTGAGCCCGCCATCGCTTCTTCATAGTTCTAAGGTTCACCGTTGTCTAACAACATGATTTCCAGGACAGGGTTGCCATACCACTTTGGTGTGGAACGTGTCCTTGTGGACCTACGAAGTTCAGTAGCAACTTGATCAGAAGTACCTTGATCATCATCATTAATTTCCTCTCCAGTCGGTATAGGCACCACAGGAACGTTTCCCTAAGCTGCACTACTTTCTGGTTCAAGAGGTAGTACTTCATCGAGTTCTACTTTCCTCCCACTTACTCCTTTCGAGAGAAACTCTTTTTCCAGAAAGGATCCGTTCTTGGCAACAAAGATCTTGCCCTCAGATCTTAAGTAGAAGGTATACCCAATGGTTTCCTTAGGGTATCCTATGAAGAAGCATTTTTCCGACTTGGGTTCGAGCTTTTCAGGTTGAAGTTTCTTGACATAAGCATCGCATCCCCAAACTTTTAGAAACGACAGCTTAGGTTTCTTCCCAAACCATAATTCATACGGTGTCGTCTCAACGGATTTAGACGGTGCCCTATTTAAAGTGAATGTAGCTGTCTCTAGAGCGTATCCCCAAAATGATAGCGGTAAATCGGTAAGAGACATCATAGATCGCACCATATCCAATAGAGTGCAATTACGACGTTCGGACACACCGTTACGCTGAGGTGTTCCAGGCGGCGTGAGTTGTGAAACGATTCCACATTTTCTTAAGTGTGTACCAAATTCGTGACTTAAATATTCTCCTCCACGATCCGATCGTAAGAATTTTATCTTTCGGTCACATTGATTCTCTACTTCATTCTGAAATTCCTTCAACTTTTCAAAGGTCTCAGACTTGTGTTTCATCAAGTAGACATACTCATATCTACTCAAGTCATCAGTGAGAGTGAGAACATAACGATATCCTCCACGAGCCTCAACGCTCATTGGACCGCACACATCGGTATGTACGATTTCCAACAAGTTGGTTGCTCGCTCCATTGTTCCGGAGAACGGGGTCTTGGTCATTTTGCCCATGAGGCATGGTTCGGATGTGTCAAATGATTCATAATCTAGAGACTCTAAAAGTCCATCAGCATGGAGCTTCTTCATGCGCTTGACACCAATGTGACCAAGGCGGCAGTGCCACAAGTATGTGGGACTATCGTTATCAACTTTACATCTTTTGGTATTCACACTATGAATATGTGTAACATTACGTTCGAGATTCATTAAGAATAAACCATTGACCATCGGGGCATGACCATAAGACATATCTCTCGTATAAATAGAACAACCATTATTCTCGGATTTAAATGAGTAGCCATCTCGTATCAAACGAGATCCAGATACAATGTTCATGCTCAAACTTGGCACTAAATAACAATTATTGAGGTTTAAAACTAATCCCGTAGGTAAATGTAGAGGTAGCGTGCCGACGATGATCACATCGACCTTGGAACCATTCCCGACGCGCATCGTCACCTCGTCCTTCGCCAGTCTCCGCTTATTCCGCAGCTCCTGCTGTGAGTTACAAATGTGAGCAACGGCACCGGTATCAAATACCCAGGAGTTACTACGAGTACTGGTAAGGTACACATCAATTACATGTATATCAAATATACCTTTAGTGTTGCCGGCCTTCTTGTCCGCTAAGTATTTGGGGCAGTTCCGCTTCTAGTGACCCTTCCCCTTGCAATAAACGCACTCAGTTTCAGGCTTGGGTCCATTCTTTGACTTCTTCCCAGCAACTGGCTTACCGGGTGCGGCAACATCTTTGCCGTCCTTCTTGAAGTTCTTCTTACCCTTTCCCTTCTTGAACTTAGTGGTCTTATTGACCATCAACACTTGATGTTCTTTCTTGATTTCAACCTCTGCTGACTTCAGCATTGAAAATACTTCAGGAATGGTCTTCACCATCCCCTGCATATTGTAGTTCATCACAAAGCTCTTGTATCTTGGTGGGAGCGACTGAAGGATTCTGTCAATGACCGCCTCATCCGGGAGGTTAATGTCCAGCTGGGACAGGCGGTTGTGCAACCCAGACATTTTGAGTATATGCTCACTGACAAAACTATTTTCCTCCATCTTACAAATATAGAACTTGTCGGACACTTCATATCTCTCGACCCGGGCATGAGCTTGGAAAACTAGTTTCAGCTCCTCGAACATCTCATATGCTCCGTGTTGCTCAAAACGCTTTTGGAGCCCTGGTTCTAAGCTGTAAAGCATGCCGCACTGAACGAGGGAGTAATCATCAGTGCGAGACTGCCAAGCGTTCATAACGTCTTGGTTCTCTGGGACGGGAGCGTCACCTAGCGGTCCTTCTAGGACATATTGTTTCCTGGCAGCTATGAGGATGATCCTTAGGTTCCGGACCCAGTTCGTATAGTTGCTGCCATCATCTTTCAGCTTGGTTTTCTCTAGGAACGCGTTGAAGTTCATGTTGACATGAGCGGCGGCCATTTGATCTACAAGACATATTTGCAAAGGTTTTAGACTAAGTTCATGATAATAAAGTTCATCTAATCAAATTATTGTAATGAACTCCCACTCAGATTAGACATCCCTCTAGCCATCTAAGTGTTACACGATCTGAGTCGACTAGGCCGTGTCCGATCATCATGTGAGACGGACTAGTCATCATCGGTGAACATCTCCATGTTGATCATATCTTCTATACGACTCATGTTCGACCTTTCGGTCTCTGTGTTCCGAGGCCATGTCTGTACATGCTAGGCTCGTCAAGTTAACCCTAAGTGTTCTGCATGTGTAAATCTGTCTTACACCCGTTGTATGTGAACGTAAGGATCTATCACACCCGATCATCACGTGGTGCTTCAAAACGACGAACTTTAGCAACGGTGCACAGTTAGGGGGAACACTTTCTTGAAATTATTATAAGGGATCATCTTATTTACTACCGCCGTTCTAAGTAAACAAGATGCATACAACATAATAAACATCACATGCAATTATATAGTAGTGACATGATATGGCCAATATCATATAGCTCCTTCGATCTCCATCTTCGGGGCTCCATGATCATCTTCGTCACCGACATGACACCATGATCTCCATCATTGTGTCTTCATGAAGTTGTCACGCCAACGACTACTTCTACTTCTATGGCTAACGTGTTTAGCAATAAAGTAAAGTAATTTACATGGCGTTCTTCAATGACACGCAGGTCATACAAAAAAATAAAGACAACTCCTATGGCTCCTGCCGGTTGTCATACTCATCGACATGCAAGTCGTGATTCCTATTACAAGAACATGATCTCATACATCACAATATATCATTCATCATTCATCACAACTTCTGGCCATATCACATCACATGACAATTGCTGCAAAAACAAGTTAGACATCCTCTAATTGTTGTTGCATCTTTTACGTGGCTGCAATTGGGTTCTAGCAAGAACGTTTTCTTACCTACGAATAACCACAACGTGATTTTGTCAACTTCTATTTACCCTTCATAAGGACCCTTTTCATCTAATCCGCTCCAACTAAAGTAGGAGAGACAGACACCCGCTAGCCACCTTATGCAACTAGTGCATGTCAGTCGGTGGAACCTGTCTCACGTAAGTGTATGTGTAAGGTCGGTCTGGGCCGCTTCATCCCACAATAGCGCTGAAGCAAGAAAAGACTAGTAGCGGCAAGCAAGTTAACAAGATCTACGCCCACAACAAAATTGTGTTATACTCGTGCAATAGAGAACTACGCATAGACCTAGCTCATGATGCCACTGTTGGGGAACGTTGCAGAAAATTAAAATTTTTCCTACGGTTTCACCAAGATCCATCTATGAGTTCATCTAAGCAACGAGTCATGGGAGAGAGATTGCATCTACATACCACTTGTAGATCGCGTACGGAAGCGTTCAAGGGAATGGTGATGATGGAGTCGTACTCGCCGTGATTCAGATCACCGATGACCAAGTGCTGAATGGACAGCACCTCCGCGTTCAACACACGTATGGTACGGACGACGTCTCCTCCTTCTTGATCCAGCAAGGGGGAAGGAGAGGTTGAGAAAGAAGGCTCCAGCAGCAGCACGACGGCGTGATGATGGTGGAGAGGCAGTACTCCGACAGGGCTTCGCCAAGCGCTCAACGGAGGAGGAGAGGTGTTGGGGAGGGGAGGGGCTGCGCCTTGGATCAGGTGTTCAGCCCTCCCCTCGCCCCTCTATTTATAGGGGAAGGGGGAAGGGGGCCGGCCCCCTCTAGATGAGATCTAGAGGGGGGCAGCGGCCAGGGAGGGGGGCTTGCCCCCCAAGCAAGGGGGGTGCGCCCCCACTAGGGTTCCCCCCCCCCAACCCTAGGTGCATGGGCCCAAGGGGGCGGGCCCAGCCCTCCAGGGGCTGGTGCCCTGCCCCACATGGCCCATGTGGCCCACCAAGAGGGGTGGCCCCTCCCGGTGGACCCCCGGAACCCTTCCGGTGGCCCCGGTACAATACCGATATGTCCCCGAAATTTTCCGGTGTCCGCATGACAACTTCCCATATATAAATCTTTACCTCCGGACCCTTCCAGAAATCCTCGTGACGTCCGGGATCTCATCCAGGACTCCGAACAACATTCGGTAATCACATACAAGTCTTCCTTGTAACCCTAGCGTCACCGAACCTTAAGTGTGTAGACCCTACGGGTTCGAGAGACATGCAGACATGACCGAGACGGCTCTCCGGTCAATAACCAACAGCAGGATCTGGATACCCATGTTGGCTCCCACATGCTCCTCGATGATGTCATCAGATGAACCACGATGTCGAGGATTCAATCAACCCTGTATACTATTCCCTTTGTCAGACGGTATGTTACTTGCCCGAGACTCGATCGTCGGTATCCCAATACCTCGTTCAGTCTCGTTACCGGCAAGTCACTTTACTCGTACCGTAATGCATGATCCCGTGACCAGACACTTGGTCACTTTGAGCTCATTATGATGATGCACTACCGAGTGGGCCCAGTGATACCTCTCCATAATCTGGAGTGACAAATCCCAGTCTCGATCCGTGTCAACCCAACAGACACTTTCGGAGATACATGTAGTGCACCTTTATAGTCACCCAGTTACGTTGTGACGTTTGGTACACCCAAAGCACTTCTACGGTATCCGGGAGTTACACGATCTCATGGTCTAAGGAAGAGATACTTGACATTGGAAAAGCTCTAGCAAAACGAACTACACGATCTTGTGCT
The DNA here is from genome assembly GCF_002162155.2 of Triticum dicoccoides. Lineage (NCBI taxonomy): Eukaryota > Viridiplantae > Streptophyta > Magnoliopsida > Poales > Poaceae > Triticum > Triticum dicoccoides. The sequence goes on along the minus strand of NC_041387.1, from coordinate 540,053,958 downwards.
ATGCTTAGGATTGGGTCTTGTCCATCACGTCATTCTCCTAATGACGTGATCCCGTTGTTAACGACATCTAATGTCCATAGTCAGGAAACCATGACTATCTGTTGACCAACGAGCTAGTCAACTAGAGGCTTACTAGGGACGTATTGTGGTCTATGTATTCACACGTGTATTATGATTTCCGGATAATACAATTATAGCATGAATAAAAGACAATTATCATAAACAAGGAAATAAAATAATAATCCATTTATTATTGCCTCTAGGGCATATTTCCAACACCCGGAACTGTTGGGAAACGCAGTAATTTCGAAAAAAATCCTACGACCACGCAAGATCTATCTAGGTGATGCATAGCAAAGAGAGGGGAGAGTGTGTCCACGTACCCTCATAGACCAAAAGCGGAAGCCTTTCAATAACGCGGTTGATGTAGTCGAACGTCTTCGTGATCCAACCGATCCAAGTACCGAACGTACGGCACCTCCGCGATCTGCACACGTTCAACTCGGTGACGTCTCATGAACTCTTGGTCCAGCTGAGGTCGAGGGAGAGTTTCGTCAGCAAGACAGCATGGTGACGGTGATGATGAAGTTATCGGCGCAGGGCTTCGCCTAAGCACTACGACGATATGACCAAGGTGTGTAAATGTGGAGGGGGGCACCGTACACGGCTAAAATAATTGTCAACTTGTGTGTCTTTGGGGTGCCCCCCTCCCCCGTATATAAATGAGGAGAGGGGAGGCCAGTCGGCCCTCATAGGTGCACCAAGGGGGGAGGAACCCTCCTCCTAGTAGGAGTAGGACTCCCCATTTTCCTAGTCCTACTAGGAGAAGAAGGAAGGAGGGGGGAAGAGAAGGAAGGAGGGGGCGTCGCCCCTCCCCCTAGTCCAATTCGGACTAGGCCCATGGGGGGTGGGCAGCCCTTGGCAGCCCCCCTCTCTCTCCCGTAGGCCCAATAAGGCCCATTACTTCTCTGGTGGTTTCAATAACTCTTTCGACCCTCCAATTTTATCCGAAACTTCTCTGGAACACTTCCGGTGTCCGAATAAAGTCGTCCAATATATCAATCTTTATGTCTCGACCATTTCGAGATTCCTCTTCATGTCCATGATCACATCCGGGACTCCGAACAATCTTTGGTACATCATATGACATAAACTCATAATACCAATCGTTATCGAACGTTAAGCGTGCGGACCCTACGGGTTCGAGAACTATGTAGACATGACCGAGACACGTCTTTGGTCAATAACCAATAGCGGAACCTAGATGCTCATATTGGCTCCTACATATTCTATGAAGATCTTTATCGGTCAAACCGCATAACATCATATGTTGTTCCCTTTGTCAACGGTATGTTACTTGCCCGAGATTCGATCGTCGGTATCATCATACCTAGTTCAATCTCATTACCGGCAAGTCTCTTTACTCGTTCCATAATACTTCATCCCGCAACTAACTCATTAGTCACATTGCTTGCAAGGCATATAGTGATGAGCATTACCGAGAGGGCCCAGAGATAACTCTCCGAAACATGGAGTGACAAATCCTAATCTTGATCTATGCCAACCCAACAAACACTTTGGAGACACCTGTAGAGCACCTTTATAATCACCCTTTTACATTGTGACGTTTGGTAGCACACAAAGTGTTCCTCCGGTATTCGGGAGTTGCATAATCTCATAGTCTGAGGAACATGTATAAGTCATGAAGAAAGCAGTAGCAATGAAACTGTAAAGATCATGATGCTAAGCTAACGGATGGGTCTTTTCAATCACATCATTCTCCTAATGATGTGATCCCATTCATCAAATGACAACACATGTCTATGATTAGGAAACATAACCATCTTTGATTAACGAGCTAGTCAAGTAGAGGCATACTACGGACACCCTGTTTTGTCTATGTATTCACACATGTACTAAGTTTCTGGTTAATACAATTATAGCATGAATAATAAACATTTATCATGAAATAAGGAAATAAATAATAACTTTATTATTGCATCTAGGGCATATTTCCTTCAGTCTCCCACTTGCACTAGAGTCAATAATCTAGTTCACATCGCCATGTGATTTAACACCAATAGTTCACATCTATATGTGATTAACACCCATAGTTCACATGCCATGTGACCAACACCCAAAGGGTTTACTAGAGTCAATAATCTAGTTCACATCGCTATGTGATTATCACCCAAAGAGTACTAAGGTGTGATCATGTTTTGCTCGTGAGAGAAGTTTAGTCAACGGGTCTGTCATATTCAGAGCCGTATGTATTGCAAATATTCCATGTCTACAATGCTCTGCATGGAGCTACTCTTGCTTATTGCTCCCACTTTCAATATGTGTCCAGATTGAGACTTAGAGTCATTTGGATCGGTGTAAAGGCTTGCATCAACGTAACTCTTTACGACAAACTCTTTATCACCCCCATCACTGAGAAACATTTCCTTAGTCATTACTAAGGATAATTTTGACCGTTGTCCAGTGATCTACTTCTAGATCACTATTGTACCCCCTTGCTAAACTCATGGCAAGGTACACAATAGGTCTGGTACATAGCATAGCATACTTTATACAACCTTTGACTGAAGCATAGGGAATGACTTTCATTCTCTTTCTATCTTCTGCAGTGGTCGGGCTTTGAGTCTTACTCAAGTTTACACCTTGTAATACAGACAAAAAACTCCTTCCTTGACTGATCCATTTTGAACTCTTTCAAAAACTTGTCAAGGTATATGCTCATTGAAAAATCTTATCAAGCGTCTTGATCTATATTTATAGATCTTGATGACCAATATGTAAGTAGCTTCACCGAGGACTTTCTTTGAAAAAACTGTTATTCAAGTCCCTTTATGCTATCCAGAAATTCTATATCATTTCCAATCGACAATATGTCATCCACACATAATATTAGAAATGCTACAGAGCTCCCACTCACTTTCTTGTAGGCTTCTCCAAAAGTCTGTATAAAACCATAATGCTTTGACCACACTATCAAAATGTTTATTCCAACTCCGAGAGGCTTGCACCAGTCCATAAATGGATTGCTGGAGCACACTTTGTTAGCACCCTTTGGATCGACAAAACCTTCTTGTTGTATCATATACAACTCTTCTTCCAAAATCTATTCAGGAATGCAGTTTTGACATCCATTAGCCAAATTTCATAATCATAAAATGCAGCAATTGCTAACATGATTCGGACAAACTTAAGCATCGCTACGGGTGAGAAAGTCTCATCGTAGTCAACTCCTTGAACTTGTCGAAAACCTTTCACAACAAGTCGAGCTTTGTAGATAGTAACACTACTATCAGCGTCCGTCTTCCTCTTGAAGATCCATTTATATTCTATGGCTTGATGATCATCGGGCAATTCCTTCGAAGTCCACACTTTGTTCTCATACATGGATCCCATCTTAGATTTCATGGCCACAAGCCATTTCACGGAATCTGGGCTCATCATCGCGTCTTCATAGTTCGTAGGTTCATCATGGTCTAGTAACATGACTTCCAAAATAGGATTACCGTACCACTCTGGTGCGGACCGTACTCTGGAAGACCTATGAGGTTCTGTAGTAACTTGATCTGAAGTTTCATGATCATCATCATTAGCTTCCTCACTAATTGGTTTAGGAATCACTGGAACTAATTTCTGTGATGAACTACTTTCCAACTCGGGAGATGGTACAATTACCTCATCAAGTTCTACTTTCCTCCCACTCACTTCTTTCGAGAGAAACTCCTTCGCTAGAAAGGATCCATTCTTAGCAATGAATATCTTGCCTTCGGGTCTATGATAGAAGGTGTTCCCAACAGTTTCCTTTGGGTATCCTATGAAGTCATACTTCTCCAATTTGGGTTCGATCTTATCAGGTTGAAGCTTTTTCACATAAGCATCGCAGCCCCAAATTTTAAGAAACGTCAACTTTGGTTTCTTGCCAAACCATAGTTCATAAGGCGTCGTCTCAACGAATTTTGATGGTGCCCTGTTTAAAGTGAATGCAGCCGTCTCCAATGCATAACCCCAAAATGATAGTGGTAAATCGATAAGAGACATCATAGATTGAACCATATCTAATAAAGTGCGGTTACGACGTTCGGACACACCATTACACCGTGGTGTTCCAGGTGGCTTGAGCTGTGAAACTATTCCACATTGTTTTAAATGAAGGCCAAACTCGTAACTCAAATATTCAGCTCTACGATCAGATCATAGATACTTTATTTTCTTGTTACGATGATTCTCCACTTCACTCTGAAATTCTTTGAACTTTTCAAATGTTGTAGGCTTATGTTTCGTTAAGTAGATATATCCATATCTGCTCGAATCATCTATGAAGATCAGAAAATAATGATACCCGCCATGAGCATCAACACTCATTGGACCGCATACATCGGTATGTATTATTTCCAATAAGTCACTAGCTCGTTCTATTGTTCTGAAGAACGAAGTTTTAGTCATCTTGCCCATAAGGCACGGTTCGCAAGCATCAAATGATTCATAATCAAGCGATTCCAAAAGTCCATCTTTATGGAGTTTCTTCATGCGCTTTACACCGATATGACCCAAATGGTAGTGCCACAAATATGTTGCACTATCATTATCAATTTTGCATCTTTTGGCATCAATATTATGAATATGTGTATCATTATGATCAAGATTCAATAAACCATCAACATTGGGTGTATGACCATAGAAGGTTTTATTCATGTAAACAGAATAACAATTTATTCTCTGTCTTAGATGAATAATCGCATCGCAATAAACATGATCTAATCATATTTATGCTCAACGCAAACACCAAATAACATTTATTTAGGTTCAACACTACTCTCGAAAGTATAGGGAGTGTGCGATGATGATCATATCAATCTTGGATCCACTTCCAACACACATCATCACTTCACCCTCAACTAGTCTCTGTTTATTCTGTAACTCCTGTTTCGAGTTACTAATCTTAGCAACCGAACAAGTATCAAATATCCAAGGGCTACTATAAACACTAGTATGGTACACATCAATAACTTGTATATCAAATATACCTTTGTTCACTTTGCCATCCTTCTTATCCACCAAATATTCAGGGCATTTCCGCTTCCAGTGACCATTTCCTTTGTAGTAGAAGCACTCAGGTTCAGGCTTTGTTCTAGCTTTGGGATTCTTCACGGGAGTGAAAACTTGCTTGCCATTCTACTTGAAGCTCCCTTTCTTTCCCTTTGCCCTTTTCTTGAAACTATTGGTTTTGTCAATCATCAACACTTGATGCTCTTTGTTGATTTCTACCTTCATCAATTTCAGCATCACGAAGAGCTCGGGAATCATTTTCGTCATCCCTTGCATACTATAGTTCATCATGAAGTTCTAGTAACTTGGTGATGACGACTAGAGAACTCTGTCAATCACTATCTTATCTGGAAGATTAACTCCCACTTGATTCAAGCGATTGTAGTACCCAGACATTCTGAGCACATGCTCACTAGCTGAGCAATTCTCCTCCGTATTTTAGGCAAAGTACTTGTCAGAGGTCTCATACCTCTTGACACGGGCATGAGTCTGAAATACCAATTTCAGCTCTTGGAACATCTCATATGCTCCGTGACGTTTCAAAAACATTTTTGAAGTCCCGGTTCTAAGCCGTAAAGCATGACGCACTAAACTATCAAGTAATCACCATATTGAGCTAGCCAAACGTTCATAACGTCTTCATCTGCTCCTGCAATAGGTCTGTCGCGGTGCATCAAGGACATAATTCTTCTGTGCAGCAATGAGGATACACCTCAGATCACGGACATAATTCTACTATCATCTTTCAACTTAGTTTTCTCTAGGAACATATTAAAAACATAGGGAAACTATAACGCGAGCTATTGATCTACAACATAATTTGCAAAATACTTATCAGGACTAAGTTCATGATAAATTAAAGTTCAATTAATCATATTACTTAAGAACTCCCACTTAGATAGACAGCACTCTAGTCATCTAAATGATCACGTGATCCAAATCAACTAAACAATGTCCGATCATCACGTGAGATGGAGTAGTTTTCAATGGTGAACATCACTATGTTGCTCATATCTACTATATGATTCACGCTCGACCTTTCGGTCTCCAGTGTTCCGAGGCCATATCTGCATATGCTAGGCTCGTCAAATTTAACCCAAGTATTTTGCGTGTGCAAAACTGGCTTGCACCCATGGTATGTGAACGTAGAGCCTATCACACCCGATCATCACGTGGTGTCTCAGCACGAAGAACTGTCGCAATGGTGCATACTCAGGGAGAACACTTGTACCTTGAAATTTAGTAAGGGATCGTCTTATAATGTTACCGACATTCTAAACAAAATAAGATGCATAAAAGATAAGCATCACATGCAATAAAAATATGTGACATGATATGGCCATCATCTTGTGCTCATGATCTCCATCACCGAAGCATCGTCATGATCTCCATCGTCACCGGCGCGACACCTTGATCTCCATCATAGCATCGTTGTCGTCTCGCCAACTATTGCTACTACGACTATCGCTACCGATTAGTGATAAAGTAAAACAATTACATGGCGATTGCATTGCATACAATAAAGCGACAACCATATGGCTCCTGCCAGTTGCCGATAACTTTTTACAAAACATGATCATCTCATACAACAATTTATATCACAACATGCCTTGACCATATCACATCACAGCATGCCCTTCAAAAACAAGTTAGACGTCCTCTACTTTGTTGTTGCAAGTTTTACGTGGCTGCTATGGACTTCTAGCAACAACCGTTCGTACCTACGCATCAAAACCACAATGATTTTTCGTCAAGTGTGATGTTCTATCCTTCAACAAGGACCGGGCGTAGCCACACTCGATTCAACTAAAGTTGGAGAAACAGACACTCACCAGCCACCTATGTGCGAAGCACGTCGGTAGAACCAGTCTGGCGTAAGCGTACGCGTAATGGCGTTCTAAGCTGCTTCATCCAACAATACTGCCGAATCAAAGTATGATGTGCTGGTAAGCAGTATGACTATTATCGCCCACAACTCTTTGTATTCTAATCGTGCATATAACATCTACGCATAGACCTGGCTCTGATACCACTGTTGGGGAACACAGTAATTTCAAAAAAAATCCTACGATCACACAAGTTCTATCTAGGTGATGCATAGCAACGAGAGGGGAGAGTGTGTCCACGTACCCTCGTAGACCAAAAGCGGAAGCGTTTCAATAACGCGGTTGATGTAGTCGAACGTCTTCACGATCCAGCCGATCCAAGTACCGAACGTACGGCACCTCCATGATCTGCACACGTTCAGCTCGGTGACGTCCCACGAACTCTAGATCCAGCTGAGGTCGAGGGAGAGTTTCGTCGGCACGACGGCGTGGTGATGGTGATGATGAAGTTCCGACGCAGGGCTTCGCCTAAGCACTACGATGATATGACCGAGGTGTGTAACTATGGAGGGGGCACCGCACACGGTTAAAACAATTGTCAACTTGTGTGTATTTAGGGTGCCCCCTCCCTCATATATAAAGGAGGATAGGGGAGACCAACCGGCCCTCATAGGCGCGCCAAGGGGGGGAGGAATCCTCCTCCTAGTAGGAGTAGGACTCCCCCCTTTCCTAGTCCTACTAGGAGAAGAAGGAAGGAGGGGGAAGAGAAGGAAGGAGGGGGCGCCGCCCCTCCCCCTAGTCCAATTCAGACTAGGCCCATGGGGGCGCGCGGCCAGCCCTTGGCAACCCCTCTCTCTCCTCCCCCCCCCCTAGGCTCAATAAGGCCCATTACTTCTTCGGTGGTTCCGATTGAAAGTGCAATCATGCCCTTAATCATATTTTGATGTTGATGACAACACATATGCTAGGGACTAATCATGTTTATCAAGTATATCTCAGGATTGTATCTCAAAGACCGTGTGCATGGATCATGACTAGGGACAAAAAGCATGTAACTCAAGAATGGAGATACAATATGTTGACTTCATTTGTGGTTTGTTCTTGAGTATAGGGATCCCGCACTATTAAGAGGGGATCGATGGATCTAGTGAAAAACTTGCTCAAAAGCCACTTTTTCTATACCTTGCCTTCGGACGTCAGGTGTTCTACGGACGTCCGGTCCCTCTTGATTGCCCGGACGTCCGGCCACTTCGGACGTCCGGTGTTCCTTTACAGAAGCATTTTTACGGATGTCCGGAACTCTCCGGACTTCCGACACTTTCACAACAGAAGCATTTTTACGGACGTTCGGAACTCTTCGGTCGTCCGTGCTCCGGATGTCCGGCCCAGCTCGGACGTCCGTATCCTGTACACTGGGTTGTGGCTCACATTTTCACAACGGTCGGTCGTCCGATGACTGTCGGACGTCCGGACCTATTTGTGCCTCCGGACGTCCGATGTTCTCCGGACGTCCGGCCCATCCTGTACACTTATGGTTCTCCATACGGTCACTTTTACCCACCACCTATATATATACCTTTCCCTTACACGGGATAGGGTTGACCATTCACTTTGAGCCTATCAAGAACACCCTCACTCTCTCTCTCATTCACCCACACCAAATCCTAGATTCCCAAGTGTTCTAGGAGCATTTGAGAGAAGTTTTCCAATCAAGTGATAGATCCACTCCTTCCCCTTCTTTGCACCAAACGAATTCATGACTTGAGCAAGTTTTGAGCTTTTCCCCATCGTTCTTGTTACTCTTGGAAGTAGGAGACTCCTAGGCGGTAGGAGTCATTCGGAGAGGAATCGAACTTTGTGATTACCCTCGGAAAAGTTTGTGAGGGTTTGTAGACCACCCCAAGGTCTACCACTAGTGGTTGAGAAACGTCTCCGTGGTGTTGTCTCAAAGGGAGAATAGGGTGAGCCTTCGTGGCGTTGGTGTGCCTTCGTGGTAACATCCACCTCTCTAACGGTGACTAGCTTCTCTCCAAGGAAGTGAACATCGGCATACATCCTCGTCTCCCGGAGTTGCGGTTATTCCTAACCCTAACTCTCTACTTGTGGTTACTTGTCTCTTTACACTTACGTACATCATATTGTGCTTGCCTACTTACGTGTTTGTGTTGTTTGCTTAGTACTTTGTGCTCACGTGCAATTGTTAGGCTCATCTTCATATTCCATATTATTGCCTAAAATTGCCAAGTAATAATTAAAAATTTTAATTGTACCTATTCACCCCCCCACCCTCTAGGTCCATCTCGATCCTTTCAATTGGTATCAGAGCCTCGTGCTCTATTCTTGTGGCTTAACCGCCAAAGAGTGAGATGAACCCATATGGGACTCCCCTGGTTGTAGATCCTAAGGATAAAGGCGAGGTTTCTTCTGAAGTCAAGTCCTTTACGTCTCAGGATCTAGAACGGGCCCTTGCTAAGCAAAAAGAGGAGCATGATGCTTCTCTTGAGGCCTTGGTCCAACTGAGATTAGCCACGTTGTCCGCGGTGCTTGCACCACACTCAAGTGGTGTGGGGTCGAGGCCAACCGTGCCTACATCATCACTTGGTCAACAACCTCCTAGCAATGAACATGCCAGTGTTCCTTGGCTTTATGAAAGACCTCAGGTTGAGAAACCAAGATATAATCCTCAAGGCAAACCTCCTTTACTTAGTGCTACTTCTGATTTTGCTTTGTGGAGAGTTGCTATGCAGGATGACCTTTGACATGGAAACGATGAGATGCTGGAGATCATAGAGTATGGCTATCATGTGGTTAATCCAAAGAACCCCACACCAAGAGAAATATATGACAAGAACCTCAATGTAACGCCCCGGATTCGATGCGCCAGGTGTCTGCCAGTTATTCGCCGTAGTTGCCATGTCTTTTGCTTGCGTGTTGCATATTGCCATGTCTTCATGTGCACTGCGTTGCATACATGTTCGTCTCATGCATCCGAGCATTTTCCCCGTTGTCCGTTTTACAATCCGGCACTCCTATGTCCTCCGGCGTTCCCCTTTTGTCTCTCATTGTGAGCGGGTGTTAAACATTCTCGAAATGGACCGAGGTTTGCCAAGCGGCCTTGGTATAGCACCAGTAGACCGCCTGTCAAGTTTCGTGCCATTTGGAGGTCGTTTGATACTCCAACGGTTAACCTGGTAGCCGCAAAAGCCTCTTTTGTCTTGCAGCCCAACACCCCTCCAAAGTGGCCCAAAACCCATCCAAACCCCCTCCATGCTCTCGGTCGTTCGATCACGATCGCGTGGCCGAAAACCGCTCCTCATTGGGACTCTCCTAACTCCCAGAATCTATAAATATGCCCTCCCCCCGAAAATTCACGGATGAAATCCTTCCCGAAACCCTAGCCCCTTCTTCCTCTGCGCGCCGGACATGTCCACCCGGCGCCGGACGCGTCCACCGCCACTGCTCTAGCCAACGGGGGAGCGCCACGTCGCCCCGCAGCTCCCCGCGCCGCTGCGGCCCGCCCGGCCCAGGGCAGGCCC
>NC_041387.1:540027116-540043144 GCF_002162155.2 Triticum dicoccoides | reverse complement strand
CCCCGGCCACCCCGGCCGTCGCCTCCAGCTTCGCCCGCCGCCCTCCGGTGCCGCGCCCCGCCGCCGGAGATCCGCCGCCGCCTCGAGACTCCGCCACCCGGATCCGCCTCGCCCCGCCGCCATGGGTGCGCACCCGCCGGAGCCGAGCTCCCCCTCCCCTCCTCCTCCCGGATCCGGCCGCGGGAGCTCTGGCCGCCCCTTCTCCGGCCCTTCTCCGGCCTTTCCCCGCAACTCCGGCGAGTCTGCTCCGGCAAGCCTCGAGAACTGTGCCAGATCTGGATCCCGAAGGTTGACCCCGTTTTTCGTCTAAGTCCCTGATATATTTGCATTTTGGTCCCCTGTTCAACACATCATAAATCTATGCATATAGCTCCGTTTTGCGCGTGTGATATATCAAAGTGTTCGATGTGAAATGCTCTACATTTCATTCCATTGCACCATGTTCATTTGAGTTCATCTTGATGCCTGAATCATCGTTGCAAGAGTGTTATATAATGTTGTCTGCTGTCTGTTATCAGAACATGCTCATTTGTCATTTTTGCCATGTTTGATGTGTGCATCCTATGAGCATGAGTCCTACATGTGCTTTGAACTACATCACGCCATCTTTACAGTGGTGTATGCCATGTATTTTTGTGATCAATGTGGTGACTAGAACAAGCATGCAAACTAGGCTTCGTGATGTTTCTGATTTCAGTCCCTGTTCTGCTGTTATTTTTATGCCATATAAACTTGATGCTACAGAGAGATCCAAGCATATTTTGAGATACTTTAGTAAGGATGTTTTGAACATATGGTTATTCTATATCCATTCATGTCCCTGTTTTCAACTATGGACTAGTCTAGCATGTCATTTTCTTGCTCTACTTTTGCTATAAAATGTTTCCTGGAAGATTGTTTACATGTTATTCAATTTTGTCAAGGTTGTTGTAGTTGATCCTTGCATTCTATGAACTTGTTCTTGCATTGAATAGTTTCATAAACATGTCTTCTTGCTGATGTTATGCTTATGTTGTCATGCAATGACTTGTAGTGAGTGCATCGAGCTTGTTAAGTAGGGTACTTGCTGTTACTGTTTTGCTAGGCTGAATCTGTTATTTGGTGATGCTATGTAAACCTGCTGCTACAAGTCATTCTATGCATAATATGGAAATGTTCACTAAGGATGTTTTGTTATACATGTCATGCTCTATGCATCAATGCCCCTGGTTGCATTTGTAGCTTGCTGTAGATTGTTGTAATCATGCTCCAAATTTGCTAAATAATGTTGCTGTCAGCCTGATAACATTAAGTTCAGTTTTGTCATGTGTTTTGCTAGTGATCCAAGCACCCTATGAACTTTATATTGCCATGCTTAGCTTCACAAACATGTATTCTTACTGTTGGTTGCCTTGTCATGCCATGTAATGCCCTTTGGTGAGTGGTACAAGCTCACCAACATGCCTACTTATCGTTGTTTCTGCCATGTATGAATCTGTTGTTGGAAATATGCCCTAGAGGCAATAATAAAAGGGTTATTATTATATTTCCTTGTTCATGATAATTGTCTTTTATTCATGCTATAACTATATTATCCGGAAATCGTAATATACGTGTGAATACATAGACCATAACATGTCCCTAGTGAGCCTCTAGTTGACTAGCTCGTTGGTCGACAGATAGTCATGGTTTCCTGACTATGGACATTAGATGTCATTGACCACGGGATCACATCATTAGGAGAATGATGTGATGGATAAGACCCAATCCTAAGCATAGCACAAGATCGTGTAGTTCGTTTTGCTAGAGCTTTTCCAATGTCAAGTATCCCTTCCTTAGACCATGAGATCGTGTAACTCCCGGATACCGTAGGAGTGCTTTGGGTGTACCAAACGTCACAACGTAACTGGGTGACTATAAAGGTGCACTACAGGTATCTCCGAAAGTGTCTGTTGGGTTGACACGGATCGAGACTGGGATTTGTCACTCCGTATGATGGAGAGGTATCTCTGGGCCCACTCGGTAATGCATCATCACAATGAGCTCAAAGTGACCAAGTGTTTGGTCATGGGATCATGCATTACGGTACAAGTAAAGTGACTTGCCGGTAACGAGACTGAACGAGGTATTGGGATACCGACGATCGAGTCTCGGGCATGTAACGTACTGAATGACAAAGGGAATTATATACGGGGTTGTTCGAATCCTCGACATCGTGGTTCATCCGATGAGATCATCGAGGAGAATGTGGGAGCCAACATGGGTATCCAGATCCCGCTGTTGGTTATTGCCCGAGAGCCGTCTCGGTCATGTCTACGTGTCTCCCGAACCCGTAGGGTCTACACACTTAAGGTTCGGTGACGCTAGAGTTGTATGAATATGAGTATGCAGTATACCGAATGTTGTTCGGAGTCCCGGATGAGATCCCGGACGTCACGAGGAGTTTCGGAATGGTCCGGAGGTAAAGAATTATATATAGGAAGTGGTATTTCGGCCATCAGGAAAGTTTTGTGGTCACCCGGTATTGTACCGGGACCACCGGAAGGGTCTGGGGGGTCCACCGAGTGGGGCCACCCATCCCGGAGGGCCCCATGGGCTGAAGTGGGAGGGGAGCCAGCCCATAGTGGGCTGGTGCGCCCCCCTAGGCCCACCCCCTGCGCCTAGGGTTGAAACCCTAGGGTGGGGGGGCGCACCACATGCCTTGGGGGGCACTCCTCCCCTCTTGGCCGCCGCCCCCTTGGGAGATTGAATCTCCCAGGGACGGCGCCCCCCTGGGGGCCTATATAAAGGGAGGGAGAGAGGGGCAGCCGCACCCTGAAGTCCTGGCGCCCCCTCCCCCTGCTACACCTCTTCCTCCTCCGTCACGTGCTTGGTGAAGCCCTGCCGGAGTGCTGCTGTTCCACCACCACCATGCCGTTGTGCTGCTGCTGGAGCCATCATCATCAACCTCTCCTTCCCTCTTGCTGGATCAAGAAGGAGGAGACGTCACACGCACCGTACGTGTGTTGAACGCGGAGGTGCCGTCCTTTCGGCGCTAGGATCTCCGGTGATCTGAATCACGGCGAGTACGACTCCATCATCACTTCACCATCTAACGCTTCCGTACGCGATCTACAAGTGGTATGTAGATGCAAACTCACTCCCTTGACTCGTTGCTTAGATGAACTCATAGATGGATCTTGGTGAAACCGTAGGAAATTTTTTTATTTTCTGCAACGTTCCCCAACAGTGGCATCATGAGCTAGGTCTATGCGTAGTTCTCTATTGCACGAGTAGAACACAATTTTGTTGTGGGCGTAGATCTTGTCAACTTGCTTGCCGCTACTAGTCTTATCTTGCTTCAGGGTATTGTGGGATAAAGCGGCCCGGACCAACCTTACACGTACACTTACGTGAGACCGGTTCCACCGACTAACATGCACTAGTTGCATAAGGTGGCTGGTGGGTGTCTGTCTCTCCCACTTTAGTTGGAGCGGATTCGATGAAAAGGGTCCTTATGAAGGGTAAATAGAGGTTGACAAAATCACGTTGTGGTTATTCGTAGGTAAGAAAACGTTCTTGCTAGAACCCAATTGCAGCCACGTAAAAGATGCAACAACAATTAGAGGACGTCTAACGTGTTTTTGCAGCAATTTTCATGTGATGTGATATGGCCAGAAGTTGTGATGAATGATGAATGATATATTGTGATGTATAGGATCATGTTCTTGTAATAGGAATCACGACTTGGATGTTGATGAGTATGACAACCGGCAGGAGCCATAGGAGTTGTCTTTATTTTTTGTATGACCTGCGTGTCATTGAAGAACGCCATGTAAACTACTTTACTTCATTACTAAACGCGTTAGTCATAGAAGTAGAAGTAGTCATTGGCGTGACAACTTCATGAAGATACGATGATGGAGATCATGATGATGGAGATCATGGTGTCATGCCGGTGACAAGATGATCATGGAGCCTCGAAGATGAAGATCAAAGGAGCTATATGATATTGGCCATATCATGTCACTACTTTATATAATTGCATGTGATGTTTATTATGTTTTATGCATCTTGTTTACTTAGAACGACGGTAGTAAATAAGATGATCCCTTACAACAATTTCAAGAAGTGTTCCCCCCCCCCTAACTATGCACCGTTGCTAAAGTTCGTCGTTTCGAAGCACCACGTGATGATCGGGTGTGATAGATCCTTACATTCACATACAACGGGTGTAAGACAGTTTTACACATGCAAAACACTTAGGGTCAACTTGACGAGCCTAGCATGTACAGACATGGCCTCGGAACACGGAGACCGAAAGGTCGAACACGAGTCGTATGGAAGATACGATCAACATGAGAATGTTCACCGACGATGACTAGTCCGTCTCACGTGATGATCGGACACGGCCTAGTCGACTCGGATCGTGTAACACTTAGATGACTAAGGGGATGTCAAATCTGAGTGGGAGTTCATTAAAATAATTTGATTACATGAACTTAATTATCATGAACTTAGTCTAAAAGCTTTTGCAAAATATGTCTTGTAGATCAAATGGCCAACGCTCATGTCAACATGAAATTCAACGCGTTCCTAGAGAAAACCAAGCTGAAAGATGATGGCAGCAACTATACGGACTAGGTCCGGAACCTGAGGATCATCCTCATAGCTGCCAAGAAAGCATATGTCCTCGAAGCACCGTTAGGTGACCCACCTGCTCTCCCAGCACTGCAAGATGATTTGAACGTTTGGCAGACACGTGCTGATGATTACTCCCTCGTTCAGTGCGGCATGCTTTACATCTTAGAACCGGGGCTCCAAAAGCATTTTGAGCAACACGGAGCATATGAGATGTTCGAGGAGCTGAAACTAGTTTTCCGAGCTCATGCCCGGGTCGAGAGATATGAAGTCTCCGACAAGTTCTATAGTTGTAAGATGGAGGAAAACAGTTCTGTCAGTGAGCATATACTCAAAATGTCTGGGTTGCACAGCCGCTTGTCCCAGCTGGACATTAACCTCCCGGAGGAGGCAGTCATTGATAGAATCCTTCAGTCGCTCCCACCAAGCTACAAGAGCTTTGTGATGAACTATAATATGCAGGGGATGGTGAAGACCATTCCTGAAGTATTTTCAATGCTGAAGTCGGCAGAGGTTGAAATCAAGAAAGAACATCAAGTGTTGATGGTCAATAAGACCACTAAGTTCAAGAAAGGCAAGGGTAAGAAGAACTTCAAGAAGGACGGCAAAGATGTTGCCGCGCCCGGTAAACCAGTTGCCGGGAAGAAGTCAAAGAATGGACCCAAGCCTGAGACTGAGTGCTTTTATTGCAAGGGGAAGGGTCACTGGAAGCGGAACTGCCCCAAATACTTAGCGGATAAGAAGGCCGGCAACACTAAAGGTATATTTGATATACATGTAATTGATGTGTACCTTACCAGTACTTGTACTAACTCCTGGGTATTTGATACCGGTGTCGTTGCTCATATTTGTAACTCACAGCAGGAGCTGCCGAATAAGCGGAGACTGGCGAAGGACGAGGTGACGATGCGCATCGGGAATGGTTCCAAGGTCGATGTGATCGCCGTCGGCACGCTACCTCTACATTTACCTACGGGATTAGTTATAAACCTTAATAATTGTTATTTGGTGCCAAGTTTGAGCATGAACATTGTATCTGGATCTCGTTTGATATGAGATGGCTACTCATTTAAATCCGAGAATAATGGTTGTTCTATTTATATGAGAGATATGTTTTATGGTCATGCCCCTATGGTCAATGGTTTATTCTTAATGAATATCGAGCGTAATGTTAAACATATTCATAGCGTGAATACCAAAAGATGTAAAGTTGATAACGATAGTCCCACATACTTGTGGCACTGCCGCCTTGGTCACATTGGTGTCAAGCGCATGAAGAAGCTCCATGCTGATGGACTTTTGGAGTCTCTCGATTATGAATCATTTTACACATGTGAACCATGCCTCATGGGCAAGATGACCAAGACTCCGTTCTCCGGAACAATGGAGCGAGCAACCAACTTGTTGGAAATCATACATACCGATGTGTGCGGTCTAATGAGCGTTGAGGCTCGCGGAGGATGTCGTTATGTTCTCACTCTCACTGATGACTTGAGTAGATATGGGTATGTCTACTTGATGAAACACAAGTCTGAGACCTTTGAAAAGTTCAAGGAATTTCAGAATGAAGTAGAGAATCAACGTGACCGAAAGATAAAATTCTTACGATCGGATCGTGGAGGAGAATATTTAAGTCACGAATTTGGTACACACTTAAGAAAATGTGGAATCGTTTCACAACTCACGCCGCCTGGAAAACCTCAGCGAAATGGTGTGTCCGAACGTCGTAATCGCACTCTATTGGATATGGTGCGGTCTATGATGTCTCTTACCGATTTACCGCTATCATTTTGGGGATACGCTCTAGAGACAGCTACATTCACTTTAAATAGGGCACCGTCTAAATCCGTTGAGACGACACCGTATGAATTATGGTTTGGGAAGAAACCTAAGCTGTCGTTTCTAAAAGTTTGGGGATGCGATGCTTATGTCAAGAAACTTCAACCTGAAAAGCTCGAACCCAAGTTGGAAAAATGCGTCTTCATAGGATACCCTAAAGAAACCATTGGGTATACCTTCTACTTAATATCCGAGGGAAAGATCTTTGTTGCCAAGAACGGATCCTTTCTGTAAAAAGAGTTTCTCTCGAAAGAACTAAGTGGGAGGAAAGCAGAACTCGATGAAGTACTACCTCTTGAACAGGACAGTAGTGCAGCTCAGGAAAATGTTCCTGTGATGCCTACACCAACTGAAGAGGAAATTAATGATGATGATCAAGGTACTTCGGATCAAGTTGCTACTGAACTTCGTAGGTCCACAAGGACACGTTCCGCACCAGAATGGTACGGCAACCCTGTCCTGGAAATCATGTTGTTAGACAACGGTGAACCTTCGAACTATGAAGAAGCAATGGCGGGCCCAGATTCCAACAAATGGCTAGAAGCCATGAAATCCGAGATAGAATCCATGTATGAAAACAAAGTATGGACTTTGACTGACTTGCCCGATGATCGGCGAGCGATAGAAAACAAATGGATCTTTAAGAAGAAGACGGACACGGATGGTAATGTCACCATCTATAAAGCTCGACTTGTCGCTAAGGGTTATCGGCAAGTTCAAGGGATTGACTACGATGAGACTTTCTCTCCCGTAGCGAAGCTTAAGTCCGTCCAAATCATGTTAGCAATTGCCGCATACTATGATTATGAAATATGGCAGATGGACGTCAAAACGGCATTCCTTAACGGTTATCTTAAGGAAGAGCTGTATATGATGCAGCCGGAAGGTTTTGTCGATCCTAAGAATGCTAACAAAGTATGCAAGCTCCAACGATCCATTTATGGGCTGGTGCAAGCATCTCGGAGTTGAAACATTCGCTTTGATGAGATGATCAAAGCGTTTGGGTTTATGCAGACTTATGGAGAAGCCTGCGTTTACAAGAAAGTGAGTGGGAGCTCTGTAGCATTTCTCATATTATATGTAGATGACATACTTTTGATGGGAAATGATATAGAATTCTTGGACAGCATTAAGGCCTACTTGAATAAGTGTTTTTCAATGAAGGACCTTGGAGAAGCTGCTTACATATTAGGCATCAAGATCTATAGGGATAGATCGAGACGCCTCATAGGTCTTTCACAAAGCACATACCTTGATAAGATTTTGAAGAAGTTCAAAATGGATCAGTCCAAGAAAGGATTCTTGCCTGTATTGCAAGGTGTGAGATTGAGCTCGGCTCAATGCCCGACCACGGCAAAAGATAAAGAAGAGATGAGCGTCATCCCCTATGCCTCAGCCATAGGATCTATTATGTATGCCATGCTGTGTACCAGACCTGATGTAAACCTTGCCGTAAGTTTGGTAGGGAGGTACCAAAGTAATCCCGGCAAGGAACACTGCACAGCGGTCAAGAATATCCTGAAGTACCTGAAAAGGACAAAGGACATGTTTCTCGTTTATGGAGGTGACGAAGAGCTCGTCGTAAAGGGTTACGTCGACGCTAGCTTCAACATAGATCTGGATGACTCTAAGTCACAAACCGTATACGTGTATATGTTGAATGGTGGAGCAGTAAGCTGGTGCAGCTGCAAGCAGAGCGTCGTGGCGGGATCTACATGTGAAGCGGAGTACATGGCAGCCTCGAAGGCAGCGCATGAAGCTATTTGGGTGAAGGAGTTCATCACCGACCTAGGAGTCATACCCAATGCGTCGGGGCCGATCAAACTCTTCTGTGACAACACTGGAGCTATTGCCCTTGCCAAGGAGCCCAGGTTTCACAAGAAGACTAGGCACATCAAGCGTCGTTTCAACTCCATCCGCGAAAATGTTCAAGATGGAGACATAGATATTTGCAAAGTACATACGGATCTGAATGTCGCAGATCCGTTGACTAAACCTCTCTCGCGAGCAAAACATGATCAACACCAGAACTCTATGGGTGTTCGATTCATCACAATGTAACTAGATTATCGACTCTAGTGCAAGTGGGAGACTGTTGGAAATATGCCCTAGAGGCAATAACAAAAGGGTTATTATTATATTTCCTTGTTCATGATAATTGTCTTTTATTCATGCTATAACTGTATTATCCGGAAATCGTAATACACGTGTGAATACATAGACCATAACATGTCCCTAGTGAGCCTCTAGTTGACTAGCTGGTTGGTCGACAGATAGTCATGGTTTCCTGATTATGGACATTAGATGTCATTGACAACAGGATCACATCATTAGGAGAATGATGTGATGGACAAGACCCAATCCTAAGCATAGCACAAGATCGTGTAGTTCGTTTTGCTAGAGCTTTTCCAATGTCAAGTATCTCTTCCTTAGACCATGAGATCGTGTAACTCCCGGATACCGTAGGAGTGCTTTGGGTGTACCAAACGTCACAACGTAACTGGGTGACTATAAAGGTGCACTACAGGTATCTCCGAAAGTGTCTGTTGGGTTGACACGGATCGAGACTGGGATTTGTCACTCCGTATGACGGAGAGGTATCTCTGGGCCCACTCGATAATGCATCATCACAATGATCTCAAAGTGACCAAGTGTTTGGTCATGGGATCATGCATTACGGTACGAGTAAAGTGACTTGCCGGTAACGAGACTGAACGAGGTATTGGGATACCGGCGATCGAGTCTCGGGCATGTAACGTACCGAATGACAAAGGGAATTATATACGGGGTTGTTCGAATCCTCGACATCGTGGTTCATCCGATGAGATCATCGAGGAGCATGTGGGAGACAACATGGGTATCCAGATCCCGCTGTTGGTTATTGCCCGAGAGCCGTCTCGGTCATGTCTACGTGTCTCCCGAACCCGTAGGGTCTACACACTTAAGGTTCGGTGACGCTAGGGTTGTATGAATATGAGTATGAAGTATACCGAATGTTGTTCAGAGTCTCGGATGAGATCCCGGACGTCACGAGGAGTTTCGGAATAGTCCGGAGGTAAAGAATTATATATAGGAAGTGGTATTTCGGCCATCGGGAAAGTTTCGGGGTCACCCGGTATTGTACCGGGACCACCAGAAGGGTCCCGGGGGTCCACCGGGTGGGGCCACCCATCCCGGAGGGCCCGCATGGGCTGAAGTGGGAGGGAAGCCAGCCCATAGTGGGCTGGTGCGCCCCCCTAGGCCCACCCCCTGTGCGTAGGGTTGAAACCCTAGGGTGGGGGGGCGCACCACATGCCTTGGGGGGCACTCCTCCCCCCTTGGCCGCCGCCCCCTTGGGAGATTGAATCTCCCAGGGCCGGTGCCCCCCTGGGGGCCTATATAAAGGGAGGGGGGAGAGGGGCAGCCGCACCCTGAAGTCCTGGCGCCCCCTCCCCCTGCTACACCTCTTCCTCCTCCGTCACGTGCTTGGCGAAGCCCTGCCGGAGTGCTGCTGTTCCACCACCACCACGCCGTTGTGCTGCTGCTGGAGCCATCATCATCAACCTCTCCTTCCCCCTTGCTGGATCAAGAAGTAGGAGACGTCACATGCACCGTACGTGTGTTGAACGCGGAGGTGACGTCCGTTCGGCGCTAGGATCTCCGGTGATCTGAATCACGGCGAGTACGACTCCATCATCACCGCTCCATCTAACGCTTTCGTACGCGATCTACAAGTGGTATGTAGATGCAAACTCACTCCCTTGACTCGTTTCTTAGATGAACTCATAGATGGATCTTGGTGAAACCGTAGGAAAAAATTTTATTTTCTGCAACGTTCCCCAACATCTGTCATATCACTTGCAATGTTTACATGAGTGCCATCATATCTTCTGATCCTTTTTGGCTCATGGTCAATACAGAACTTCCGTTCTATGCATTTAGTAGATTCATTACATTCCTTTGTTTGCCATGATAAGTTCCTGTAACATATTTTTTGATAGCTTTAAACATTGCAACCTGATGTTATTTCTGCTAAGCCTGAAACTGTTATTATATGCAATCTTGCCATGTGTTTTGGAGCATGTTCTAGTGATTTCTGGAGATAGCTTAGTGTTCATGTTTTGTTATGCTTTACCTGTAAATCATGCCCATGCCTTTTGTTATCATATTATGGTACAGTAGCATGTTGTTTTGGTGCTTGCAATATGCCTAGTTGCTGTTTTGGACAGATTGTTGCTATAACTTGTTTCATGTGTGTGTGTTGAACCGTTGCTCCGTTTTGAGTGTGCTCTATATGAAACTTGCTTGATTTTGCATGTAGTTTCATATTATCATGTTGCATCTTTGTTTTTAGGTGTTTGCTTGATGTTTGTATGCATTTTGCATCAATGCCATGTTTAACTTGTTTTGCTCATATCTTCTAGGCAGTAGCTCCGAACTAAATGAACTTTATATGTAACTTGACTAGAAATTCATGTAGATCCTTTTGGTGCATCTTAACTTGCTGTTTAACAACTTGAACATAAGGTTTATTCAGATATGGACCAATTTCGAAACTTGCATATGAGGACTTACCGGAATTGTTATATGTTGTTCCCGGCCTCATTTAAACTTGCCTTGATGTGTTGCTCGTGTATGCTTCATCTCTTACCATGAGTAGCTTCATGTAGTCTTGTCTTACATCATGCTTGTGTATGCATCATGCCTTGTTCATGTGTGGTGTGTTTACCATGTTGTGTGCTTCTTCTCGATAGTTCCCGTTTCGTTGCGATCGTGAGGACTTGTTCGTCTACGCTTGGTTCGGCTTCATCCGTTCGTCTTCTTCATGGGCTCGTTCTTCTTCCTTGCGGGATTTCAGGCAAGATGACTGCTACCCTGGATCTCACTACTATCATTGCTATGCTAGTTGCTTTCGTTCTATCGCTATACTGCGCTACATATCACCTGTTTATCAAGCCTCCCATATTGCCATGTCAGCCTCTAACATTTTCACCCTTCCTAGCAAACCATTCCTTGGCTATGTTACCGCTTTGCTCAGCCCTCTTATAGCGTTGCTAGTTGCAGGTGAAGTTGAAGTTTGCTCCATGGTGGACAGGATTTTGGTTGGGATATCACAATATCTCTTATATTATTAATGCATCTATATACTTGGTAAAGGGTGGAAGGCTCGGCCTTATGCCTGGTGTTTTGTTCCACTCTTGCCGCCCTAGTTTCCGTCATACCGGTGTTATGTTCCCGGATTTTGCGTTCCTTACGTGGTTGGGTGATTTATGGGACCCCCTTGACAGTTCGCTTTGAATAAAACTCCTCCAGCAAGGCACAACCTTGGTTTTACCATTTG
Source organism: Triticum dicoccoides (assembly GCF_002162155.2). NCBI lineage: Eukaryota > Viridiplantae > Streptophyta > Magnoliopsida > Poales > Poaceae > Triticum > Triticum dicoccoides. The sequence continues at coordinate 540,031,386 of NC_041387.1, read as the reverse complement.
CCTCACCATCACCTACATTTCCCTTGGGAGTAATTAACCCAAGGGTCATCTTTATTTTAGCCCCCCCGGTCCAATGCTTGTCTAAGTGTTGGTCCAAACCGAGCGATGCCCGGCGCCCCCTGGGCAACCAGGGTCTATGCCAACCCATCGTCTTGCTCATCCGGTGTGCCCTGAGAACGAGATATGTGCAGCTCCTATCGGAATTTGTCGGCACAGCGGGCGGTCTTGCTGGTCTTGTTTTACCATTGTTGAAATGTCTTGTAAACCGGGATTCCGAGTCTGATCGGGTCTTCCTGGGAGAAGGTATATCCTTCGTTGATCGCGAGAGCTTATCATGGGCTAAGTTGGGACACCCCTGCAGGGTATAAACTTTCGAAAGCCGTGCCCGCGGTTATGCGGCAGATGGGAATTTGTTAATGTCCGGTTGTAGATAACTTGACACCAGATCCAAATTAAAACACATCAACTGCGTGTGTAGCCATGATGGTCTCTTTTGGGCGGAGTCCGGAAAGTGAACACGGTTTTTGGGTTATGTTTGACGTAAGTAGGAGTTTAGGATCACTTCTTGATCATTGCTAGCTTCACGACCGTTCCATTTGCTCTCTTCTCGCTCTTATTTGCGTATGTTAGCCACCATATCATGCTTAGTCGCTGCTGCAACCTCACCACTTTACCCCTTCCTTTCCCATTAAGCTTTGCTAGTCTTGATACCCATGGTAATGGGATTGCTGAGTCCTCGTGGCTCACAGATTACTACAACAACAGTTGCAGGTATAGGTTATGCGATGATCATGACGCGAGCGCGATGTTTGCTTGTTTTGGAGTTCTTCTTCTGTTCTTCTTCTTCGATCAGGGGATAGGTTCCAGGTCGGCAGCCTGGGCTAGCAGGGTGGTTGTCGTTTGAGTTTCTGTTTGTGTTTCATCCGTAGTCGGATGATGCTCTTATGTATTGTGATGTTGTACTCGTGTGGCGTTGTATGCCTTATGTATGTATCCCCATCTATTATGTAATGTTGATGTAATGGTATCCACCTTGCAAAAGCGTTTCAATATGCGGGTCTATCCTTGGTGGGACCTTTGAGTTCCTTTTGGATAGGGTCGCATATTGGGCATGACAAGTTGGTATCAGAGCCTCGACCGACCCTAGGAGCCCCCTTGATTGATCGTGTAGTTTGGCCGTTGGTGAGTCTAGAAGGAAACTATTTTCGGAGTCTAGTTATATCGGAGAGTAGGAATTCTTTTTACTCCTCAGCCCCTTCGTCGCTCTGGTCAGGAATCTTGACGTAGGTGTTTTGAATTACTTCTCTTCCCCTTCAAATTTTCTTTAGGATCACGCAGTTGGTTTTCCGGTAGTTGGTTCTCAGCTCTTTTTATCCGCTGCATTTCTCGTCAAGTTGACTCGAGTCTCTTCGTCTTTGCCAAGTTCAATCCTCAGTTCGCTCTCAAGGAAGTTGTTTTCTCTGTCCTCAGTTGTTTTCTTTCCCACCCACCCACCCTTCTTCTTCTCGGAACCGGAGTCCGTAATCGAGTATCCATCCTACTCGTGTGAAGTTTTTGCTCTCTCGTTTTCAACCGGTGTTTTCTCTTCAAGATATCCGTCGGTTCCCCTTTCAAGTTGCCTTTGTTTTCCCGCCCTCCCACCCTCTTCTTTCCGGAGTCTGAGTTTGTTTCGAGCATCAATTTCATTCGTGTGGAGCCTCTTCAGTCTTCCCTCAATTATTTCAACCGGTGAATTATCGTCTCGTTTGACATTCTTCATCTCTTTTCTTGTACGGTGGATTCAATTCTATTTTTTGGTAGTGATTATATTCTTTTCCCCGGCTCAAGTGTTTTCCCTGCTCGTTCGCATCTCGCCAGTTTATCCTTCCGGAGTGCTCAAGACATCTCAGGAGATTCGTCTGTGTTTGAATTAATTCAAGGTTGTCACCTCATTCAAATATTTCAATTGTTCCGGTGCATCATTTATCTTTTAAGAATCCTTTCCAACGGTGTTTCTTTTGAGTGGGCCCTAACCCACAGGTCTTTTCCCAGGATCTTACCTGACTCTTCTAATTCCCCCGGAGTTATTCTCAATTCTTTTCAAGAGTGACGTAAGAATGAATTTCTTCAGTCAGATGCCATCTCCAAGATCGCTTTCAAATTCTTTTCGCCTTTGGTTCAACCTTTCCTCTTTTTCATTATTCCGGAGTTTCTCAACAATTTCGGTGGTGTTTCTTGTCATCATTTGAAGATCAAAGAAGAGTTTTTCCTCTAAATCTTGTCTGTTCTCTTGAAGTTTTGTGGTTCTAGCTTCATGTTATCCTCATGAATTATTCCATTGGTCAGATATTCTTTTCATCCATCCGGAGTATTTCAGGAGTTGTTTTTTTCGTCTCGATCATCCGGAGGCCATCATTCCAGTTATCGTTCTCTATTTATCCCGATGCTTCGTTCAAGTGTTCTTTAATCAGCTTATGATCTCTTTGTCCTTTTGCGTCTAAATCCCCTCTTGCTTATTTGTTCTTCTAATTCTTCCCGGTGATTCATTCTCTTTAGTCAGTCATTTCTGAATTCTAACGGTGGTTCGTTCAAGATTCTTTTTCCTTGATTATCATTTTTATTCATTCGTTCTTTCCAATCCTACCGGTGGTTCATGAAGACGTTCTCAAGTTTTGTGCTATACCCCTTAGTCCTTTCAAGAAGAATAAGTAGTATGCAAAATCCATTGCTTGTCATCAATTAAATTTGATGGAGGATAAGCATACAATAAATCTTATTCTTATTTCCTCAAAGTGATTAATCCCTTCCTTCGGAGTTTTTTCTTGACGAATAAATTCTAGTTCCAAGTGTTTTCATCTTTTCTTTTCCGGAGTTCAAATTTCCTCGGCCATTTCGTCGGAACCTCCATCTAAATCATTGCAAGCTTTAATCTTATTCTTTCATACTTCACTTTATCTCATTGTCCTTTTGTTTACCGGAGTTCTTCATGGTGGTTCTTCATGATTTAGTTCATTCTTCAAGTGTTCATCAAGATTCTTGTTGGTGGAGTTCAAGTATCTTTTCTTCTCGCATCTCGAAGTGCATTTAATTCTCCGTAACTTTTAAAGTGGATTTTTGCATTTCTTCGTTCTTCCCAGCTATTCAATTTTTTCCGCTTGTGGTCGGTTATCAGCTCATAAATTTTGAGATGTTATTCGTAAGTCCACATCAAGCTTATTCTTTCGTTGTTGATTTTCTCAACAACTCCATTCAATCCTTCTAAATTCTTTTCATTCAATTCTCTTTCAATTCTTTCCGGAGGTTTTGTGTCATGTCTTCATCAAGTATCATTCCGTCCTCTCAAGCTCGGGTTCTATTCCTTCCATTTTCAGCCGGAGTGCTGCCTAAATCCTTTCAGTCTTATCCGTTTCTTATCTCGTTCTAACCGGAGTGGTGTCATAGTCTATCTGATTCCGTGAGCTTTCGATTCTTGTCATTCTCGTCGTTCCTCTCTTCTTCTCGAGTGATCTCGATTCTTTGCTTCCTTTCTTGAGTTCTTGTTTCACCTCATCCCTTTTCCCTTCCATCTCGGTTCTAAGATCTCGGGACGAGATCTCTTGTTAGTGGAGGAGTGTTGTAACGCCCCAGATTCGATGCGCCAGGTGTCTGCCAGTTATTCGCCGTAGTTGCCATGTATTTTGCTTGCGTGTTGCATATTGCCATGTCTTCATGTGCATTACATTGCATACATGTTCTTCTCATGCATCCGAGCATTTTCCCCGTTGTCCGTTTTGCAATCCGGCACTCCTATTTCCTCCGGCGTTCCCCTTTTGTCTCTCGTAGTGAGCGGGTATTAAACGTTCTCGGAATGGACCGAGGTTTGCCAAGCGGCCTTGGTATAGCACCGGTAGACCGCCTGTCAAGTTTCGTGCCATTTGGAGGTCGTTTGATACTCCAACGGTTAACCGGGTAGCCGTAAAAGCCTCTTTTGTCTTGCAGCCCAACACCCCTCCAAAGTGTCCCAAAACCAATCCAAACCCCCTCCATGTCTCGGTCGTTCGATCACGATCGCGTGGCCGAAAACCGCTCCTCATTTGGACTCTCTTAGCTCCCAGAATCTATAAATATGCCCTCCCCCAAAAAATTCACGGATGAAATCCTTCCCGAAACCCTAGCCCCTTCTTCCTCCGCGCGCCGGACATGTTCGCCCGGCGCCGTACGCGTCTGCCGCCGCCGCTCCAGCCAACGGGGGAGCGCCACGTCACCCCGCACCTCCCCGCGCCGCCGCGGCCCGCCCGGCCCAGGGCATGCC
>NC_041387.1:540016591-540026800 GCF_002162155.2 Triticum dicoccoides | reverse complement strand
CCGCCCCGGCCACCCCGGCCGTCGCCTCCAGCGTCGCCCGCCGCCCTCCGATGCCACGCCCCGCCGCAGGAGATCCGCCGCCGCCTCGGGACTCCGCCACCCGGATCCGCCTCACCCCACCGCCATGGGTGCGCGCCCGCCGGAGCCGAGCTCCCCCGCCCCTCCTCCTCCCGGATCCGGTCGCGGGAGCTCCGGCCATCCCGGATCCGGCCCTTCTCCGGCCTTTCCCCGCAACTCCGGCGAGTCTACTCCGGCGAGCCTCGAGAACCGTGCCAGATCTGGATCCCGAAGGTTGACCCCGTTTTTCATCTAAGTGCCTGATATATTTGCATATTGGTCCCATGTTCAACGCATCATAACTTTGTGCTTGTAGCTCCGTTTTGTGCGTGTGATATATCAAAATGTTCGTTGTGAGATGCTCTACATTTCATTTCATTGCACCATGTTCAGTTGAGTTCACCTTGATGCCTGAATCATCGTTGCAAGAGTGCTATATAATGTTGTCTGCTGTTTGTTATCAGAACATGCTCATTTGTCATTTTTGCCATGTTTGATGTGTGCATCCTATGATCATGAGTCCTACATGTGTTTTGAACTACATCATGCCATCTTTATAGGGGTGTATGCCATGTATTTTTGTGATCAATGTGGGGACTAGAACAAGCATGCAAACTAGGCTTCGTGATGTTGCTGATTTCAGTCCCTGTTCTGCTGTTATTTTTATGCCATGTGAACTTGATGCTACAAAGAGATCCAAGCATATTTTGAGATACTTCATTAAGGATGTTTTGAACATATGGTTATTCTCTAGCCATTCATGCCGCTGTTTTTAATTATGGACTAGTCTAGCATGTCATTCTCTTACTCTACTTTTGCTATTAAATGTTTCCTGGAAGATTGTTTACATGTTATTCAATTTTTCCAAGGTTGTTGTAGTTGATCCTTGAATTCTATGAACTTGTTCTTGCATTGGTTAGTTTCATAAACATGTCTTCTTGCTGATGCTATGCTTATCTTGTCATTCAATGACTTGTAGTGAGTGCATCGAGCTTGTTAAGTAGGGTACTTGCTGTTACTGTTTTGCTAGGCTGAATCTGTTATTTGGTGATGCTATGTAAACCTGCTGCTACAAGTCATTCTATGCATAATCTGGAGATGTTCACTAAGGATGTTTTGTTATACATGTCATGCTCTATCCATCCATGCCCCTGGTTGCATTTGTAGCGTGTTGTAACTTGTTGTAATCATGCTCCAAATTTGCTAAATAATGTTGCTGTCAGCCTGATAACATTAAGTTCAGTTTTGTCATGTGTTTTGCTAGTGATCCAAGCACCCTATGAACTTTCTATAGCCATGCTTAGCTTCACAAACATGTATTCTTACTGTTGGTTGCCTTTTCATGCCATGTAATGCCCTGTGGTGAGTGGTACAAGCTCACCAACATGCCTACTTATCGTTGTTTCTGCCATGTTTGAATCTGTCATATCACTTGCTATGTTTACATGAGTGCCATCATATCTTCTGATCCTTTTTGGCTCATGGTCAGTAAAGGACTTTTGTTCTATGCATTTAGTAGATTCATGACATGCCTTTGTTTGCCATGTAAGTTCCTGTAACATGTTGTTTGATAGCTCTAAACATTGCAACCTGATGTTATTTCTGCTAAGCCTGAAACTGTTATTATATGCAATCTTGCCATGTATTTTGGAGCATGTTCTAGTGATTTCTGGAGATAGCTCATTGTTCATGTTTTGTTATACTTTACCTGTACATCATGCCCATTCCTTTTGTTATCATATTGTGGTACAGTAGCATGTTGTTTTGGTGCTTGCAATATGCCTAGTTGCTGTTTTGGACAGATTGTTGCTATAACTTGTTTCATGTGTGTGTGTTGAACCGTTACTCCGTTTTGAGTGTGCTCTATATGAAACTTGCTTGATTTTGCATGTAGTTTCATATTATCATGTTGCATCCTTGTTTTTAGGTGTTTGCTTGATGTTTGTATGCATTTTGCATCAATGCCATGTTTAACTTGTTTTGCTCATATCTTCTAGGCCGTAGCTCCGAACTAAATGAACTTTATATGTAACTTGACTAGAATTTCGTGTAGATCCTCTTGGTGCATATTAACTTGCTGTTTAACAACTTGAACATAAGGTTTATTCAGATCTGGACCAATTTCGAAACTTGCATATGAGGACTTACCGGAATTGTTATATGTTGTTCCCGGCCTCATTTAAACTTGCCTTGATGTGTTGCTCGTGTATGCTTCATCTCTTGCCATGAGTAGCTTCATGTAGTCTTGTCTTACATCATGCTTGTGTGTGCATCATGCCTTGTTCATGTGTGGTGTGTTTATCATGTTGTGTGCTTCTTCTCGATAGTTCCCATTTCGTTGCGATCATGAGGACTCGTTCGTCTACGCTTGGTTCGGCTTCATTCGTTCGTCTTCTTCATGGACTCGTTCTTCTTCCTTGCGGGATTTCAGGCAAGATGACCGCTACTCTAGATCTCACTACTATCATTGCTATGCTAGTTGCTTTCGTTCTATCGCTATACTGCGCTACATATCACCTGTTTATCATGCCTCCCATATTGCCATGTCAGCCTCTAACATTTTCACCCTTCCTAGCAAACCATTCCTTGGCTATGTTACCGCTTTGTTCAGCCCTCATATAGCGTTGCTAGTTGCAGGTGAAGTTGAAGTTTGCTCCATGGTGGACAGGATTTTGGTTGGGATATCACAATATCTCTTATATTATTAATGCATCTATATACTTGGTAAAGGGTGGAAGGCTCGGCCTTATGCCTGGTGTTTTGTTCCACTCTTGCCGCCCTAGTTTCCGTCATATAGGTGTTATGTTCTCGGATTTTGCGTTCCTTACGCGGTTGGGTGATTTATGGGACCCCCTTGACAGTTCGCTTTGAATAAAACTCCTCCAGCAAGGCCCAACCTTGGTTTTACCATTTGCCTCACCATCACCTACATTTCCCTTGGGAGTAATTAACTCGAGGGTCATCTTTATTTTAGCCCCCCGGGGCCAATGCTTGTCTAAGTGTTGGTCCAAACCGAGTGATGTCCGGCGCCCCCTGGGCAACCAGGGTCTATGCCAACCTGTCGTCTTACTCATCCGGTGTGCCCTGAGAACGAGATATGTGCAGCTCCTATCGGGATTTGTCGGCACAGCGGACGGTCTTGCTGGTCTTGTTTTACCATTGTTGAAATGTCTTGTAAACCAGGATTCCGAGTCTGATCGGGTCTTCCTGGGAGAAGGTATATCCTTCGTTGATCGTGAGAGCTTATCATGGGCTAAGTTGGGACGCCCCTGCAGGGTATAAACTTTCGAAAGTCGTGCTCGTGGTTATGCGGCAGATCGGAATTTGTTAATGTCCGGTTGTAGATAACTTGACACCAGATCCGAACTAAAATGGATCAACCGCGTGTGTAGCAGTGATGGTCTCTTTTCGGCGGAGTTCAGAAAGTGAACACGGTTTTTGGGTTATGTTTGACGTAAGTAGGAGTTCAGGATCACTTCTTGATCATTGCTAGCTTCACGACCGTTCCATTTGCTCTCTTCTCGCTCTTATTTGCGTATGTTAGCCACCATATCATGCTTAGTCGCTGCTGCAACCTCACCACTTTACCCCTTCCTTTCCATTAAGCTTTGCTAGTCTTGATACCCATGGTAATGGGATTGCTGAGTCCTCGTGGCTCACAGATTACTACAACAACCGTTGAAGGTACAGGTTATGCGATGATCATGACGCGAGCGCGATGTTTGCTTGTTTTGGAGTTCTTCTTCTCCTTCTTCTTCGATCAGGGGATAGGTTCCAGGTCAGCAGCCTGGGCTAGCAGGGTGGTTGTCGTTTGAGTTTTTGTTTGTGTTTCATCCGTAGTCGGATGATGCTCTTATGTATTGTGATGTTGTATTCGTGTGGCGTTGTATGCCTTATGTATGTATCCCCATCTATTATGTAATGTTGGTGTAATGATATCCACCTTGCAAAAGCGTTTCAATATGCGGGTCTATCCTTGGTGGGACCTTCGAGTTCCTTTTGGATAGGGTCGCATATTGGGCGTGACACTCAATGACACAGCAATAATGTGTATAAGGAGAGGTATGGATGAAAAGCAAAGGAGACCGTTCATACACATCACAAGTGCCAAGGAACTATGGGAAAGTATTATACGATCCAAGACTGGAACTTCTACCCTCCGGAGTGCTCAATATGAAATTGCCAAGGGGCAATTGCAAAACTTTTGTATGGAAAAATGTGAAACCCCCAATCAACTCCTTGAGCGTCTCATGACTCTCACTGCGGATATTGAGTCATGTGAGTGTGACAAGACACAAGATGGATTCAACATGACTAAGAGGTTTCTTATGGATAAGTTGCTTCATGCTCTTGCTCCATATCACCATCAAATGGTGTGGGACATAAGACAACACCATACCTTCAAGGAAATGACTACAGATGACATCATATCCACCTTCCAACTATTTGAAGAGTCAAAGGCTAATGCCACAAAACATCTTGCCATGCATGGTTCCCCATCATCAAAGATCAATCTTGCATTGAAGGCCAATCAAGTATGTGAAGATGAGCAAAGTGAAGAAGAAGAAGATGATGATGATGATGATGAAGATGGTGATGAGATTGAATCCGACGAGGGCCCTTTGTATGAAGATATGGCTCTTTTTGTCAAGAGGTTTAGCGCGGGAAAATTCAAGGGAAGATTTCGAAAGAAGAAAGTAAGAAAATGCTACAACTGTGAAGAAACCAATCACTTCTCCAACGAGTGCCCTTATGAGAAGAGAGAAGATAAACCAAGGTTTCCCAAGACCTTTCCCAAGAAGAAGTTGCCAAATCCTTTGAACTCCAAGCTCAAGAAGAGAGATGGAAAGGCAATGGTTGCTCAAGAAAAATCTGATCCGGACGATGTTAGTGGGGTTGCCGGAATTGCTCAAGACTCTCAAAACACTTTGAGGTTAGTAAACAAGAGTGGTGACGTGGTCACTTACAACTACATGAAATATTACAAGGGCAACGCTCACAAGTGCCTAATGGCAAAGGCCATGGTTGAAGAAGGAGAGGACCAAAGCTCTTCTGACAAGGTCAAGGTAACTCCACGATCAAATCCTCCTCTTTTCACACCTTCTACTCCTAGTGATGAGTATCTTGATGCGGAGGATAGCTATGAGGATGATGATCTAGATGATCCTATGATTGCTAAACTTAATAAGTTCATGTGCTCCCTCAAAGGAAAGAAACTCACTATGTTTCGTATGCTTATGGAGATGGTGAGTAAGCACACCATCACCATTAAGGAACTCGAAACCCTCATCACGGAGGAAAAGGAAAAGTGTGAAATCCTTGAGCGTAAAGTCCAATATGAGGAAGCACGAAATGATGAACTATGCTTAAAAATTGGTGCAAATATTGATGTTCACACTAATGATCTTGCCTCCTTGAAAAAGGCTATTGACTCTTGCGAAGAGTTAATGAATGATAAAAGTAAGCTTGTGAAGTCTCATGCTTCTCTATCTAAGGATTGTGAGCTTCTATCCGTGTCTCTCAAGACTAAGGAAGGAGAGCTCACCGTTCTTAGAAAGAGTTTTGAGACGCTCAAACTTACTTATCTTGAGACTTTAGCCAAGGCTTACTCTTCCCCTATTATAAATGTTGATGCTTGTACTACTAACTCTAGTAGTGATCTAGCATCTATTCTTGAGGAAAATCGCTTTCTCAAGGCTCAAATTGAGAAAGGTCTCATGACATGTGCTCAAGGGCAAAAGAATCTTGATGAGATTTTGAGCCAACACAATGAGGTGTTTTCCAAAGAGGGACTTGGATTTGACCCGAGCACAAGCAAGAAGAAGACGTCCTCCCAAAAGTGCACAACTCCTCTAAAAGAAACATTTGTAAGAGAAGGGCACAAGGAGAAAGGTAAGGTTGTGAGTGGGAAGGCCACAAGGGGCATGCCCACTCTCAACAAGCCTAAAGAGTTCATGCCTCCTTCCTATGTACTTCGTAAGACTAAGGATGGAGAAGTCTTTGCAAAATTTGTTGTTCCTCGAAATGCATTCCGGTTCTATGCTATTTGGGTCCCTAAGACCCATTGCAAAATGGGTGCCTCCAAGTCCTAATTGTGTGTAGGTAAGCTTCTCCGGTGGAGTGAAATGGGTGATTGATAGTGGATGTACAAATCATATGACCGAAGATAGCAAATTGCTCTACGATTTCATGGAAGCTATTCAACCATTCATGAGCATTATGTTTGGTGGAGGTTCAAAAGGACAGGTACTCGGGTTGGGCAAGGTGGCTATCACAAACGACATGTCTATTGCAAATTTTATGCTTGTCCAATCCCTTAAATAGCACTTGCTTTCTGTTCATCAATTGGCTTCTGTTGGTTATGATACACTCTTTGGACTAACGGATGTGGAAGTCTTTAAGAGAGATACTCTCGAAGTGGCTTTTGTTGGAGAGTTGGATGGCAACCTTTACACGGTTGATTTCTCGAAAGAGAGCACATTCCATGCAACTTGTCTAATGGCCAAGGCTGACAAGGGGTGGCTATGGCATCGCCGGCTAGCCCATGTCGGCATGAGAAATCTTCAAGATCTCTTAAAGGGAAATCACATCCTTGGACTAACCAATGTCTCTTTTGAGAAAGATCATGTGTGTAGTGCATGCCTAGCCGGGAAGCAACATCAATCAAAGCACCCCCCAAGAACATAGTATCTACTTCAAGGCCCCTGGAGCTCCTTCATGTGGATCTTTTTGGGCCTCCATCATGGGATAGTCTTGGTGGGAAAAAGTATGGGCTTGTCATTGTTGATGATTACTCAAGATATACATGGGTGTTCTTCCTCAAGTCCAAGGATGAAACGAAGATCACCTTCATTGATTTTGCCAAGCAAGCCCAACGCAAGTTTGACAAAGAAATCCGGGCAATAAGAAGTGACAATGGCTCTGAGTTTAAGAACTATACCTTGGAAGAATTTCTTAGTGATGAAGGGATTGAGCATCAATACTCAGCTCCATACACTCCTCGGCAAAATGGTGTAGCCGAAAGGAAGAACCGTACACTTGTAGAGATGGCAAGGTCCATGTTGGATGAATACAAGTCACCACATAGTTTTTGGGCCGAAGCTGTCAATACCGCATGCCATGCATCAAACCGGCTCTTCCTCCGCACTATATTGGAAAAGACTCCATATGAGCTTCTAACTGGAAACAAGCCAAATGTCAAGTAGTTTCGTGTATTTGGGTGCAAATGTTTCATCCTGAACAAAAGAGAAAGGTTAGGAAAATTTCAATCCAAAACAATTGAGGGTATATTTGTTGGCTATGGATCAAACTCTCACGCCTATAGAGTCTACAACAAATCCAATGGATGTGTTGTAGAAACTTGTGATGTGGTGTTTGATGAATTTAATGGCTCCCATGGGGAGCAAGTTGATCTAAGTGATGTAGGTGAGGAAGATTCTTATCAAGACATTTTGACCATGGGTGTTGGTGCACTTCTTCCTATGGAACAAGAACCTCATGATGATGAAGAAGAAGATGGAGGTCTCACACATCATCAAACTACTTCAACATCCATACCACCACAAGCTCCTATTGTTCAACCGATACCCTTAGCCCAAGTTGAAGAGGATGATCAAGTCTCTCTTAATGATAATCATCAAGAACAAGATCGTCATCAAGAGCAAGAACAAGAAAGTCCAATCATTGATGATGAACCTCAACAAATGCAATATGAACAAGAAGATCTTCCTCCACACGTGAATGATCCATATGTTGAAGATGTGGATGATGGACATGAAGTTGAACCTCGTGAAACCCTCACCTCCATCATGCCTCGAGTGGCCGATCGTGTTGATGTTGACAAAATCCTCACCGGCATCTCGGAAGGTAGAGTCACTCGTAAACATTTGACAAACTTTTGTGCTCACTTCTCATTTGTGTCTAGTATTGAGCCACTCAAGGTACAAGAGGCATTGATGGACAACGATTGGCTAGTTGCTATGCAAGAAGAGTTGAACTGTTTTGAACACAACCAAGTGTGGTCATTAGTCAAGAGGCCATCTACCAAGCACAACGTCATTGGAACAAAATGGATTTTCAAGAACAAGCAAGATGAAAATGGTGTAATCATCCGCAACAAGGCAAGGTTAGTGGCACAAGGGTACTCATAAGTTGAAGATTTGGACTTTGGTGAGACCTTTGCCCCCGTTGCCCGTCTTGAATCCATTCGCATCTTACTTGCCTATGCCGCTTTCAATGGTTTTACATTACATCAAATGGATGTGAAGAGTGCTTTCCTTAACGGTCCTCTACAAGAAGAAGTATATGTGTCACAACCACCCGGGTTCGTTGATCCCTTTCACAAAGACTATGTGTATAAACTTCATAAGGCTTTGTATGGCCTCAAACAAGCACCTCGTGCTTGGTATGATCATCTGAAGAAGTTATTACTCGATGATGGTTTTGTGAGAGGGGTGATCGATCCCACTCTTTTTACTAAGAGGGACAAGGGTGATTTGATCCTATGCCAAATCTATGTAGATGACATCATTTTTGGTTCTCCTAACATTCATTTGTGCAAGAAGTTTGCGGCTTCAATGACCAAGAATTTTGAAATGTCACTCAATACGGATTTGAAGTTCTTTCTTGGATTTCAAATTCAACAATTTCAAGAAGGAATTTTCTTATCTCAAGCAAAGTACCTCAAGGATATTCTAGAAAAGTTTGGTATGTCTGATGCTAGTCCATGCAAGACACCCATGGCAACCAAAATTACTCTCACCGAAGACACAAATGGTACTCCTTTCGACCCATCTACTTACCGCTCTATGATTGGTTCATTGCTTTATCTTTGTGCATCTAGACCAGACATCATGTTCAGTATATGCATGTGTGCTAGATTTCAAGCTTTCCCTATGGAAAGTCATCATAAGGCGGTTAAGCATATTCTTAGATACCTTGTTCACACCCCAAAGTTGGGCCTCTGGTACCCCAAGGATGTTAAGTTTGATCTCATTGGGTACACGGATGCGGATTGGGCTGGAGACAAAGTGGATTGTAAGTCCACATCCGGTGCATGTCAGTTTCTTGGACGATCCTTGGTAAGTTGGTCCTCGAAGAAACAAAATTGTATTGCTCTCTCTACCGCAGAAGCTGAATACATTGCTGCCGCTAGTTGTGCAACTCAGTTGTTATGGATGAGGCAAACTTTGAAGGATTACGGTATCACCTATAGAGATGTGCCTCTTCTGTGTGATAATGAAAGTGCCATCAATATTGCTGAGAACCCCAAAGATCATCTCCGCACCAAACACATTGATATTAGGTATCATTTCTTGAGAGATCATGTTGAAAAGGGTGATATTCACATTGATCACATTGGCACAGATTTTCAACTAGCAGATATCTTCACCAAACCTTTAGATGAAGCAAGGTTCTGTCGACTTAGGCGTGAACTTGGTATCTTGGAGCTTGACAACATTATGTGAAATCTAGTACCCATTCATGCATGAATCTAATGTCTTGTCATGATGTAGGCATATACTTAGGGGGAGACCTTCAATTCATGAATCTTATCACCCTACTTAGTGCATAAAAAGAACCAACACTCTCAAAGTATCCATGGGTCTAGACCTATGGTGCTTTAACATGATGGAGTAGTGACTATGCACTCAAAGTTCAAATCTTTCAGTGTCATGTCATGTCTACTCATACATTGTGGCATTAGCCACCACTTGTAGTATATGACTATGATTGAGTGAGGTAGGGTATTAGTTACTACATAAATAAGTTTTTACTGTGGACGAAAATTGTCTTCTCCTCATCATGATCAGCACTTGCACCTTGCCTCATGTCAAGCTTCTGGCGTCGGACGTCCGTAGGTTCCGGACGTCCGTGTGGTTCTTCAATACCGGTCGTCCATAGGCATCCGGACGTCCGTAAATTCTTCTCTGATTACCATCAACCGGTCGTCCGGCCTCTCCGGACGTCCGTGAAATCCTCTCTGGTTCCCTTAGTTGGCCTAGACGCCAAAACGTCGGACGTTCGTAAGTCCCCGGACGTCCGTAATAAACCTTCTGTTACAATCTGTCCGGTCGTCCGAGGCCGTCGGTCGTCCGTAAAATCATCTTTGCCATCCTCTATTTTCTGTTGGTCCCGACTCCGGTCGTCCGT
>NC_041387.1:540007462-540016422 GCF_002162155.2 Triticum dicoccoides | reverse complement strand
CCGTCCGGACGTTTTTACTGGCCACTATATATACTGCGCGGTAGGGTTTCTCAACTGCACATCTTCTATCCGCTATTTCCCCACCTTCGCCGCCGCTCCTGCCGTGTGGCCACTCACTGCGGCCTCACGCCGCCGTGCCCCTCGCCGGGGCTCCTCTCCGCCGCGGATCTGTGGCCCTGCTTGGCGTTGTTCAAGCCCGGCGGCCACCTGCTGGGCATTTTTCTCCTTGGTCCAGCCGCTCGTCTCCTCCGTGCTCCCTTCAAGGTAGGGCATAACCTTCCCCCTCATGCATTCACCCTGATCTATGGAGGGGTGTTGATATGTGCCTTCCTTCTCCCCTAGGTCATGATGCCTCGGTCCAAGCACTCAGCTCGCAAGCAAGTCGCCGGAGGGCCGGCTCGTCCGTCTCGTTGTGGTGGCTCCGACGACTCCCAGGAGGAAGATCGCCCTCGGAAACGTGTCGCTCGTCCTCCCAGCTCGTCCAGTGATTCCTCCTCGGAGGGGTCGGACTTTGAGGATGAGCTTGAGGAGGTGGATGCGGCCCCGATGGTTGGTGTTCACGTCGCTGCACCCAAGCCGGGCACTCGTCGTCCAACCTTTCACCCTCCTCCTCCTCCGGTGCAACCCCACGGTGATGCTCGTCACATCTCAATTGAGCCTCCACTGCCACTCGGCCGTCATTTTAAGCGTTTCAACGAGGTCCCCAAAGCTTCATATCTTAAATTACGTCGTGATGTAGATCAATTTACTGTTGTTAGGGATTCTCAGGATAGTCGCTTTCGCACAAATGTCCAAGCCGACATTTTCACCACGATTGTCATCCCTAAAGGCTTGTCACTTCATGTCTGCATTGATCTTGAGCACATTCGCACTCATCCGGAGAAATATCCGGGAGCCATTGAGCTCATTGAGTCGTCCAATCTAGCTGCTCCATTCGTCTTTCAACATGATTTTAACCACGCTGCCATTCATTAGTTCTATGCCACATGTTACTTTGCTCCTGATAACACTGTCACATGGATGACCTCAGACATTGCACTCATAACATCTTATGCTCAGTTTGTCACTGCCCTTGGATTTCCCGACACTGGGTTCAAAATCCACAAGGATGACCCCAACCATAGGCCCAAGGGCATTGCGGTCTGTGCGGATCTCCTTAGACCTATATCAACTTTGTCTGCCACTGAAAAACAAAAGGGTCAAAACCAATTCTCCATTTGGCGCTTTCCACTCAACATCATTTATCAGTGTATCATCCGCACCATCTATCCCAAGATGGGTGACAAGGGCTCCTGCAGCAGCTACTGCATTGATCTCATGCATCGCCTCTTCACATCTCCTAAAGGGAAGATCAATGTTCCACACTTTCTATGGCATGAGATCCGCCTTGCTAGCTTCTAGCACAAGAGGGCTTTTCCTCATGCACCTTTTATTCAGGCTTTTATCGAAAGTGTAGCTCCCTTTCCTATTGCCCGCACTCGTGTACATGAGCAATGGGTCATTCCCGCTCACATGGCGGCTGATCATGTTCCTCCTCCTCCCGCTACTGCTAGTCGCACCTCCGCTAGTGTTCCTTCTCATGCTACCCATCCTCCTTCCAGTGCTACCCCCTTTGGGCGCATTGCTCGTTTTCTTGGGAAGGCTCACTCTGCCATGATGAAGATGTTCACCTACCATTGCTCCCAACACCACGATGTGGTCACTCGCATGGTCACTTCCAAGAACACTCTGAAGGCTCGTCTGAGAGACTCAGGAGTGTATGATGTGAGTGACGATGAGTGTCTTCCTGCAGACCCCCCTTCTGACTTTGGTTTTCCCTCCGGTCCTGAGTGGGCTGATTTCTTCGACGAGGCTGGTGGTAGTGGTGTTCATGATGATGATGATGAGGATGATCTCTAATGCTATTGTGTTTTCCCCCTAGTTCTCTATTTTCTGGATACTTGATGCCAAAGGGGGAGTAGGCTCTATATGCACGTTTGTCTAGCTCATTATGTAATCAAACTTATTGTTATGGTTATATTTTAGCTTGTACTGAACCTATGTTATGAGTTTGTTGAATCTGAGATTTGGTGAATCTACATGTGATGAATCTATATGAAGTTTAACTCTTGATTATCATGTGTATGAGATTTGT
Organism: Triticum dicoccoides; assembly: GCF_002162155.2. Taxonomy (NCBI): domain Eukaryota; kingdom Viridiplantae; phylum Streptophyta; class Magnoliopsida; order Poales; family Poaceae; genus Triticum; species Triticum dicoccoides. The sequence goes on along the minus strand of NC_041387.1, from coordinate 540,014,288 downwards.
TTATATTGGGGGCATCATTTTGAGGGGGAGCCCTCATCATTTTTTTTGTATCTATGGTATCACTTTGAGGGGGAGCTCGCTCGCTACTCATTCTTGATTATGGTTATTGAGCTCCACAACAAATACTTCCAATTACTATTATGAGTATGCATATGAGTTTTCATCAACTACCAAAAAGGGGGAGATTGAAAGTGCAATCATGCCCTTAATCATATTTGATGTTGATGACAACACATATGCTAGGGACAAATCATGTTTATCAAGTATATCTCAGGATTGTGTCTCAAAGACCGTGTGCATGGATCATGACTAGGGACAAAAAGCATGTAACTCAAGAATGGAGATACAAGATGTTGACTTCATTTATGGTTTGTTCTTGAGTATAGGGATCCCGCACTATTAAGAGGGGATCGATGGATCTAGTGAAAAACTTGCTCAAAAGCCACTTTTTCTATACCTTGCCTTCGGACGTCCGGTGTTCTACGGACGCCCGGTCCCTCTTGATTGCCCGGACGTCCGGCCACTTCCGGACGTCCGGTGTTCCTTTACAGAAGCATTTTTATGGATGTCCGGAACTCTCCGGACGTCCAACACTTTCACAACAGAAGCATTTTTACGGACGTCCGGAACTCTTCGGTCGTCCGTGCTCCGGATGTCCGGCCCAGCTCGGACGTCCGTATCCTGTACACTGGGTTGTGGCTCACATTTTCACAGCGGCCGGTCGTCCGATGTTTGTCGGACGTCCGGACCTATTTGTGCCTCCGGACGTCCGACGTTCTCCAGACGTCCGGCCCATCCTATACACTTATGGTTCTCCAAATGGTCACTTTTACCCACCAACTATATATATACCTTTCCCTTCCATGGGATAGGGTTGACCATTCACTTTGAGCCTATCAAGAACACTCCTCACTCTCTCTCTCTCTCTCATTCACCCACACCAAATCCTAGATTCCCAAGTGTTCTAGGAGCATTTGAGAGAAGTTCTCCAATCAAGTGATAGATCCACTCCTTCCCCTTCTTTGCACCAAAGGAATTTGTGACTTGAGCAAGTTTTGAGCTTTTCCCCATCGTTCTTGTTACTCTTGGAGGTTGGAGACTCCTAGGCGGTAGGAGTCATTCGAGAGGAACCGAACTTTGTGATTACCCTCGGAAAAGTTTGTGAGGATTTGGAGACCACCCCAAGGTCTACCACTAGTGGTTGAGAAACGCCTCTGTGGTGTTGTCTCAAAGGGAGAATAGGGTGAGCCTTCGTGGCGTTGGTGTGCCTTCGTGGTAACATCCACCTCTCTAACGGTGACTAGCTTCTCTCCAAGGAAGTGAACATCGGCATACATCCTCGTCTCCCGGAGTTGCGGTTATTCCTAACCCTAACTCTCCACTTGTGGTTACTTGTCTCTTTACACTTACGTACATCATATTGTGCTTGCCTACTTACGTGTTTGTGTTGTTTGCTTAATACTTTGTGCTCACGTGCAATTGTTAGGCTCATCTTCATATTCCGCATTATTGCCTAAAATTGCCAAGTAATAATTAAAATTTGTAATTGTACCTATTCACCCCCCTCCCCCCTCTAGGTCCATCTCGATCCTTTCACCGATAACTCTTTCGGCACTCCGGTTTTAACCGAAACTTCTCCGAAATATTTCTGGTGTCTGAATATAGTTGTCCAATATATCAATCTTTATGTCTCGACCATTCCGAGACTCCTCGGCATGTCCGTGATCACATCCGGGACTTTGAACAACCTTCGGTACATCATATCACATAAATTCATAATACCAATCGCCGGCGAACGTTAAGCGTGCGGACCCTACGGGTTCGAGAACTATATAGACATGACCGAGACACATCTCCGGTTAATAACCAATAGCGGAAACTGGATGCTCATATTGGCTCCTACATATTCTACGAAGATCTTTATCAGTCAAACGGCATAATAACATACGTTGTTCCCTTTGTCAACGGTATGTTACTTGCCCAAAATTTGATCGTCGGTATCATCATACCTAGTTCAATCTCGTTACCGGCAAGTCTCTTTACTCGTTTCCTAATACTTCATCCCGCAACTAACTCATTAGTCACATTGCTTGCAAGGCTTATAGTGATGAGCATTACCGAGAGGGCTCAGAGATACCTCTCCGAAACACGGAGTGACAAATCCTAATCTTGATATATGCCAACCCAACAAACACTTTTGGAGACACGTGTAGAGCACCTTTATAATCACCCTTTTACGTTGTGACGTTTGGTAGCACACAAAGTGTTCCTCCGGTATTCGGGAGTTGCATAATCTCATAGTCTGGGGAACATGTATAAGTCATGAAGAAAGCAGTAGCAATGAAACTGTAAAGATCATGATGCTAAGTTAACGGATGGGTCTTGTACATCACATCATTCTCCTAATGATGTGATCCCGTTCATCAAATGACAACACATGTCTATGGTTAGGAAACATAATCATCTTTGATTAACGAGCTAATCGAGTAAAGGCATACTAGGGACACCTTGTTTTGTCTATGTATTCACACATGTACTAAGTTTCCGGTTAATACAATTGTAGCATGAATAATAAACATTTATCATGAAATAAGAAAATAAATAATAACTTTATTATTGCCTCTAGGGCATATTTCCTTCAGGAACCACTCCCCACCGCACCGCCTCGCTGCCCAACCATGCTCTAGGCCCGCTGCGCTGAGCTTTTTCTCCGGCGAATCCTCACGCCACCGCCCCACCACCGCGGCCCACCATCGCCGGCCACCACCGCCCCCACCCTGAACCCTAAGATAGGTACTGGGGTAGCCTCTTCGGCGAGCCCCCTCCGTTGCGGCTGGTTCTTTCTTCCCTTTGGCAAGCCCCCTCTGAAAATCGACTGACCCAAATTCGGATCAGTCGATTGAAGAGTAGCTAAACTGGTCAATGAAACCCCTAAAAATCAACTATCGTGTTACCGTCGTGTGCATGGGACGGGGCCACACATCCTGTCTTCTCCAAGAAAACGTCCGTTTCTCCGCGAAGACATGCTGTGCCCGCTTTCCTACTTGCGCTGCGCTGTGTTGTCACCGCCATCAGTACTGTTCCCACTTGCCAAACCATTCTTGTTTAAGCTTGACACTTGGTCTCGGGTAAAAAGGAAATGCACGGTAGGCTATGGATTACTAGTGCGCCTTTTGGTCGTTGTGATTTCTGAAGACGTCGCCGTCAGAGCAAAACATAGATCGATGTTTAGTTGCTAATCAGTTCGTGGCTTGTGATAGTATATGCTGACATGCGTGCAGATACACGAGTAGATATCATTCTGCTATGTTTTTTTTGGTTTTGCTCGGTTTTTGTGGCCTGTGCTACATATATGCTGACATGTGTGTGCTGTGTGCAAGATACCGGGCAGAAAAACAGAGTAAAACCGAGTTAATAAAGCACGTGTAAGCAAAAAAGCGTGATCACTGTCATTTTCCTTGCCAGCAAAACCAAAGAGTTTACAGCGAGAAATCTCTACAATTCCGGTACCTAAGAACTGGCTTGTTATTTTATAGAAATACTATTTTATTCTATTTTGGCACGAGGAGGGAGAATGTGTCATCAGTTTGCGGACGTGCTGTCCCTCTCCCGCACGATAGCACTCTGCAGCCTGCACTCCTCCCTCAACGGAGGAAATGTCAATGCGTGGCTGATTCGGATCCAATTGCTTGTCAGCGGACGGCGGGCTCGTCAACAATGGAGTCCAAGCCTATCTGGTATGCGATCACGTGCGTGCTAAGATAATCGGTATTTATAAACTTGCTTCGGATGGTATGCATTTGCGTGATAGTTTTATGCTATTTCACTCCAGCTTAAGTTGATGCCGGGGCGAATAAGTTTTTCCCGTTTGCCGACCAGCCCATCTAGGGGCTTCGATTTTCGGCATCTTTGATAAGTTTGGTAGACCTCTCCGGTTGAGATGGCCTTGCTATGAATGGCGCAACCCATCAAAGATTTGGGTGGTTCTGCAACTCTTGATGCTCACCAATCGGTCAATTTGGAACGAAAGAAATGTGAGGATTTTCCAGAGGAAACCTACTCCTCTACAAATCACTTTCAACGTATTGAACAGTGCCCCTGCAGAAAAACGTATTGAGGAACGAGAAAAACTTTGAATCCACGCCGGGGCGAAACGTTTGAGTAACTTGATGCCGGGAGAGTAACGGCTTTATATCGTTCGAGACCTGGCCACTCTTGTAACAATTCTTTCTTAATTAATGCAAGTTATTTGCCACCTCTATCAAAAAAAATCTAGACTTACGAATTGCTACGGCCTTTTTTTGCGAAAAGGATCATATCTATTATAAAGATTCATTGGAAGTACAAAATGACTCAAACATAATAAAAAATACATCGAGGTCCATGTACCACTAAACGACCATTGCCGCCTACGCGCCACTATCGTCGCTCCCATACCGGAGTTGGCCTAACCTTGTCGACAACAACTGAGAAGTCTTCGTGCACGTGCCCCTAAGGACCAGCGCCCCTCGATCAGAAAAATCTGACACCAAATATCGTCGTTGCGTACGCACGATGAGAAATCCTAACCTCATCACCCCAAGGAGCTAGCAGGAATATACACTGGAGCTTCGTCTAATCCGTCCCAACGGACGAACTTGAGGAAGATAGTCCGGAAAACTGACTCAAAGAAGAAGTGCCGCCATCCGTCCAAACATTGTCTCTGCGAGACTAAGATCCTACCTATCTACTAGCCGGATCCAAGGCACAAAAAATCCCCTTACGGCCTTACGGGGCAGAAAGCTAACTCAACCAATCCTATGATTTCAATTCATCTCGTGGGTAACCCTCATAAAAAAAATTGCTCGTGTGTGTAGCATTACTCCTCTAGGGACAGATCAATAAATCGTTCTAGACACAATAACAAATATGTTTCAAACTCTCTCTTTTTAATTTTAATGAATATAAGCAGTGCACTTGCTGGTTTCTAAAAAAAAACATCGCACTAGCAGAATCTTTTGAAACTAAGAAAGTATGATTACCATCATTTCAGCAAAATCCAGAAGTTACAGCATGAAGCCTGTAATACGATCCAGGTCCAGATTGTATTATCTTCGTGGTGCAGTGCTGATCTTTTTGAACTGGCTCGTTTATTTTATCTTGTTTGATTGATTTGATTTTGGCACGAGGAGAATGTGCGGTCAGTCGCGTACGTGCTGCCCCTCTCCCGCACGATATCACTCTGCAGTCCGCACTCCTCCCTCAACGGAAGGAAGCCATGTCAATGCGTGACTGATTTGGATCCAATCGCTTGTCGGCGAACGGCAAAGGTCGTCACCAGTCGATCGAGTTTCGAGTCCAACTGTCCAAGCCTATCTGCTCTGCAATCGCGCGCGTGCCTAGAGACCAAGCCTTATTGTAAACTTTGCTTTGGATGGCATGCATTTGTTCCCTAATCTCGTGCAGACATGGCTCCTTCATCACTGCTAAACAACCTAGCCTAACACTACCACCACTCCATGAACTGGATTCAGATTCTCAAAGTTGTAAATGATGAGAAAAAAGGAACAGTTTCTGAGACATATAATCACACGACCACCAATGGAAACATCCGTCCATAATCGCACGCACGATTGCTAGGTTCCCTCTGTTATTATATACCAAAACCTATAAAAAAACGCGTGTTCATGATTGCCTGATTGGTACAGGCCGTTACCATCATCCACCACGCGCCACCTGCCACAGCCTCAAGCAATCACACGAGCATATGTTGGGTCATCGGCGCGGCGAACACGAACGTTTTTGGAGTACTAATTTATTTTCCGAAACGGCACACGGCACGCACGCACGCATGCTTAATCGATCAAGCTCATGCTGATCAGTTCATTCTTTCCGGGCAATAATGCTCATAAGAGGATGCTTTGCTTGCTCCGTTGCCCCTTCGTAGGACGTGCGGCCACGCACGCACACGACGCATGAAGGCGACCGATCCTGTGCCGGCGAAGCGATCTCCCCGTGATCCGACTTGAGTCGGGGAAAGGATACGGTGGCAAGGCAAGCAACGGAAAACGGTTAAGCGAGCGTGTCTGATCCATGAAACCGAAAGTTGGGACACAACCTCCTCCAGCTCCAGCTGTATAGACGTGCAGGGAGAAGAGATGGATCGGTCGGTCGGCATGCCACCGCTCAACACGTACGTACGTGTTAGACTATGTATAGCTTCTGTATTTGTGTACGTATATTGTACCTATTGTAACACACCCATTATATATATGAGATAAGCCACCCATAGAGGGTTGTGCTGGTTCCCCCAAAACTTATTGTCTTATATGGTATCACGCTAGGTTATGATCGCTTCCGCTCAAAACCCTAATACCCGCACCGCCGCCGCCGCCGCTTTCGCCGCCGCGCCACCGATCGCGCCGCCGCCATGTCGAGCGCCGCCACGACTGGTTCCACCGCCGCGGGACTCCTCCCGGCCTCCCTTGCGGCTCTATTGAACCTCCCGTTGGACGCCGTCGCCCTCCCTGCCCCGCTCGGGACCCGGAGCATTGGCTCCGTCTACTCGACACCGCCGGCGCCCTCGCTCGGGCGCGACCTCGCGGTCTACACCGCGGCGACGCCGTCCGCCACCGATCCTGCGGGCGTAGCCCCGCCGCTCCTGCCGGCAGCGCCCGACACCGCCCCGATGGCGGGGTTTGCGGCGTCCGCCCCGGTCGCGGGCTTTGCGGCGTCCGCCCCGGCCGCGGTGCTGCCTACCCCCGCACCGACTCCGGTGCCTCCGGCTGCCTCCATGGTGCTTGCACCCCAGGCAGCCTCCTCGATGGGACCGTCATCACCGCCGCCG
>NC_041387.1:539900583-540007451 GCF_002162155.2 Triticum dicoccoides | reverse complement strand
CCTCCCCTTGGACGTCCTCGCCCTCCCGGCCCCGCTCGGGACCCGGAGCATTGGCTCCGTCTACTCGACACCGCCGGCGCCCTCGCTCGGGCGCGACCTCGCGGTCTACACCGCGGCGACGCCGTCCGCTACCGATCCTGCGGGCGTTGCCCCGCCGCTCCTGCCGGCAGCGCCCGACACCGCCCCGATGGCGGGGTTTGCGGCGTCCGCCCCGGCCGCGGGCTTTGCGGCGTCCGCCCCGGCCGCGGTGCTGCCTACCCCCGCATCGACTCCGGTGCCTCCGGCTGCCTCCATGGTGCTTGCACCCCAGGCAGCCTCCTCGATGGGACCGTCATCACCGCCGCCGTTTCACTTCGGTCATCTCATCACCATCAAGCTCTCCGCCGACAACTACATCTTCTGGCGTGCGCAGGTTCTTCCGCTCTTGGGGAGCCATTATCTGTTCGGCTATGTCGACGGATCTCTTCCCTGCCCCCCCCCCCCCCACTAGTGGACAGCGTGCACGGTCCGGTCTACAATCCGGCCCATCGCGTCTGGACATCCAGGGGTCGCTCTCGCCGGCTGTCGCCGGGCTTGTTGTTTTCGCGAAGACGTCTCATGAGGCCTGGACCATCCTTGAGCGCACCTTCGCGGCGCAGTCTCAGGCCCGTGTCTCTGCACTCCGTCGTCAGCCTGGCGAGTGTCAGAAGCTTGACTCCACTGCCACTGAGTTCTACAATAAGGTCAAGGGCCTCGCCGACACGTTGGCCTCCATTGGACAGCCCCTCACCGACTCCGAGTTCAACTCGTTTATTGTCAATGGTCTTGATGAGGAGTATGATGCCTTAGTCGAGATCATCAACGAGCGGGGCAACTCGACACCCATGCTGGCACACGAGGTTTTCTCCCGCCTCCTTCTCACTGAGCAACGGGTCGAGACACGCCGCTCCCGGGGCAATGGCTCCCTCTCGGCCAACGCCGCCACCAAGGGTGGTCGCTCTTCTTCATCATCCCGGGCTCCTTTGGGGCTGCCACCACCGCCCGCCTCGGCCCTCCCTCCTACTGCGACATTACCGGGGGCTGGCGGTCCGCGTGTGTGTCAGCTTTGTGGCCGCGATGGGCACTGGGCCTCCAAGTGTCACAAGCGCTTCCAGCGAAGTTTTCTTGGTCTTGGCAATGACGGCAAGGATACACGCAACAATGCCCGTCAGGTCGCCATAGCTGATCGTCCGGCGCCGCAGAAGCAACAGGGACACACTCAGTCCTACTCCATCGATCCACACTGGTACATGGACTCTGGGGCGACAGAGCATCTGACCAGCGAGATGGGGAAGCTTCACACTCGTGAACCTTATCATGGCTCCGACAAGATCCACACCGCCAATGGAGCAGGTATGCACATATCTCATATTGGTCAAGCATCTCTTCTCACTAGACATGCCAATAGGAGTCTTCAGCTTCGCAATGTTCTTCGAGTTCCTTCTGTGACACGTAACCTTTTTTTCAGTTCCTAAACTCACACGTGATAATAATGTGCTTTGTGAATTTCACCCTTTTGATCTTTTTATTAAGGATCGGGGCACGAGGGACATTCTTCTTAGTGGGCGGTTGTGCCAGGGCCTCTATCGTCTGGAGCATCCTGGCGTCGCCCGCGTTTTCAGTGGAGTTCGGGTCTCTCCGTCACAGTGGCATGCTCGTCTTGGTCACCCGGCCACACCTATTGTTTGTCATATTTTGCGTCGTCATGAGCTTCCTAGCCTGTCTAGTAATAAAGATGTAGCAGTGTGTGATGCTTGTCAGCAGGGGAAGAGTCATCAACTTCCTTTTTCGGAGTCCAGTCGTGAGGTGAAACATCCTTTAGAACTTGTGTTTTCAGATGTATGGGGTCCTGCTCAGACTTCTGTCAGTGGTCACAATTACTATATCAGTTTCGTTGATGCTTATAGTCGCTTTACCTGGCTTTATCTTATCAAACGTAAATCTGATGTGTTTGACATTTTTGTTCAGTTTCAAAAACATGTTGAACGCCTTCTCAAGCACAAAATTATTCATGTCCAGTCGGACTGGGGAGGCGAGTATCGCAACCTCAACTCCTTCTTTCAGTCGCTTGGGATAGCTCATCGTTTAGCATGTCCACATACACATCAGCAGAATGGTTCAGTAGAACGTAAGCATCGTCACATTGTTGAAGCTGGTCTTACTCTTTTGGCCCATGCATCTGTTCCGTTTCGGTTTTGGAGTGATGCTTTCACCACTGCATGCTTTCTCATAAACCGTACTCCCACTCGTGTTTTAAACATGAAGACTCCCATTGAGGTTCTCCTTAATGAACAACCTGATTATACCTTTTTCAAGGTTTTTGGGTGTGCTTGCTGGCCGCACCTTCGTCCATATAACAAGCGCAAGCTTGAGTTCCGTTCCAAGAAGTGTGTTTTTCTTGGCTATAGCTCTCTTCATAAAGGTTACAAATGTCTTCATGTTCCCACAAATCGTGTCTATATATCTCGGGACGTCGTGTTTGATGAGCATGTTTTTCCCTTTGCCAAACTTCCTGTGTCCACTGCCGAACCACCACCTCTGCATTCATCCTCTGTTGCTTCTGACCAATTTGATGATGTTGCATACTTTCATGTGCTGTTACCTAACCATGGTGCAGGAACCGGACGTGGGGCTCGCTTGGAGTTGTTGGAGGATTCACCATCATCATCGCCGCCCTCTGATGGGCACGTCGATCGCCCTATGTTGCATGGCATCGATTCGCGTGCCCATGCACGGTCGGCCAAGGAGCCCGTCGCGCCGAGCTTGTCCACTGCTCGGCTTGCTACGCCAGCGCCCGCCGAGTCTCCAGTGCCTCGGCCTCTACGCCGGAGTCGTCTACGGCTCGGCCCGTCACGCCGCCTTCGCCCGTGGCTCGGCCTGCGACACCGGCCTCGCCAGTGCCTCGGCCCACTATGCCGGGCTCGCCCTCGGCTCGGTCCGTGACGCCGACATTGCCAGCAGCTCTGTCTGCACCGCTGGCATCGCCTGTGGGCCGGGCTGCTACGCCGACTGCGCCTGAGGACACCGCGTCTGGCTCCTCGTCACCTGCGCCGGCTGACTCGTCTACATTGCCATCCTCCAGCCCATTGCCGGCTGCTCCGTCGACCTCAGCGGCTCCTGTGTCCCGACCACATACACGCAGTCGCAGTGGCATTTTCAAACCTAAGGAACGTAAGGATGGTACTGTTGCTTGGTTGGCTGCTTGTTTGGCTGCTGCTGTTGCGGATCCGTCCTCTGAGCCCCGCTCATATCAGGCTGCCATGCGCGTTCCTCATTGGCGACAGGCTATGGAGCAGGAGTTTCATGCTCTTCTTCGTAACAAGACGTGGACTCTCGTTCCTCCACCACCACGGGTAAATGTTATTGACTCCAAATGGGTATTCAAAGTGAAGAAGCATTCGGATGGATCTATTGAGCGTTACAAAGCGCGCCTTGTTGCTCGAGGATTTCGGCAGCGCCATGGTCTTGACTATGAGGACACATTCAGTCCCGTCGTCAAGCCTACCACCATTCGGCTTCTTTCTCTTGCTGTTTCTCGTGGTTGGTCACTTCGTCAACTTGATGTGGAGAATGCTTTTCTCCATGGATTCTTGGAGGAAGAGGTTTATATGAAACAGCCGCCTGGTTTTTCTGATCCTGATCAGCCTGACCATATATGTCGTCTCACCAAAGCACTATATGGTCTGAAGCAAGCTCCTCGTGCCTGGCATGCCCGCCTTGCCTCTGCCCTTCGTGCTCATGGGTTTGTGTCGTCCACTGCTGACTCTTCATTATTCCTTCTACAGAAGCCAGAAGTCACTATGTATCTTTTGGTATATGTCGATGATATTATCCTTGTCAGCTCTTCTCAGTATGCTGCTGATGCTCTTGTCTGCTCTCTTGGTGCTGATTTTGCGGTCAAAGATCTTGGGAAGCTTCACTACTTTCTTGGAGTTGAGGTCACTTCTCGTGTTGATGGTCTTGTTCTTACGCAGAAGAAGTACTCCTTGGATTTGTTGCAGCGAGCTGGTATGCTGAAGTGCAAACCGACTACCACACCCATGTCGTCTACCGACAAGATCACAGTTGTTGATGGTGAGCTTCTGTCTCCTGCGGATGCCACAGAGTACAGGAGCATTGTTGGTGGGCTTCAGTACTTGACGATCACGAGACCAGATATCTCTTATGCTGTTAACAGGGTTTGTCAGTATCTTCAGGCTCCTAGAGACACTCATTGGGCTGCTGTTAAACGCATTCTTCATTATGTTCAGTTCACGGTGACATTTGGGATGCATATTCGGCCGACTTCCTCTCGGGTTCTTTCGGCCTTCTCTGATGCAGATTGGGCTGGCAGTCCAGATGACAGGCGATCCACGGGGGGTTATGCAGTGTTCTTTGGCTCCAATTTGATCGCCTGGAGTGCTTGAAAACAGGCTACTGTGTCACGTAGTAGTACTGAAGCTGAGTATAAGGCTGTGGCTAATGCTACTGCAGAGATTATCTGGGTGCAGTCTTTGCTTGAGGAGTTGGGTTTGTCTCAACCGCAGCCTCCTATCTTTTGGTGTGATAACATCGGTGCTACATATCTTTCTGCAAATCCGGTATTTCATGACCGAACGAAACACATTGAAGTTGACTATCACTTTGTACGGGAACGTGTGTCGCGGAAGCAACTCCAGATCAAGTTCATCTCTTCTAAGGATCAACTTGCAGACATCTTCACTAAGCCTTTACCTCTACCACAGTTTGAGGCTTGTAGGCGCAATCTTACCCTTCTCAGTTCTTTAGAAAGTGGCTAAGATTGAGGGAGGGTGTTAGATTATGTATAGCTTCTGTATTTGTGTACGTATATTGTATCTATTGTGACACACCCATTATATATATGAGATAAGCCACTCCTAAAAGATTGTGCTGGTTCCCCAAAATTTATTGTTTTACAGTACGTGTTCGGCTGGCTGTGCGCCGCGGCGCGGATAGATTCGGTTTGCTTCGCAGTGACGCGAGAGGGCTTGAGATGGCGCGCGTCGCCGTACGTCTTCGGGGAGTCAACAGACACGCTAACAGTTAAGCGGCCGGACTTACAGCGGTGGGGTGGCGGCGACTTCCTGCGAGCGGGCGAGCGGGCGGTGTACTGAATTACCGCCACCTCGACTGCTCAGATGCGGTTCAAAGTGATCAATACGGGTGAGAAAGTTTTGTACTCCAAATGTCAGCGTATACCAAATGCACGGTTCAGATCGAAGGAAAAGAGTTCCCTCGAGAAAAAAAAGATGGAAGGAAAAGGGAAGGACAGAAGGCGCAGCTAGTGAATTTACGGAGCAGATCTGGCCTGGGAAGTGAGAACTGAACCAGAGTCAGCTATCATGTGACCATCATGTGCATGGGACCACGCGTCTGTGCGCTGGAAAATATACTCGTGCGTGCCTTCTTCAAGGAAAGGTCATTTTCTCCGCAAAGACCAGACCACGACGGTCCCATTTGGTCCGGCCGGGCGCGGGTGCCCGCCTCTCTTCTCCCGCCGTGCTGTGCTGTCACTGTTCACACTCGCCAAACCGCTCTTGTTCAATCTTTGCACTAGATCTCAGTAATTTCAGTGGACTTACTGCCGTTCCTAAACACTACTATTTGTCTTTTTAGATATTTCAAATAGACTATCACATACGGATGTATATAGACATATTTTAAAGCGTAGATTCACTCATTTTGCTCCGTATGTAGTCATTTGTTGAAATTTTAACAAATATTTAGAAACGGAGGGAGTATATAGTAAAAAATAAATAGGTTAATAATTTATTACTAGCACACCTTTTGCCCTTGTGATTTCTGATCAAGACCACGACTACCCGACTGCCTACTACAACAAACGTTTGCCCGGCTCCGGCGAGGGAGAGACGATGACAGCGGCGCGCCTTCGGCTCGCTTCAGTGCTTGTGGTCGTCACTAGGTGGTCTACGGATCTAGATGTAATTTTCATTATTTCTATTGTTCGTTGTATTACCATGATTGAATATGATTAGATTGAAAGTTTTTTCCGAAAAAAAAAGACGTGTGCAAGTGTAAGGTATACGCACAGCAAACACATGGATGGGTGCTGGATGGATGGATAGATGGACAGATAAAAAGAAAAGCAACTGAAGCTTGGCGATCACACAAAGAAAACCAAAGAAAAACTAAAACGGCCACGGTTTGGATGATGCACGCACGCATGGAGTATGGGATTCTGCAAGCATTTCGTCGACAAGTGGACGATGCGCACACAACGTTTAGCTGGGGTAACGGAGAGTGACGACGGCTTTCAAACCCATCCGCCAGCTGAATTTTTTCAAGAGAAAGTGTACAGTACTAGTAATAACAGCAGATTTTTCAAGGATGCATCCATGGAGAGGAAAAAAAAAAGATCTGTTGTTACTAAATGCAATTAATCACACCAGATAATAATGCAGCTAGAAAGTGGGCAATGCTGCGAAAGAAATCAGTTTGCAAATTACTCGATGTGGCACTTTGGCCTTTTCCCTTTCTGCTGCTGTGGTGATGGGCTGCTTTTGCTTGCTTCCCCGAGACAAAAACTAATCAAGGCAGCAACACGCGCAATAGCTCGTGTGTTTACTCCAACAATCATCACACTGCTGCTGCGATTGCATCATCAGATGAGACCACATCCGCCGCACACGCGCTAGAGATGGAGTGAGAAGCATCAGGTTGCTTCCGCCGGCGGCCATTGCTGCCTGCCCATCCATCTCCACCGCCACCTCCACCTCCACCCCCGTCCGTTCGTCATGCGTACAAGCCATCCCCACACCTGACAACAACCACACTCCACAAAACCACCCCCAATCCCCCTCCCTGCATTCATCCTCATTCATCTTCGATCTCCTTGCTTGCTAGCTAGCTTGCTCCCCCGGACCTCGCTTTCTTGACCGCTCGCTCCGACGCAACGCGCCGCCGGTAAAGCTCGCAGCTTCTCCCTCTGGCCCCCGCTCGAATCCGCTTCCCCGGCCCCCGGGTTTTCTTGCGAGGGTTCTGTGGGCTCCTGCCAATGCTCGCCGGTCTGATCCGTCCTGCTTGCTGAGGCGCTCCTCGATTCGGTCCTGGGACGCGTCGTGCTCCTGATCTGCTGCTGATTCCTCGAAATCCGGTGGAAGTCCGTCCGTCCATCCTGGGTCTGATTTGCGGGTGCCACCGGCCATCTTCGCCTCCGGCAATGGGAAACACCAGCAGCAGCAGCGCCGGCGGCAGCAGGCCCCACCGGTCGACGACCTCGTCGGACTCGGGGCTGCCGCACGCCGCGGCGGCGGAGGAGCTCAGCTCGTACGAGGCGGCGTGCCGGCACGACCCGGAGGTGCGCACCTTCGACTCCACGCTGCAGCGCCGCACCAGCCGCGCCATCTCCACGCTCGCGGTGGGGGTCGAGGTGCGCTCCATGTCGCTCGACTCCCTCCGCGAGGTCACCGGCTGCCTCCTGGACATGAACCAGGAGGTGGTCAAGGTCATCCTCGACTGCAAGAAGGACATCTGGAAGAGCCCCGAGCTGTTCGACCTCGTCGAGGACTACTTCGAGAGCAGCCTCCACACCCTCGACTTCTGCACCGCGCTCGACAAGTGCCTCAAGCGCGCCCGCGACTCCCAGCTCCTCCTCCACGTCGCCCTCCAGCGCTTCGACGACGAGGACGACAACGACGGCGACGCCGCCGCCGCCGCGCCCGCCGCCCGGTACGCGCGCACGCTGCACGAGCTGCGCCAGTTCAAGGCGGCCGGGGACCCCTTCACGGACGAGTTCTTCGAGGCCTTCCAGGCCGTGTACCGGCAGCAGCTGGCCATGCTGGAGAAACTGCAGCAGCGCAAGCACCGGCTGGACAAGAAAATCAAGACCATCAAAGCGTGGCGCCGGGTGTCGAGCGTCATCTTCGCGAGCACCTTCGCGGCGGTGCTCATCTGCTCGGTGGTCGCCGCGGCCATAGCCGCGCCGCCTGTCGCAGCGGCATTGGCCGCGGCGGCCGCGATTCCGATAGGGTCCATGGGGAAGTGGATCGACTCGCTGCTCAAAGGGTACCAGGACGCTGTCCGTGGGCAGAAGGAGGTGGTGAGCGCAATGCAGGTCGGGACGTTCATCGCCATCAAGGATTTGGACAACATCAGGGTGCTCATCAACCGGGTGGAGATGGAGATCAGCTCAATGGTCGACTGTGTGGACTTCGCGGAGCGGGACGAGGAGGCGGTCAGGTTCGGGGTGGAGGAGATCAAGAAGAAGCTGGAGGCCTTCATGAAGAGCGTCGAGGACCTCGGGGAGCAGGCAGACCGGTGTAGCCGAGACATCCGCCGAGCAAGGACCGTCGTGCTGCAAAGGATCATCCGGCATCCCAACTGAGAGGCCAGGATGATGAAGAATGTAAGGTATGGAATGATAAGTTATAGCCGTGTACTCTTTGATCATGTTGTGGTTGCAATGTACATAAGAGATGCTCCTTGTAGACACTATGAACGGGTCAGTTTGATATAAATTATTGTTTGGCTCATTGATTTCTTCTGTTTCATGACCCCATTTGTCACAATACTGTACAAGATTGCGGTGAATGAAATTTCTCCGTATGTTAAGTTGTGGTGAATTCTACATGTGTGATATAATACATAATTCTTGTATTTGTAAGTAGTAATTCCAGTGGGTGAGCCATGACTATATGATCCAGACCAAGGCAGGCCATATACTGATTTATAAATTACCACTCTGTTATTGAGCTTAACCGCCCACATTTGGGAGGTCCAAGTTTTCTCAAGTCTTTTCTAAAAGAAAGGGAAAAGGTCATTGTCTAAGCTTTCAGGGTTGCTAGTCTTCTAGACGTGTAGGTGTTGTCTCTTGTTGCTTCCCCAAGTCACATATACTGATATACTTCTAAGCAAAGGAAATTTAAATTAGGAAGACAGAATGTATGAGATATCTGATATCTCAGCGGTGTTCCCGTGTCCGGCAGAACTGTCGGTGCAATTCTAGAAATTCCTTTAGAAATACTTCTTACCAGATAATCATTGTTGCGTGATCACCGCGGCATGTACTTTTTGGATATTTTTGGTACACTAATGCAGTTTCTGCACTGATATAATGTACTTTGGAGCAATTGTACCCTCCTAAGTATGTCAAATATATTATTTTTGATCTGCATCATGTTTCTTTACCAGAATGATCTTATCAGTAAATTTTAGTTAAATTCTTGTGATGTTTTTTTTTTTTTTGCTTTTTGTGATGTTCGCACAAGGAATATCTGCTATTTCCTCTCGAATCTTGACTTCACTATCTGGATTCTATGTTCTTGCATTTGTATGTGAACTACTAGTATTTATCAATGTATCACATTTTGTTTCCAAATATCAAAACTACTGCCTCTTTTCCTAAATACAAGACGTTTTTGCAGTTCAAATTGATCAGAAATGAGGTAGTAGATGTTAGCAAGCAATTTAGCCCATCAATATATGGTTACAGTACAAAACTGTTGATCTGTATCTTCAAAGTACTGCACGAGCACCTAGTTTAATGTTTGCTTGCTAAGTGTTATGTTACTTCTTTTGATGAGCAAATTTTTATTGCTGATTGATTAAGAAAGCTCTGGGTTCTCACCATGTTTCCCACCTTTATTTGCAGGAATTTGGTGATAGTGATGCACATGAAAAGGTCTATATAGTCTGTAGCGTCGTAGACCAGCAAGCAAAGGAGGTGATCAGTATCATAAAGCAATAAATAGTTCACTGCTTGCGGACTTCTGTGACGAATCGCCATTGCTAACCTGGTTATTTCCTAGCACAAATCTCGGATGGTGGCTGGATGGCTTTTAGTTTATTTATTCTCCTAAAAATATTTTTATTTATTAGAACTTGGGTGTGCTGACCTCTGGACTAGATGCTTGTGTCTTTGGCTTAATAATCTCAAGGAGAAAAAAATGGGGTGGTCTGTGTTGGTTTCAACTCTGAAATATATGATTGCAACTGGAGAAAAGGTTGAAACATTTGTGATTAGTTGAAATATATGTAATGTGGCTAGTAATTGTTAATTTATTTTATTCGATAAAGAGGGCTCCCCCTCCGATTTCATTTATCGGAAACCACAGCGTCTTTTACAACTACTGAAACATACTGTAAAAAGGAAAGCAGTAACATCCAGACATGGCCCAAAGCGCCTAAACTATATCTAGCTGAGCTGAGCTATGACTAGCTAAATAACCATCAAGGATTTAGCTCATCAAAAGCATCAGCAGGCGCCTAGGACGAAGGTAAGCAACGTTTGAGATATTGCTTATAACCAAATCAGAGCAAGCCACTACCTAACTACCCACAGGAAGGAGTGGAGACCAAGTACATCAGCTAAGCCATTACAAGTTGGTTTATGTAAGAGTAGACATAACAGAAGATCAGCAAGGACCAAAAGTAACTTCTTCGGCGAACTGTGGAGATTTACACAGCCGATCAGATGGCCGAGTTGGTCTAAGGCGCCAGATTAAGGCTCTGGTCCGAAAGGGCGTGGGTTCAAATCCCACTCTGTTCACATTCTTTTTTCCTTCCTCCTCCAAACAATAAAGAGAAGACAGGACCTGGTTATTTTCCCCCCTAATAAGCTACATAAAAGAGTCGGCTACTGCAAAAAATGTCAGATATTCATAAAAGTAAAATTTTCAAGAACTATTTTAAAATGTCGGCAAATTTTTAAGATGCTTTGAACTTTTAGAAATGTTCATGGGTTCAAATCCCACTCTGGCCAAAAACTTTTTTGCTTCCATAAATAACAAAACGAAGACCGGACCTAATTATTTTTTACCTAATAAACTGCATAAAAGAGTAGGCTACTGCCATTTTTTCTAAAAAATCCTAATTTTTAAAATACTCATAGAAGTAAAATTTTCAAGAATTACTTAAAAAATCTCAGTAAATTTTAAAGATGCTCTGAGCTTGTAAAAATGTTCATGACTTTTTAGAATATTCTAAAGTTTTACTAAAATGATATATTTTCGTAAATGTTTCTGAATTCTGTAAGTAAATCACGAATTCTATAAGTTTTAGAAAATAAAAAGAAGAACACACCTACTTATTTTTTTTCCTAAACTGCACAAAAGAGTCGTCTACTGCCAATTTTTTTTTAATGACCTGAATTTTTTAAAATATTCAAGAAATTAATTTTTTCAAGAATTATTTTTAAAAAATTGGTAACTTTCAAAGATGCTCTGACATTTTAAAAATGTTTTAAAAATAGAATATTCTAAATTTAAAAGGTTATTTTTTTTACAAAACCCAACAATTTTATAAATATTCCTATATTTATTGAACATTCATGAATTAATAAAATTAAGTGAATTTTAAAAATAGAAAGAAAACATTAAACAAAAAATGTGAACACAAGAATAAGACCGACAACAGGAAAAAAGGAAAATAGAAAATAAATGGTCAAGGGTTTTTAGTCTAGGTTCTAGAACATTCCAAAGCACGGGCGGGTAAACACAGACCATCATGATTGGATCGGCCATTACCATGCGGAGGGTGGGAGAGTGCGCGTTTGGTAGCTACCCACAACTTACGTGCGGACTGCCTTATGTAGTATGTATTAGTCAAAGAAGTTTCTTTGTCCATAAAAATAAATCAAAGCCGGACCTACCGTAAACTGCCTAAAAGAATTGGGTACTACAGAAGTTTTAAAAATTGTTCTGAAATGTTAAAAACATTCAGTATTTTGAAGAGGTACTACTAAAATAGTATTATAATTTTTTAAATTGTTTATGTTTATTATTAAAACATATCTCGGATGGTGGCTGGATGGTTTTTAGTTTATTTATTCTCCTAAAAATATTTTTATTTATTAGAACTTCGGTGTGCTGACCTCTGGACTAGATGCTTGTGTCTTTGGCTTAATAATCTCAAGGAGAAAAAATGGGGTGATCTGTGTTGGTTTCAACTCTGAAATATATGATTGCAACTGGAGAAAAGGTTGAAACATTTGTGATTAGTTTAAATATATGTAATGTGGCTAGTAATTGTTAATTTATTTTATTCGATAAAGAGGGCCCCCCCTCCGATTTCATTTATCGGAAACCACTGCGTCTTTTACAACTACTGAAGCATAAAAAGGGAAGCAGCAAAAGCCAGACATGATCCAAAGCGCCTAAATTATATCTAGCTGAGCTATGACTAGCTAAATAACCATAAAAGGCTTTAGCTCATCAAAAGCATCAGCAGGCGCCTAGGACGAAGGTAAGCAACGTTTGAGACATTGCTTATAACCAAATCAGAGAAAGCCACTGCCTAACCACCCACAGGAAGGAGTGGAGATCAGGTACATCAGCTAAGCCATTACAAGTCGCTTTATGTAAGAATAGAGATAACAGAAGATCAGCAAGGACCAAAAGAAGCTTCTTTTGCAAACTGTGGTTGGTAAAGCTAATGAACTATTAGGCATAAGGCGGAGGCTTTCACTACTGATCAGATGGCCGAGTTGGTCTAAGGCGCCAGATTAAGGCTCTGGTACGAAAGGGCGTGGGTTCAAATCCCACTCTGGTCAAAATGTTTTTTTCCTTCCTCCTCCAAAAAATAAAGAGATGACCGGACCTGGTTATTTTTCCCCTAATATAAGCTACATAAAAGAGTCGGCTACTGCCAATTTTTTTCAAATATTCATAGAAGTAAAATTTTCAGGCATTATTTTAAAATGTCGGCAAATTTTAAAGATGCTCTGAACTTGTAGAAATGTTCATCGGTTCAAATCCCAATCTGGTCAAAAACGTTTTTGCTTCCTAAAAAACAAAACGAAGACCGGACCTAGTTATTTTTTACCTAATAAACTGCATAAAAAAGTAGGCTACTGCCATAAAAATTCAAATATTCATAAAAGTAAAATGTTCAAGAATTATTTTAAAATGTCGGAAAATTTCAAAGATGCTCTGAACTTGTAGAAATGTTCATGGGTTCAAATCCCAATCTGGTCAAAAACTTTTTTGCTTCCATCAAAAACAAAACGAAGACCGGAACTAGTTATTTTTTACCTAATAAACTGCATAAAAAGTTAGGCTACTGACATTTTTTTAAATCCTATTTTTTAAAATATTCATAGAAGTAAAATTTTCAAGAATTACATAAAAAATGTCGTCAAATTTTGAAGATGCTTTGAACTTGTAAAAATGTTCATGAACTTTCTAGAATATTCTAATTTTTTGAAAATTATATATTTTCCTAAATGTTTCTGGATTCTTGAAATAAATCAGGAATTCTAGAATCTTTAGAAAACAAAAAGAAGAACAAACCTACTTATTTTTTCCTAAACTGCATAAAAGAGTCGTCTACTGCCAAAATTTTATAAAATGACCTGAATTTTATAAAATATTCAAGAAAATAATTTTTCCAAGAATTATTTTTAAAAAATTGGTAGCTTCCAAAGATGCTCTGACATTTTAAAAATGTTAAAAAAATAATATTCTTAATTTTAGTGGTTTTTTGATTTTTTTTACAAAACCAAACAATTTGAGAAATATTCCTAGATTTATTGAACATTCATGAATTATTTAAGTTATGTGAATTTCAAAAATAGAAAGAAAACATTAAACCAAAAATGTAAACACCAGAATAAGACCGACAATAGGAAAAAAGGAAAATAGAAAATAAATGGTCGAGGGTTTTTAGTTTAGGTTCTAGAACATTCCAAATCACGGGCGGGTAGACACAGGCCATCTTGAGTGGATCGGCCATTACCATGCAGAGGGTGGGAGAGTGCGCGTTTGGTAGCTACCCCCAACTTACGTGCGGACTGCCTTATGTAGTATGTATTAGTCAAAGAAGTTTCTTTGTCCATAAAAATGAATCAAAGCCAGACCTACCATAAACTGCCTAAAAGAATTGGGTACTACAGAAGTTTTATAAATTGTTCTGAAATGTTAAAAACATTCACAATAGTATTTTGAAGAGGTATTTCTTAAATACTATTATAAATGTTAAAATGTTTATGTTTATTATTAGAACATTCTGTATTTTAAAAAATATTCAGAGATTCTCCAAAAGTGTAATGAATTTAAAAAGTGTTCACAGATTTATTCACATTCATGAATTTTAAAAAACGAAAAAGGCATAACATCAACCAAAAATGTAAACACCAGAATAACAACGACAATAGAAAAATAAATTATCGTGGAAAGATTTTAGAACCTTCCAAAACCGCGCAGGTGGTGGGAGGGTGTGCATTTGGTTGCTACCCTCGACTTGCGTGCAAACTAGGACTCACCGTTTTTTTTTAGAAAGCTATGTAGTAGCTTTCGTGTCTGTTTATTTTTGAGAATCTATGTTTTGTTTATTAGGACAAAGAATTTCCCCAGAAAAAGTAAGGGGGGACAATCCCCTGTTGCCTATAACAGACTAGTGTAGAATACAACTTCTACGATAGTGTCCTAAATAAAATCTACAATATGTCGTACTCTCTCCATCCTTGAAAGAGTGTACTCCTTATTTTGTTGGAGGGTCAAACTATGTTAAAATTTGATCGAGTTTGTCCAAAAATATATCAATGCTTATGAAAATCAAATAGGTATATGATGAGAATATATTTTATCATGAATCTAATGCTACTAATTTTATGGTGTAAATGTTGATCTATTATTATATAAATACGGTCTAACATAAAAAACTTGATTTTTTCCAACAAAGTAAAAAGTACACTCTTTTAAAGACGGAGTGAGTAGGATGGAGATGATACCCAAACATATGAAGACCGTAGTGCGCATCATTCTTTTTTTTAGGGATAAAGCATTTATTCAAAACTAAGAAAGCAAAACAGGTTCCACGAAATCCGAAGTCTCATCTGCCCTAACTGCAGGCAACAACCCAAGAAAAACAAAAAATGAAAAGAAGCCAAGAAGCGTCTAATCTGCACTACTTGCAGACTTTAGACAACACCTGGAATCTCCTCTGCAACAATCAACAGGATGCATTCTGGTGGTCCATCAAGCCACACTTTATTCATCTCCATGCTAATCCCCTCCTTAGCTAATATATGTGCCGCGTCGTTTGCCGTTCTTTTCACCCAGCTCACCTTGTACTCCTGTCTGGTTCGGAGCATCTCTTTCACTTCATCGACGATTGGACCCATCGCAGATAGATCATTGCTGCTGTTATTGAGCATGGCACCACCTCTTTGCTATCAAGCTCCAAGTGAACCTTCAGAAAACCCTGCAGAATCGCAGGTTGCATCGCCTGCCGGCTCGCCATTAACTCCAGCAGCTGAGGATCGGAGGTGCTTGGGAGGAACACACACGCCCCTCCTCTGAACGCGCCACCATGATCCTGTAGGACCACCCCTCCTGCTCCTCTTGTTCGCAGCTTCGTCGAAGCACCATCAGCATTCGCTTTTACCCACCCCATCTCAGGTGGTTTCCACGCCTCCACTATTTTTGTAGTTGGCACTCTGGGCCCTTTAGGATGCACGCCTCTCCATTCTTTCATATGGGCACACACCCTCGCGGCCATCGTTCTTGCATCGGCTATCCGTTGACCGTCCCTCGCCTCATTCCTCGCTAACCACATACCGTAGAGAGCTTGGATCGTCGTCTCACGTTCCGCATCAGTCGCGTCGGCTAACCAATCCTGTAGCCATGACGATATAGAGTTGAACGATCCATCCAACTCCGGCGGTGTTACAACAGGAGCCTCCATCTCTTCTCTCAGGGCTCTCCAGAATAGTTGGGAGTGCGGGCAGGTCCAAAAACGATGATAGATGGACTCCTCCCTGCCACAAGCTACACAGAAGACTCCACCTTTGATCCTTCATCGGTGCAACTCCGCCCCTACAGCCAAACCATTACGCATGAGCCGCTAGGTATGTATCTTAGCCTTGTTCGGTGCATCCGTACTCCATAGCGCCAGCCACATCTTGTGCTTTCTGAGCGAAGACGAGGTACCCGGCCGTCCGGTCCTCGCTCCCTTGATGCTCATATTCAAATGATATGCAGATTTTACAGTGAACTGGTCATTCTTTGTAAAATTCCATGCTAGATAATCCGTTACACCCGGTCCATCAATCACAATCTGTTTAATATCGCGTGCATCATTAAGTGAGAACATTTCATCAATCTTTGCATCATCCGATGTATCTCCCTGTATGTTGAGCAGGTCGGCCACCTTGGTAACTCCATGAAAATACATCTGACCCAGCGGCTTGAGACTTTCCTGTCTTGGGATCCAATTATCATGATGCACGTTGACAGAGGTGCCATCACCAATCCTCCACACCAATCCTTCGTGTAACAGGTCCACGTAGCTACTCGGAAACCGAACCCGGTCATCCGGAGGACATGCCACAGCTCGTTCTTTATGCGCACTTGGCTTCCCATCCCTAGCTCGATCGGCTCGTCCTGCAAGCGTCCGCTCGCTCGCTACGAGAAGCCGGACATGCTCTACGTGCCCAAAGTTCCCGACCGCGCACTTCCTTCCTAGCCATGTTCCGCTTCTCGGGCTTGAACCCGAGGCCAACGTGACACGGCTCGAACCCCGTGCAAGCCTTGACAAAGCTCAGCTTAGCTTTGGCAGCAGGCCTCCCCGACGCACAAACACGAGCCCACGCGACACGCGATTTTCTAAGCCAAGCATCCGCGCGCCTGCGGCCACGCACGCACGTCCATGTGGATGTGGGTACACGGCGGCACGGCGCTTTGCGACGGTGGCACGCACGTGCATGCGTGGCCGCCGGTATGGGCTGCAGCATTTGAACTGACGGCGCCCTGCGTCGATCCGTGCAGCCGCAACGTGCCCTGTCTTTCTTATTTGTCTTTGCTCGTTTCTCGTTTGCGTCGACGGGAGAAGTCGAGGGGCCAACTTATCCCTGGTCTGCACGCCATGGATGACAGGAGGAGGATAGATAGATCCGCTGAACCTGCTGCATGTACGATGCCACGATCTGCGTACAGGGATACATGCATGTACCGAAGCCTCTCCGTCACTCGGTGTATACCGTGGAAGATGTACGAAATGACGGTGGCCAGAAAATCAGAGACCGGAATTATGGCACGTTAGCTGCCCGCACCTTTTATTCCGGTAGCCCCAAGGCTATCAAGATAAGGTATTGTCTAGTCTAGAAGAAAAGAAAAGAGATAAGGTATTACCGCCTCAGCTCGATCGAGACAAGTGAGTGAACAGTTCTATCTGCACATCACCAATGATCTGCACAACGTCCGATATAGTAGTACAGAAAGATGGACCTGAACTAGTGCTACCAGCTTCAGAAACTACATATAGCGATTCCGACCTTGTGAACCGGCCAACCTTTCCAGGCATCAAACTGAAAAATCTCGCACTGATTGCAAGCCGTGGACATGGCAACCAACCTCCGAATATGTCGTCCGCATCAGAAACGAGTAACGGGATTGGGAGCAGGGGAGGCTTTGGTGCCGTCCATGCCTCAGATCAGATAAAGCTGGCGCCACAGCTTGATGATGAGCCAGGCGGTTAGGCATATGCTCTGCCTATGTTCGGTGGCCAGCCATCTCGATCGCTCCACCACACATTGCATGTGTGCGCCGGCCTCTCGAGTGCGCATGAGAGAGAGAACATCTTGCATCCCCTGCCTTGCCCACGATCCGGATAGGGTTTGGGATTTGACATAACATGGAGTGCAGAAGCTTGCGCTAGATGATGCAAACCAGACATGCATGTTGTCCCTGGAGCACTTTGCACTTTGCAGCATGGATGGACAGTAGAAGTGATCTCCTCAGCTTTATGTATGTGATCTTGTGATTAATGGTTTCCCCGTTCCAGGGGACAGGAAATGACTTATACTTAGGCCTTATTTGGTTTAGAGGAGTCTTATAGGAATTTCATAGATATGATTTCTATAGGAAAACTTTCTTTAGAGTCCTTGGATTTGTAGAATTGAAATCCTATTTCTATGAAGAAATTCTTTCTACCCTTCACATTTCATAGAAAAATAAATATTAGCCTAAACTCAATGAAAAAAAATCATATGATGTGAATCAAAGGGCATCTTCTTTCTGATTCGTACTCATAGGATTTGAGATGCATGTCATCTCATTTTCTATGACTTTTCTATTCCTACGATTTCACTATCCTACGAACTAAAGGAGGCCTTAAAGGGTTTTAGGGCTGGTGTCTTCAACACAACGCAACGATTTCCCTAGGATCCAGTCAAGGGGGAGAATTGGAGTATGTAAATTGGAAGCATTGACGGGAATGTAGCTGGACTCACTGAACATCATCCGTCCATCCATCCTTTGCAATCCTCGGAGTCAAAGCATGCATGCGATGCTGCAGTTAGGACCTAATCGTTTTCTGGCGAAAATGAGGATCTTGTTTCACTGCCTCCCACGTTGAAACGAGAAGTTCTCTCTAGACTGTTGAGCCTGATCGTTCTCAGTTGTAGCGTTGTGGATGGTGTACCGTAAAACAAAATTTCTCGCCGTTGGCTGAACGAAAGCAACAGCTCGGGAATTGGCCAGGAGTAATGCTAGAGATACAAAGGGTTACGTGGGATTTACAGGCTGGTTTGTTTTGATTGGAGATTAGGGGAGGGGCTTACCCCGTGAAACTCATGGGGGAGAGGTTAGTTAGCGTGAAAGGATGCTGATCAGTATGTAATTGTCAGTAACCCTTTGTACGTTTAGTATTATTGATTGGCTAGGGGTAAATCAACTGAAAATTCTGCTTAGGCCAGTCAACTTATCTTTGCCGTCCGATGTAAAGTAAGCTGTAGATTGCTTCTTTAACCTCTAGCCCCCAACTTCTTCTTCCCCAACCACCAAATGTACCACCGGCAGGGACCGTCAGCCACAACCACCCGCGGTCGGTGGCGCTCTCCCGCCAGCCTCGCCGCCCCGCCCTCCCCTCAACCTGCTCCCATCGTCGTTCTACCGCTGTCCCTGGCCACCCCCCTAACCCCATCGACGATCAGTTTTTTCCGGCCAACTTGTATCACCCCCACACCCCTAAGATAGATAGTGAGATTGTCTGCAACCTAAAATTGACTAGTAGAATGCCCGTGCGTTGCCACGGGCTTCTGAAATATTTTGCTGGAGTTATATAAAGATAATACATGTTAAATTTCATAGGTAGAGACAATATAAAGGGTCATAATTGCATAATAATAGAAGTCCACTTCACTTGTAATGTAAACTGATAACAAAATGACAAATTGACAATGCATACATATAAAGTGACGATCCGACTAAAAATCTATTACAAATTATTGAGATCTACTTGATGCGCTTAAGAAATTCTCGCACAATATCAAAAGAGTTGACTTTAGCTTCATTCACACGATGTTTGAGCAAGTATAATAAAAACTGTTTTCTCAACTCATACCCATCCCGCAAAAGTAATATATGTAGTTAGCACGAACACTTCACGTGGAAGGTCTAAGAACATATGTAACGGACAATACTCACCATGCAAACGGCTTCATCAGGTATTTACTGTTCCATAAGAGCATAAAATGAAAACCAAAATAGCCAAAGAAATCCCTGCAATTTCATAAATTGTTATTGAAATACGCTTGTTGGAATACCATTAGGAAATAAACGTTGCCATTTTGATATATTGGAATTCCATCCTGGTTACTTTATTTTGAGTGATTTCAATTCGCTCGTGAAACTTTTGAATTTCAATGAGTGCCTCCGAATTTTAAGCTCTGACGATTGTGTTGTACGAATAGGGTCGAGAATAGATAGACGACGTGCCTCTTTGTCGATGATGTACAAGATATATCGGTCGATAAATGCATAGGGAAGATAAATCTACAAGTGGTAGCTAGTAGAACGCCCGTGCGTTGCTATGGTCATCTTTAAGGTCGATACTCATTTCTTCCTCATACGCCCGAGTGTGTTTAGATATAAAATGGATGCCCAATAGGCTCTCCAAATTCGACCGTTTGGACAGTCCGAGCACCCCAAAATCTAGACCATATTTGAGGGACAAATGTGGTTGTCCAGACTATCTGCCATGTTATCTTAGAACACGCGAGCCCAACTCAAAAACCCCACCCAAAGACGAATCATTATCTTTTCCCGTCGGACCTCCCTTTCCTGCTAGGTTTTCCGTCATAGCAGGACATTTCTTGTTGGGGCCCTCTCCTTTAAACCGGATGGCGCCCACCTCACCTTCGTCACGGTGCCCTCTCTCCTTCAAACCGTACGTCCTCTCGTACCGCTAAGGAGGAGTCCTCCGCACACTGCCTTGTTGTCCGCACAGATCCCCTCCCCACATGTTTGTGCTAATCCACCATTACCATTAAGCGCAAGTGGGAGGAGGCGTACGTATGCCGCCCATGATGCCCATCGAGTCAAGAAGGCACCAATGTCTCCTAAGCCATTGCCACGTTGTAACATACAGTTGAATGTCATGCATTACCATAAATAAGAATATGATGTCCGTTGTTGGGCATGCAACTGATACTCCACCGTGAACATATGATGGCAATAGTTGAAGCTTCATATGTTCTAATTTTCAAGCTTCATATGTTCCTACCATGTGTGTGTGCTTTTTACCACGGGCATGTAACATACAAATTACTCCATCCGTTCGAAATTACTTGTCTCGGAAATGGATGTATCTAGAACTAAAATACATCTAGATACATCCATTTTCGCGACAAGTAATTCCGAACGGAGGGAGTAGAACATATGAAGCATGAACTATATTGTCTTCATTGGCATGCATGCTATTGGTTCCATATTTTTTCTGAATGTGATGTGTGCCTTAGGACCTATCTATAGGTATGCTCCTATCCTGTGTGTGTGTGCTTTTTATGTCTGAATTGACCTGCAATGAGGCCATAAATATCAAGGTAATATTGAACTGAGATGGTAGAGAAGGTCTGCAGCAGGAACCCGCAAGAGTAGCCAAAATCAAGATTCGGAGAAATTTTCATTGAAGTGGTAGCCGGCACGTAAGTGACCACATGATATCCACGAAGCAAGACGGTAGGGGCATTAAGGGTTTTTGTAGAGGAAAATAAATCGGTGGGGGTGGGATCGATGGGATGATGTCTTCGTTCAATGTATGGGAACCAAACGACCTACGTACTCACATTTAATAATAGAGATTACATGGCATAATTTAATCAGACAAATTTGTGCATACTTGAAGATAAATTAGATTAGATACTCAAGGAAGGTGACGCATAGATTCAATCACTAATCGTTATTACTCTACAAAGAGAAGTAACTTATCAACTAATACATGGCAGAATGTACATCGTGGCCAAAATCAACAAAGCAAGCTCCTTTTCTTTCACCAAAACGAGGGCCCTACAACCGCCAATACCACAAACGAGCAGACCTGGCCAAACGGGCCGGCCCGGCACGGCACGGCCCGGCCTGTGCTAATCGTGCCTGGCCCGGCACGGCCCGCCATGGCATGTTTAATAGCCGGGCCGTGCCGTGCCGGCCCACGGGCGCTGCTCCTTGGCCCAGGCACGGCCTGATTAGTAAATGGGCCGGCCCGATGGCCCGTTTAGCACGCTGGGCTGCACATTTTCAGCCTGCTGGGCTGGTTTTTAGGCCTATTGGGCTATATTTTAGGTATATATATAATTTTTTTTTTTGAAAAATATATAAAAAAATTAAACGGGCCGTGCCGTGCCGGCCCGCGTGCCCAGGCTCCAGGCCAAGGCACGGCCCAAGGCATGCCGCGTGCCGGGCACGGCCCGTTTAGCCCGTGTCGTGCCTGGCCCATGGCGGGCCGTGCCGGCGTGCTCGCGGGCTGGCCTGTTTAGCCCGGCCCGTTTGGCCAGCTATACAAACGAGAGGCAAGGAGCTATGAACTGAAATTAATCTACACAAACGCACGGTAAGGATCCATCTCGGCACACACCCCCAAATCAGCACAATCCCAATCAAGATGGAGACGGATTAGCGAGATTGAGTAGCGTGTGTACCATGATGCTGGGGCTGCAGCAGCGACATCATGGAGGCCGGCTCGACAGAGGACGATGTGTAGTGGTGCTACTCCGCCACCCTCCGCTTCTTCTTCGCGGACAATGTTGCCCTTGCACTCCTCCGCATCCGAGGCTCCACCCACCACTATAGACTGCATGCAGGGCCGGGCCGGCAAAATCCGGGGCCCTGTGCGAAACAAAAAACCGGGCCCTATCTCGCTAAAAAAAATGAACTAACGAGCAATTTTTTTTTTGCGGGGAAAACTAACGAGGAATTATAATGTGTGTGTATATATCTTACAAAAAAAAGTATAATGTCAATGTTTTGCAATTAGACTAATTGTCTAACTCACCTAGTTTAGGGCCATGTCCGGTTGAACTGCTACACTGTGATCTTTAATTGAGGAGGTAAGACCAATCTCTATGTGAAAACTAGCTGAAGCGCATGCGTTAGTAAGGGCGCATTGCGTGTTAATATAGCCCATAGGGCTGCGGCACAGATAGGAGGTTAGGATTAGGTTAGGCGTTGGATCGATCTCTTAAGCTAACTAGCAGGATCTTATCTCAACATCTTAACCCATCCTAACCACTTACAACACACGCAACATAACTTGGCTAACACGGTTTATACATACACCGCGTATACAATATTTAACACTCTAACGAAGTAACGGTCCCTGCCAAAAGTTAATTAGAAAATTAAGAATTAGAATTTAGGAGTAAAAACTGGAGGATTTGCTAACAACCTGGAGGCCGGAGTCGGTCAATTGATCACGGACTGATCCGACGAGACGACGAGTCTGAAAATTAAGAGAGGAAGCTAGGACAGCAACGACAGCGGTCTGAATCCGATCGCTCTCATGAGGAAAAGGCGACCACCAACGAGACTATCGTCTCCCTTTTTTCGTCTCCTGACTCCTGTAGCGGCGCCGACGGAACTGTTCTTGGTTTCGTGATCGAGGCGATCCCGATTGACTGGTATAGCGATCCCTTTTTTTCTTATCCAAGATCTTGTTTCCATCGCTAGAGAGCAGTTTCCTTTTTTCTTTGGGAAAGATCGATCTTTTTTTTTTGTTGAGGAATTGGGAAAGATCGATCGAGTCAGGCGACGAGCCGACGAGCTCCAGTGCTCGATGGCCTCAACTCAGGCCCAGCTCCAACGCCTAGCGGCCTAGTGTGGCAGCTGCTACGCATTTTTCTTTTCAAAAATACTAGGCCTATATAAGAAACATTGGGGCCCCCAAAATTATGGGCCCTGTGCGGGCCGCACATTTGGTACCACTATGGGCCCGGCCCTGACTGCATGCCTGCATTTCTCAAAATCACTTCCATACGGAATATCATTTGTCTCATAAGAAAGCAAGAGCTTAAAATTTTCCCATGATTTATATTCTCATCAGCCTCAAAACCACTTAGTGTATTGCGACACACTTGATGATACAACACTTTTCTCACCTTTATGTCCATTTATGCAATTCCGAGATGATTAAACTGTTGCTCTGATTGCTAGATTTGAGTGGTCTACCAGGTGAACATGGAAAAAATATGTCCCCTTTCTTTGAACTGTGAGAAGGTAATCACACATCAAACAACAATACATCGTAAGCTGGGGTGGAATTGAATTTAAGTAAACCCAGTTGTACGATATGCCAACACATGCCTATTCTTTTTTACGAGAATGTGAGGCTTCAGTGGACAATTACCTTAATTGAGTTCCTGAAAAGTTTGTAATTATCTGACGCAACCTTGAAGGATCGCCTAACAGGATTTCAGGAACTCCTTCAGATACATATACAAAGAAATTAGGAGACCAAACAATGACTTAATTAAGCAATTAGGAGTACATAGAAATGCCTAGAAAATGCCCTGTCAGCGAGTCGAAAATTAACCTCGGAAGTGAGATTGGAGGAAGTGAGCCGGTAGGTGAAGATACATTCCCAGAAATGGTCATACTCAGATAAAATATCAATCCTCAACATGTACTAAGTAATCATGCATGCACTTGTACTTGGGATGACCAGGACCCGTATCTGCGAGATCCTAGCTGAAGAATCAATTTCGAAAAAAACACAACCTAAGATTTCCCGTGCCTTGCAACAGTGGCTATACATCATACATGACTAAAACGTGTCATGGAAGCGAAAGCGGGCTACCGTAACAGAAAAATCTTATACTTGACAATAGTAATTAGCGCATGACACCCAATTATCAGATTACAAGAACACCATGCGACCAATGAACCATGCCAAATTGGATTGAAGAATATGGACTGGGCTGAACTTGATGGAACAGGGACACGACTTTACCTTGCGGTGACCCTCGTTGGGAGCGGTGGCCCTCGTGAACTGCAAGTTACCGCAAAAATTAATTACATGTCAGCAGGTGCATTTTGTTCCGCGAATCAGCAGTTGGATTTTGCTTCCGTTTTTTGAATTTACAAACGTTGCTACATGTGTAAGTACAATCCTAAGCTTGAATTTTATTTCGTCAGTTCGGCAGGAAACACCTAAAAGGAATTTCTACCGAACTGTGTGGTCAAAAGATCAGGAAATGAAGGGGAACACAAAGTATAGGTTGTATATTAGATAGATCAAGTAATGTAGCCAGTAGCTAGTGCACCTTACTAATTCAATATCAGTGAGGTTTATGGTATGGTACTAAACAAAGATTTCTAAGTTGTTTCTATTTTCCCTAGTGCCTAATTAAATCTAAAAGGACCTTCTCTACTCACAACAATCACTATTAGGGTCACATTGCCACATTAATGCTTCTGAGCCTGCAAATAATAGTACGAAATTAGTATTTCACACAGAAAGAGGAGAATAAGATAGGAAAATACCTTGTACTTTTTTTTACCAGATAGTATTGCCACAGAAGAGGATAAAAATAGCTAACATTTAGTTTAAACATGACAAGCTGTTCCTGAGACTTGTAAATTGTTGTAACTTCTACATGGAAACCATCCGAAAATTCAATAAATCTTGATTGGATTTACTTATGAGATACATACATTCACATGATTTTGCATATATATATGGAGAGAAAAAAATTCCAAGCTTCCTTTCTTGTCGAAATAAATGTGCAAGCAAATAACCAAGTGAAGTTCAGGTCACAGTTATACACAAAACATAAAGTGGAGTATAGTTTATTTTGAAGAAAATATTCAATCTGAAAAGACAACAAATAAATGAGAGCAATAAGATACTATTATTAAAATTACATGCAGATCTTATATATTGAAATCAGTCTGAAGAAGAAAAGTGTCATACATATTGAAACACAAATAGTGTTCAATTTGTAACTAACTGGAGAATGCGTCCTTTAATCATATGCATCGAGGCATGCAGTCATTCAATAAATGGTTGAATTATAAGCATAAACTTGTATGTTGTGCCACTTGCAAGGATCTGCTCTACCAATTCGTCCAGAATGAATTCACTAATGCCGGGTGCATGTATAATCTGAATGTCTTTGTTTCTGGAAAAAGAATTCTAACTCATAATTTGAAAACCATTGACACAACCAATGAAAGAGTGGTTCACGATTTCTTTAGTGATTTGTCCCTCCTTTTGATATCGTGTAGCCACAGAAAAAACAACGGGAGACACAACCTAATCAACTATTAGATCAGGTCATCTGGAGAATAAAAGCCACCGCTTCAAATCTGGTTTTGACGAAGAAAATTCGCTCGACTTGCCACTCGTGTCAAGTGCTACTTACCAACGACGGGTAAACAAAAAAAGATTGGTAACACTTATACAAAAGGAAAAATTAGAAGAGAAAACAGGCAAACAAACTTGAGAGAGTGCACCCAGGCAAATAAGTCTTTGGCTTTTCTGAAAAACATGACACATCAGTATAACTTTTTTGAAGGTAACCATATTAGTGGCTAATGTATAGTTATTTGCTCCAGATTTGAGAAAAAGGCATCCATGCCAATGTGAAATTATAACACAATATGATTGGTCACGGACAACATCTACAATAATTGATATAGAAAGATATTAAAAAGTGTGGATGTCCTATCAACAACCATCCATTAAGCAAATGGATTGGAAGTACTCTCTCCGTCTAGGTGTGCAAGTCATCTTACGAAAATCAAATAATCCCAAAACACTTAGGTGCGGTGCATTAACTTCTACCTCGTTTCTTGTTTCTTGACATATCAACCAATAAGAAATGAGGGGTGTGCATGCTTTTAATGACTTGAGACTATCAAACACGATATACAGTGGTTAGTTCATTGCATGCAATATTATTAATTAGCAAATAAACATTAATCGCTATAAAAAATACACTTCCGTGATGATATGTGTTTGTCACAGTAGGTCGCGTTTTTTGTCATGCATGTACATCCATGACAAATTTATGACAGAATCAAGATAGTCATACCTGTGTTGTCGTAGAAGTGTTCCATGACATTACCAAAATTATCATCACGGACGTGTCCACTTCCATGACGATAAATCGCGCGTCACAGAAGTGCTTTCGTCAAGGGTGACCGACACGTGGCATCCACCGTAACAGAACGCCGTTAAGCTATCGGGTCGGGTTTTGGATCCGATAACCCGTTAACAGCCCTGACCAATGGGGATTTTCCACGTATAAAATCTGTTGGGGAACGTTGCAGAAAATTAAAATTTTTCCTACGGTTTCACCAAGATCCATCTATGAGTTCATCTAAGCAACAAGTCATGGGAGAGAGATTGCATCTACATACCACTTTGTAGACCGCGTGAAGAAGCGTTCAAGAGAACGGTGATGATGGAGTCGTACTCGCCGTGATCCAAATCACCGATGACCAAGTGCCAAACGGACAGCACCTCCGCGTTCAACACACGTACGGAGCGGATGACGTCTCCTCCTTCTTGATCCAGCAAGGGGGAAGGAGAGGTTGATGATGATCCAGCAGCACAATGGCGTGGTGGTGGATGCAGCAGAACTCCGGCAGGGCTTCGCCAAGCTGCTGCAGGAGGAGGACGAGGTGTAGCAGGGGGAGGGAGGCGCCAAGACACAAGGGTGCGGCTGCCCTCCCCCTGCCCTCCTTTATATAGGCCCAAAGGGGGGGGGGGGCGCCGGCCCTGGGAGATCCAATCTCCCAAGGGGGCGGCGGCCAGCGGGGGTGGAGTGCCCCCCAAGGCAAGTGGTGCGCCCCCCACCTAGGGTTTCCAACCCTAGGCGCAGGAGGGGCCCAAGGGGGGGCGCACCAGCCCACTAGGGGCTGGTTCCCCTCCCACTTCAGCCCATGGGGCCCTCCGGGATAGGTGGCCCCACCCGGTGGACCCCCGGGACCCTTCCGGTGGTCCGGTACAATACCGGGTGACCCCAAAGCTTTCCCGATGGCCGAAACAACACTTCCTATATATAATTCTTTACCTCCGGACCATTTCGGAACTCCTCATGACATCCGGGATCTCATCCGGGACTCCGAACAACATTCGGTTTGCTGCATACTCATATTCATACAACCCTAGCGTCACCGAACCTTAAGTGTGTAGACCCTACGGGTTCGGGAGACATGCAGACATGACCGAGACGGCTCTCCGGTCAATAACCAACAATGGGATCTGGATACCCATGTTGGCTCCCACATACTCCTCGATGATCTCATAGGATGAACCACGATGTTGAGGATTCAAACAACCCCATATACTATTCCCTTTGTCAGACGGTATGTTACTTGCCAGAGATTCGATCGTCGGTATCCCAATACCTTGTTCAATCTTGTTACCGGCAAGTCACTTTACTCGTACCGTAATGCATGATCCCGTGACCAGACACTTGGTCACTTTGAGCTCATTATGATGATGCACTACCGAGTGGGCCCATTGATACCTCTGCGTAATACGGAGTGACAAATCCCTGTCTCGATCCGTGTCAACCCAACAGACACTTTCGGAGATACCTGTAGTGCACCTTTATAGTCACCCAGTTACGTTGTGACGTTTGGTACACCCAAAGCACTCCTGCGGTATCCGGGAGTTACACGATCTCATGGTCTAAGGAAGAGATACTTGACATTGGAAAAGCTCTAGCAAAACGAACTACACGATCTTGTGCTATGCTTATGATTGGGTCTTGTCCATCACATCATTCTCCTAATGATGTGATCCCGTTGTCAACGACATCTAATGTCCATAGTCAGGAAACCATGACTATCTGTTGACCAACAAGCTAGTCAACTAGAGGCTTACTAGGGACGTATTGTGGTCTATGTATTCACACGTGTATTACGATTTCCGGATAATACAATTATAGCATGAATAAAAGACAATTATCATGAACAAGGAAATATAATAATAATCCTTTTATTATTGCCTCTAGGGCATATTTCCAACAGTGTCCCACTTGCACTAGAGTCAATAATCTAGTTACATTGTGATGAATCGAACACCCATAGAGTTCTGGTGTTGATCATGTTTTGCTCGCGGAAGAGGTTTAGTCAACGGATCTGCGACATCAGATCCGTATGTACTTTGCAAATATCTGTGTCTCCATCTTGAACATTTTCACGGATGGAGTTGAAACGATGCTTGATGTGCCTGGTCTTCTTGTGAAACCTGGGCTCCTTGGCAAGGGAAATAGCTCCAGTGTTGTCACAGAAGAGTTTGATCGGCCCCGACGCATTGGGTATGACTCCTAGGTCGGTGATGAACTCCTTCACCCATATTGCTTCATGCACTGCCTCCGAGGCTGCCATGTACTCCGCTTCACATGTAGATCCCGCCACGACGCTCTGCTTGCAGCTGCACCAGCTTACTGCCCCACCATTCAACATATACACGTATCCGGTTTGTGACTTAGAGTCATCCAGATCTGTATCGAAGCTAGCGTCGACGTAACCCTTTACGATGAGCTCTTCGTCACCTCCATAAACGAGAAACATGTCCTTTGTCCTTTTCAGGTACTTCAGGATATTCTTGACCGCTGTTCAGTGTTCCTTGCCGGGATTACTTTGGTACCTTCCTACCAAACTTACGGCAAGGTTTACATCAGGTCTGGTACACAACATGGCATACATAATAGATCCTATGGCTGAGGCATAGGGGATGACGCTCATCTCTTCTTTATCTTTTGCCGTGGTCGGGCATTGAGCCGAGCTCAATCTCACACCTTGTAATACAGGCAAGAACCCTTTCTTGGACTGATCCATTTTGAACTTCTTCAAAATCTTATCAAGGTATGTGCTTTGTGAAAGACCTATGAGGCGTCTCGATCTATCCCTATAGATCTTGATGCCTAATATGTAAGCAGCTTCTCCAAGGTCCTTCATTGAAAAACACTTATTCAAGTAGGCCTTAATGCTGTCCAAGAATTCTATATCATTTCCCATCAAAAGTATGTCATCTACATATAATATGAGAAATGCTACAGAGCTCCCACTCACTTTCTTGTAAACGCAGGCTTCTCCATAAGTCTGCATAAACCCAAACGCTTTGATCATCTCATCAAAGTGAATGTTCCAACTCCGAGATGCTTGCACCAGCCCTTAAATGGATCGCTGGAGCTTGCATACTTTGTTAGCATTCTTAGGATCGACAAAACCTTCCGGCTGCATCATATACAACTCTTCCTTAAGATAACCATTAAGGAATGCCGTTTTGATGTCCATCTGCCATATCTCATAATCATAGTATGCGGCAATTGCTAACATGATTCGGACGGACTTAAGCTTCGCTACGGGAGAGAAAGTCTCATCGTAGTCAACCCCTTGAACTTGCCGATAACCCTTAGCGACAAGTCGAGCTTTATAGATGGTGACATTACCATCCGCGTCCGTCTTCTTCTTAAAGATCCATTTGATTTCTATCGCTCGCCGATCATCGGGCAAGTCAGTCAAAGTCCATACTTTGTTTTCATACATGGATTCTATATTGGATTGCATGGCTTCTAGCCATTTGTTGGAATCTGGGCCCGCCATCGCTTCTTCATAGTTCGAAGGTTCACCGTTGTCTAACAACATGATTTCCAGGACAGGGTTGCCATACCACTCTGGTGTGGAACGTGTCCTCATGGACCTATGAAGTTCAGTAGGAACTTGATCCGAAGTACCTTGATCATCATCATTAATTTCCTCTCCAGTCGGTGTAGGCACCACAGGAACATTTTCCTGAGCTGCACTACTTTCCGGTTCAAGAGGTAGTACTTCATCGAGTTCTACTTTCCTCCCACTTACTCCTTTCGAGAGAAACTCCTTTTCCAGAAAGGATCCGTTCTTGGCAACAAAGATCTTGCCTTCGGATCTAAGGTAGAAGGTATACCCAATGCTTTCCTTGGGGTATCCTATGAAGATGCATTTTTCCGACTTGGGTTCGAGCTTTTCAGGTTGAAGTTTCTTGACATAAGCATCGCATCCCCAAACTTTTAGAAACGACAGCTTAGGTTTCTTCCCAAACCATAATTCATACGGTGTCGTCTCAACGGATTTAGACGGTGCCCTATTTAAAGTGAATGTAGTTGTCTCTAGAGCGTATCCCCAAAATGATAGCGGTAAATCGGTAAGAGACATCATAGATCGCACCATATCCAATAGAGTGCGATTACGACGTTCGGACACACCGTTACGCTGAGGTGTTCCAGGCGGCGTGAGTTGTGAAACGATTCCACATTTTCTTAAGTGCGTACCAAATTCATGACTTAAATATTCTCCTCCATGATCCGATCGTAAGAATTTTATCTTTCGGTCACGTTGATTCTCTACTTCATTATGAAATTCCTTGAACTTGTCAAAGGTCTCAGACTTGTGTTTCATCAAGTAGACATACCCATATCTACTTAAGTCATCAGTGAGAGGGAGAACATAACGATATCCTCCGTGAGCCTCAACGCTCATTGGACCACACACATCAGTATGTATGATTTCCAATAAGTTGGTTGCTCGCTCCATAGTTCCGGAGAACGGAGTCTTGGTCATTTTGCCCATGAGGCATGGTTCGCATGTGTCAAATGATTCATAATCGAGAGACTCTAAAAGTCCATCAGCATGGAGCTTCTTCATGCGCTTGACACCAATGTGACCAAGGCGGCAGTGCCACAAGTATGTGGGACTATCGTTATCAACTTTACATCTTTTGGTATTCACACTATGAATATGTGTAACATTAGGTTCGAGATTCATTAAGAATAAACCATTGACCATCGGTGCATGACCATAAAACATATCTCTCATATAAATAGAACAACCATTATTCTCAGATTTAAATGAGTAGCCATCTCATATTAAACGAGATCCAGATACAATGTTCATGCTCAAACTTGGCACTAAATAACAATTATTGAGGTTTAAAACTAATCCCATAGGTAAATGTAGAGGTAGCGTGCCGA
Organism: Triticum dicoccoides; assembly: GCF_002162155.2. Classification (NCBI taxonomy): domain Eukaryota; kingdom Viridiplantae; phylum Streptophyta; class Magnoliopsida; order Poales; family Poaceae; genus Triticum; species Triticum dicoccoides. The sequence goes on along the minus strand of NC_041387.1, from coordinate 539,976,238 downwards.
CGGCGATCACATCGACCTTGGAACCATTCCCGACGCGCATCGTCACCTCGTCCTTCGCCAGTCTCCGCTTATTCCGCAGCTCCTACTGTGAGTTACAAATATGAGCAACGACACCGGTATCAAATACCTAGGAGTTACTACGAGTACTGGTAAGGTACACATCAATTACATGTATATCACATATACCTTTGGTGTTGCCGGCCTTCTTGTTCGCTAAGTATTTGGGGCAGTTCCGCTTCCAGTGACCCTTCCCTTTGCAATAAAAACACTCAGTCTCAGGCTTGGGTCCATTCTTTGACTTCTTCCCGGCAACTGGCTTACCGGGCGCGGCAACATCTTTGCCGTCCTTCTTGAAGTTCTTCTTACCCTTGCCCTTCTTGAACTTGGTGGTTTTATTGACCATCAACACTTTATGTTCTTTCTTGATTTCAACCTCTGCTGACTTCAGCATTGAGAATACTTCAGGAATGGTCTTCACCATCCCCTGCATATTGTAGTTCATCACAAAGCTCTTGTAGCTCGGTGGGAGCGACTGAAGGATTCTGTCAATGACCGCCTCGTCCGGGAGGTTAATGTCCAGCTGGGACAGGTGGTTGTGCAACCCAGACATTTTGAGTATGTGCTCACTGACAGAACTGTTTTCCTCCATCTTACAACTATAGAACTTGTCGGAGACTTCATATCTCTCGACCCGGGCATGAGCTTGAAAAACCATTTTCAGCTCCTCGAACATCTCATATGCTTCGTGTTGCTCAAAACGCTTTTGGAGCCCCGGTTCTAAGCTGTAAAGCATGCCGCACTGAACGAGGGAGTAATCATCAGCATGTGACTGCCAAGCGTTCATAATGTCTTGGTTCTCTGGGATGGGTGCTTCACCTAGCGGTCCTTCTAGGACATATGCTTTCTTGGCTGCTATGAGGATGATCCTCAGGTTCCGGACCCAGTCCGAATAGTTGCTGCCATCATCTTTCAGCTTGGTTTTCTCTAGGAACGCGTTGAAGTTCATGTTGACATGAGCGTTGGCCATTTGATCTACAAGACATATTTTGCAAAGATTTTAGCCTAAGCTCATGATAATTAAGTTCATCTAATCAAATTATTTAATGAACTCCCACTCAGATTTGACATCCCTCTAGTCATCTAAGTGTTACATGATCCGTCGACTAGGCCGTGTCCGATCATCACTTGAGACGGACTAGTCATCATCGGTGAACATCTCCATGTTGATCGTATCTTCCATACGACTCATGTTCGACCTTTCGGTCTCTTGTGTTCCGAGGCCATGTCTGTACATGCTAGGCTCGTCAAGTTAACCCTAAGTGTTTATGCATGTGTAAAACTGTTTTACACCCGTTGTATGTGAACGTAAGGATCTATCACATCCGATCATCACGTGGTGCTTCGAAACGACGAACTTTAGCAACGGTGCATAGTTAGGGGGAACACTTTCTTGAAATTATTATAAGGGATCATCTTATTTACTACCGCCGTTCTAAGTAAACAAGATGCATAAAACATAATAAACATCACATGCAATTATATAAAGTAGTGACATGATATGGCCAATATCATATAGCTCCTTCGGTCTCCATCTTCGGGGCTCCATGATCATCTTCGTCACCGGCATGACACCATGATCTCCATCATCGTGCCTCCATGAAGTTGCTCGCCAACTATTACTTCTACTACTATAGCTAATGATTTAGCAATAACGTAAAGTAATTACATGGAGTTAAATCATTGACACGCAGGTCATACAATAATTAAGATAACTCCTATGGCTCCTGCCGGTTGTCATACTCATCGACATGCAAGTCGTGATTCCTATTACAAGAACATGATCTCATACATCACAATATATCATTCATCATTCATCACAACTTCTGGCCATATCACATGACAACTGCTGCAAAAACAAGTTAGACGTCCTCTAATTGTTGTTGCATCTTTTACGTGGCTGCAATTGGGTTCTAGCAAGAACGTTTTCTTACCTACGAATAACCACAACGTGATTTTGTCAACTTCTATTTACCCTTCATAAGGACCCTTTTCATCTAATCCGCTCCAACTAAAGTAGGAGAGACAGACACCCGCTAGCCACCTTATGCAACTAGTGCATGTCAGTCGGTGGAACCTGTCTCACGTAAGCGTACGTGTAAGGTCGGTCCGGGCCGCTTCATCCCACAATACCACTGAAGCAAGAAAAGACTAGTAGTGGCAAGCAAGTTGACAAGATCTACGCCCACAACAGATTTGTGTTCTACTCGTGCAATAGAGAACTACGCATAGACCTAGCTCATGATGCCACTGTTGGGAAACGTTGCAGAAAATTAAAATTTTTCCTACGGTTTCACCAAGATCCATCTATGAGTTCATCTAAGCAACGAGTCATGGGAGAGAGATTGCATCTACATACCACTTTGTAGATCGCGTGCGGAAGCGTTCAAGAGAACGGTGATGATGGAGTCGTACTCGTCGTGATCCAAATCACCGATGACCAAGTGCCGAACGGGCAGCACCTCCACGTTCAACACACGTATGGAGCGGATGACGTCTCCTCCTTCTTGATCCAGCAAGGGAGAAGGAGAGGTTGATGATGATCCAGCAGCACAACGGCGTGGTGGTGGATGCAGCAGAACTCTGGCAGGACTTCGCCAAGCTGCTGCAGGAGGAGGACGAGGTGTAGCAGGGGGAGGGAGGTGCCAAGACACAAGGGTGCGGCTGCCCTCCCCCTGCCCTCCTTTATATAGGCCCCCAGGGGGGGCGCCGGCCCTCGGAGATCCAATCTCCCAAGGGGGCGGCGGCCAGGGGGTGGAGTGCCCCCCAAGGCAAGTGGTGCGCCCCCCCACCTAGGGTTTCCAACCCTAGGCGCAAGGGGGGCAAGGGGGGGCGCACCAGCCCACTAGGGGCTGGTTCCCCTCCCACTTCAGCCCACGGGGCCCTCCGGGATAGGTGGCCCCACCCGGTGGACCCCCGGGACCATTCCTGTGGTCCCGGTACAATACCGGGTGACCCCGAAACTTTCCCGATGGCCGAAACAGCACTTCCTATATATAATTCTTTACTTCCGGACCATTCCGAAACTCCTAGTGATGTCCGGGATCTCATCTGGTACTCCGAACAACATTCGGTTTGCTGCATACTCATATTCATACAACCCTAGCGTCACCGAACCTTAAGTGTGTAGACCCTACGGGTTCGGGAGACATGCAGACATGACCGAGATGGCTCTCCGGTCAATAACCAACAGCGGGATCTGGATACCAATGTTGGCTCCCACATACTCCTCGATGATCTCATCGGATGAACCACGATGTTGAGGATTCAAACAACCCCATATACTATTCCCTTTGTCAGACGGTATGTTACTTGCCCGAGATTCGATCGTCGGTATCCCAATACCTCGTTCAATCTCGTTACCGGCAAGTCACTTTACTCGTACCTTAATGCATGATCCCGTGACCAGACACTTGGTCACTTTGAGCTCATTATGATGATGCACTACCGAGTGGGCCCAGTGATACCTCTCCATAATACGGAGTGACAAATCCCTGTCTTGATCCATGTCAACCCAACAGACACTTTCGGAGATACCTGTAGTGCACCTTTATAGTCACCCAGTTATGTTGTGACGTTTGGTACACCCAAAGCACTCCTATGGTATCCGGGAGTTACACGATCTCATGGTCTAAGGAAGAGATACTTGACATTGGAAAAGCTCTAGCAAAACGAACTACACGATCTTGTGCTATGCTTATGATTGGGTCTTGTCCATCACATCATTCTCCTAATGATGTGATCCCGTTGTCAACGACATCTAATGTCCATAGTCAGGAAACCATGACTATCTGTTGACCAACGAGCTAGTCAACTAGAGGCTTACTAGGGACGTATTGTGGTCTATGTATTCACACGTGTATTACGATATCCGGATAATACAATTATAGCATGAATAAAAGACAATTATCATGAACAAGGAAATATAATAACAATCCTTTTATTATTGCCTCTAGGGCATATTTCCAACAAAATCATCATGGGCTGGACGAGACACGTGTCAGGTCCGCGCTGGCACAGGTGTCACTCATCCAATGGGCGAGACACGCCCATGATATGTTGACACGTGGACCAACCCATCAAGTTTAAATGGGCCGGCCCAACTAAAGGCCCACAAGATTTTGTGGACCATAATGGCCGGCCCAGCTAAAGGCCCATGAGATTTTGCGGACCATAATGGGCTGGCCCAGCTAACGGCCCACAAGATTTTGCGGGCCATAATGGACCGACCCAGGTAAAGACCCACAAGATTTTTGTGTGCCATAATGGGCCGGCCAGGTAAAGGCCCACAAGATTCTTGTAGATCATAATGGGCCGGCTTGGCTGAAGGCCCACGATATTTCACCGACATTAATGGGACGGCCCAGCTGTAGGCCCACAAGAATTTGAGGACCCTAGTAGGCCGGCCATTAACTGGCTGCCATGTTTTGGGCCAAATGTCGGCCCATATTTGATCCGGTCCATTAATGGCCTGCCACGTTTCGGGCCTAATAGTGACCCATATGAGATCCGGCCTGTTAAAAGCCTACCACGTTCTGGGCCAAATTACAACCCAGATCAGGTACGACCCTTTAAGAGGCTATGGGCTCAATTATGGCCCATATCAGATTCGGCCTGTCAACTGGACATTGTGCTTTTGGGCCCACTTGCTAGGGGCCCACTTAGTAATTCGGCCTGACATTAGTTTTGGCCTCTTAAGGACCCGTTTAATATTTTGGCCCTATATTAATTTCGGCCTGTTAAATGCCCGTCATATAGTTGGGCCTAACTACGGCCCGGTTTGCATCCGGCCTGCTCGCAGCCGATATCTGATTGGGCCAAACAAGGACCGAGAAAATTTTGGCCTGTTAAAAGCCCGTGATTTGATTCGCACAATCATGGGCGGGGTTCATTTCCAGCTGCTGCCGGCCCGTTAGCTGTTCGACACGTTTCAGGCCCAACCTACATCGTGATTGCATGACGTCCCGATTATGTACCATAATTTTACAGTTTGGCCGGTTTACTACGAAGACAGGATATATATACAGTAAAATAACTGCAGCATCGTGAATAAGAAAAAACCTAGACTATACAATAAAGAAATTACAGCATATTACATCCACTGGGCATCAAAGTCCGCCACTATGATAATAAAGCACAAGCAGACAACAGATTACATACACTGGGCATCAAAGATTGCCACAAGTGCAAATAAACACGCCGACAAAATAATATACAAAACCGACAACACTTCAATAGAGTTCAAGAAAGGTTAGCCCTGCTGGGGAGCTGCAGCGCAAGCAGCTGAGCAAGATGATGAGACTGCGCTTGTTCAACACTTAAAATCTTCCTCACTCTGAAAGATAAACAAGCAGACAGATGACGGGTTTTGCACATAAAAGTATCAGTGCTGACAATTCATCACATTTCTTACTGATGAATAAAGTGACACAGTGTAAAATTGCATTAACACAATATAGTATTGTTCAGGTCAAGACATGGCAGCAAATGACATTGTGAAGGAGTTGGCAGCTTCACGACACTACTGGATTACAGATCAAGAACTCATAAGTATCAATGGTTAGTGTGGTGTCAATTTATCCCATTTCAAATTGGCAAATAAAGAGACGGTTTAGATAATACTCCCTCCGTCCAGAATTACTTGTCATCAAAATGGATGTGTCTAGAACTAAAATACATCTAGATACATCCATTTCAATGACAAGTATTTTGGGACGGAGGGAGTAGTAGAATGATATGACATTGTTCATAGTTAAGACATTGCAGAATATGACATTGTGCTGTAGTGGGTAGGTTCACCACTCCACTGGATTACGGATGAAGAATAGAAGCATACATGCAGTGCAAAAGAAGATCACTTGCTCTGTATAGTTTAATTTACATGGTATGAATAAGGAACTTGGTTGTAAAACTGAAAACTTAAATTGAGAAAGGACAAACTTTTGTTTATGAACTACATAATAAACTTTAAACATGCAATTTGATGCAAACACCAAAAATAAACAACTATTGCAGTCATGCCTAACCAAATATATACAACAAAGTTTGAAGGCTTGAGATGGACAAACTTACATTACTGGTGAAGACAGGCTCTATAAAGGCCTTGTCCATGCTGATGGGGGGGGGGCAATTCAAGAAGTTTACCACAGAATCTTCTTCATAAGCATTGCCTTTATTCTACATTTTGTTAAGAGTAAATATAGATGTGATAATATACGAAAAATGGAGAATATTTAAGATAAGATGAAGAGTGATGCTACATAACCAAGTACTTATAAATGTAAGTGCAGCGATATAGGCAAAAGGTACAACCAAGAGCAATGCACAGCTAAACTTCTTCAGTACCAACCTTATGGTAAGAGTAAATATAGATCTGGTGTGTAGAAAATGGAGGGCAAAGGAAAATAAGCTGCAGAGTGATGGTACATGAACAACTACCTGTCATTATAAGTACACTGATAAAGGACATCATGTACTTACAAGAACAATGCAGAGCTAAAAAAACATTGGCATTGGATATATTCTACACTAATGTAACCATTCATACAGATCAGATAATTTGGAGCGAACAATTGATAAGAAAGCTATCATGCATACTGCTGTCACATAATGAACCAGGTATGTATGCAAGTACAGTGATACAGGACAACAGGTACTAACAAGAGCAAAGCAGCGGGCAACATATTTGCGATATCCTGTCGTTCTTTTCAAACCGGAATTCTTCTTCGAGCAGATTTCCTGCAAACAAGATCCGTAAGGCACATGCGGAAAAGTAGAAGTTCAAATTTTCATCTGATTTCATAGACAGTACCTCATCCTGGGAACGAGACCAATGCATAACAAGGTTTTCCATTCAATGTCTTCTAAATTTAGCACATGAGACTTCACCGGAAATTCGTTTATAGATTTGCCACCAAAGTGTGATTTCCTCAGGTAACATCGATACTGCTGCAATGCTTCCTTAAAAAGCACAAACAAGCTTTGCTCGTTATGACTATCCAGATTGACCCTCGCCTAGTTACAACAATGTAATGTAAATTATTGATGTGTTCAATCAGCAGAAAACAGGAAAATGATAACCATGAATAATAGCATTTACACGTAAGTTGGACAGGAAGATGTGAAAATGGTGTTTGTCTTCACAATAATCTTCCCATGATGGGAATATATGCACGTAGTCCCTAACAACATTGAAAGCATTGTCTTTTAAACTAGGAATAAATGGAATGGGGTTCCAATCTGCAGGAATTGGCTGTCTCTGCAGTTGGGATAGGTCTTCGGCCGGTGGACTTGCTGTACTTTTTGCTGGAGTGGGATTTTTCTGTGGTACAGCTGGTGCTATGGCAAATGAAATCGGTACACCTTTTGCTGGAGTGCAGGTCCTGTGTGGTGGGGCTAGTGGTGTGGCCAGTGAAGTATGGGTACAGTCTGTTGGAGTCGGTCCTACGTTTTGTGTCACTGGTCGTACAACCAATATAAGTGGGATGCTGTCTGATTTCTCCGGCACCACCACATTTTCCAAGGACTTTGCTGGTGCTCCTTCAGGTTCGGCAATCACCCTCTTCCTTTTTGATGTCTAATGCACACGAACAACATTTGAGTGGAAAAACATGGTATGATGACAGATGGAATATGTGTTGATAATGGATGGGCATGGCATCTCGACATATATGATGAGTAAACTAAGCAAATGGCGGTGCAACAAAGTAGAAGAAATGCAAGACAACATATGCAAGATACCCGCAATCAATAAAACATTGCCAAATTAGAACAGGCACCTTGATGGGTGAACAGGACATGGCATCTGCCTTTAACTCCTTGAGGTTAGAATAGTCATTAGGATCATATTTTGAACAAGAGTCAACAGGTGGGGAGCGTATGAGTTTCATTGCATCCAGAATGGCACTCAATGCCTTGGTGCCAATTTTGTAAGTCATTGCAATGTTTAGCTTCAAGAGTGGACTGCTGCTAGTGCGACACAAAGCAGCTACACAGATCATAGTGTAGATATAACGGGAAAACCTTAAGCATCAGAGTAAAATCAGCAAAGTGGAACTTGCTGGAATATATGTGCTAGTATTGCCGGTATGACTAGAAAGGCTTCAGATACCAGCTCTCTTCAAGTGAAGGTGCGGTACTGTTAATATCAGTATAACTCTCAAAGGCGACACATCTCCGCGCATTTCCTTGCTATTCTTATAGGATTCAAGTGGGCAGGCCACTACGAATCCTATTCCCATGTTTACAAGATCCTACGAATCAAAGAGGCTCAAAGTGTCCATCACAACCGACCATATAGACCTCTACACTACAAATGTCCCTGCTCATCTTCAGTACAAGGAACATACTGTACTACTAGCATACTCCCTCCGTTCCAAAATATAAATCTTGGTAGAGATTTCCACTATGGATCACATACAGATGTATCCAGATACATTTTAGAGTGTAGATTCACTCATTTTGCTCCATATGTAGTCCATGGTGGAATCTATATGAAGACTTGTATTTAGGAACGGAGAGAGTACATATTAAAGAAGAACGGAAGAGGAACATGGTAAAGAAGAGCAAGCAGATTTTGGATAATAAAATGTTGGTTGCACAGTGCCCACACATGATGAACCAGAGCGCATTAAGAATGCAACTCCCAGCTGTCTCTCGACCATTTCAGGCGGTTGGATGAAGATCCTATGTCTCCTAACCCTTCTTCTTCCTCGTCTCTGATTCTTCCCATACAGAACACCGCACGGGCCGCCGGCCGGACCACCAGCCCCCACCGCCTGTGTTCCTCCGCCACCCCCACCCCCACCCATGTCGAGTTTTCTTTGTCCGGCGAGGCCCCACAACCACCCGAGCCCCTTGGATCGCACCGGCGAACTCCGACGAGCTCTGAAAAATCGACTGACCCAATTTTGAAATTTAGTCTACTGTGATTTAACTAGTGTGGAATATAAAAGGGGAAAACCATAAGCATTGGGAGTATAGTGTTGAGCGTGCCATGGCGGATCTGAAGGTGCAAACCGGACAAAGGAAACTTCGCAACCAAGACAAGAAATCAGAGTAAAGCAGTGGCGATCTATTTTCTTGCTGTGATAAATAAGTTGAGCAGATACGAAAGAGTAACGCCTCTGGTGCGACGCCATGTACGCATCTGCTGAGAATTTGACGGTGCTGCGGTAGCGATGGTTGTCGGCGGCGTGGAAGCAGATCTAGGAGGGTAGACGGTGGCGGCGGGGCACGGTGGACAAGACGGTCATAAGAGCGGCGCCGACAAGGTGGACGACGGCGGGGATTAAGCGAGAGGATGGGATGCAAGGATCCCGGTCCGAAGGCGTGGATGAGAGAGGTCGATCTCTTGTAATGGACGACGGCGTCAGGGTATCAGCTCCGGCATGGTGGAGGAGGACGGCGGTGGATGGGGTGGCGGACAGCGGCGGACGGAGGAGGGTGGGGTGGAGAGGGTGTTTTGGCGCCCATGGAGTACGAATGGGGAAAAGGGAGGTAGAGAGGAAGGGGGGAACCATGTATTCAGGGCGCGCTTGTCTCAAATGCGAGGAAATTTACAAACTAAGCCCCCGTTTCAAATTTCTACTACATCACAGCAACATTAGTCGGTTGGGGAGAGGACGGTAATCTCGCATACACCAAATATTTGCCGATGAGAGTTTGTTTTTGGCTCCCACCGTGTATGAATATGAATCGGGGAGGGAGTCGATTTCGGCGAGGGCACACTGTGTTTTGGCACCCATCGTGTATGAATCCGGGTGAGAGGCGGTTACGTCACGTTTGGGTGAAATTACAAACCTACCCCTATCGAAACCTATAGATATCCAGCAGATAGGATTTGCGTGGCACGGATAGGCAGTAGTGATTTCCATCTTGCAGATTTTGGTTTCGGGCAGTTACTGCGACTTTCCCCGCTTCATTCAAATTTTGCACAGTGCATGTTTACCGTGCCAACTCAAGTCGAATCCCTTTTGTATTCTACTATTTTTTGTGCTTCATTTGTATTCTACTTAAAGGCGACGTTAACAAATAAACCCTAAAACCCTAGGTGCACAATTGCTGCATTCGCGGGTACCGGGTACGTGGCGGAGCACCTTTGTAGGAGTTGATGGTCGGGACCACAGGTGAACGACTTGGAGCGCGGTGGCTCGCCAGTTGCCATAGATCGAGTAGCCACGTTTAAAATATCGTTTTTTAGCAGGGTTAAGAGTTCCGATTTTCAATGGCACGTTATAAGTAGTAAGTAGTTTTTAGAACGATTGGTATGGAGCGAAAATGGAATTCATAGTACTATGTACCTCCTTGGCGTATTGTTGTATGGGTTTATGTTACGAGATGTTGAACCTGGTAGTTCTAGGGCAAATACTATGGTTTAGATTTAGATGTTGGTTTTCAGTAATCGAAAGGGGAAACCCTTCTTTGATTAAAAAAAACTACTACCTCCATTCTGGTTTACTAGTCCCCATCGTACTTTGGGTCAAAGTTTGTCCATGAATTTTACTTGTAAAATGTGAATGGAAAACGAGATTTTGTTATACCCAAACAAAAAAGGACTAGAGGGAGTGATTGCTCTGACACAGACGCGACCTCTCATAGCGCTGGCATTGAACCGGCGCGCCTCCTCGCCGCGTGCAACCAGCTTAAGACTGCCCCGCCTGCCTTCATTGAATCCGCGCGTGTGCCGGCAACACGTCCTTCCACGAGCCGACAGGCATGTTAGAACAAAAAAAAGACTAAAATATAATTAATTTACGCATGGTCTTGACTTGTTGTGCTCGCACTGGTAGCAGGAACTAGTAGAGGTTTTTCTTTATTTATAACTCTCCTCACATTTTTTTGGCTTTGAAGTGAATTATGGTTGTGGACATTATGTATGAATGTGCAGATATCTGTGAACATGAGTTTGATGTGGAAGTTGAATTTGGAATGTCGGGCTTGCGCGTGAACTATACCATGTCCAATGCTTCGTCTGTTATTGTTTGGAAAGTAATTGCTGTTATTACATGACCCGAAAAAAAACATTTTGTGCCACATCAGTAGATGCACAGACATCACAACAAGCATGGTGACTGGATAAACATTTGAACCTAGCTATTATGAAGGAAATTTTGTATTGACAACAATTTTAGATAGCAGGAGACGCCTAGCTTGCTCTGCCTCTGCTAACTTATTTCTGGCTTCTTCCATCTCTTCTTTGGCTTGGGTGAAGAGAGCATCTGATTGCTCTTTTCGCTTCTTCAGGAACTCAACTACATTCTCAAGGGCTGATGCACGCTTTCTTTCAGCCTTTACTAATGCCACGAGGACACGAACAACTGACTACTCCACCTGGCTTGTGTGTAATCCAGCATCATCTGGGAATTTGCACCTTGTGTCTAATCCAGCATCATTAGGGAACTGGCACCTTGTGTGTAATCCAGCCTCATTTTGGAAACATGATCTCGAGGTTGACCATACTTCCCTCCTCGCAAGAACGGCATCCTGGCATGAAGTTACTTCTTTTTTAGATCTATACTCAGAGAAACCTAGATCCATTTAGTAGAAGCCAGATTAACAGAACTCAGAAAAGTGAATTCAAAAGGAAAAGAAATATAAAAACAGACTACAAGGTGAGAACACCCACTTCCTACATCAAGTTAAAAACAAAAGCATCAGGAAGATTAAGACTCTTCTTATTACACATCGAAGAACACCACGCTTAAGAGAAACAGAAACTACAACATATACACATCGAAGAACACGAGGCTAAACGAAAGTAATTGAAAGGGTGTTACTTAGGGCTGGAAAAAAAGCTCGAAACTCGTGAGCTAAACGAGTAGCTCGTGACTCAGCTCGGATCGACTCGAACTCGAAGAATAACGAGTCGAGTCAAGCTTTAGTTTAAGATCGTTTATAGACCAAGTTAAACGAGCTAATCTCACGAGTACTCGTGTAACTCGTTAGGCTCGGTACAAAATATCAGCCACTCCCAATACAAAAAAAAAATCAGCCACTCAGCACCCTATGCCCTAGGCGCACAACACAAGGCCTAGCTGTTGAAGGCCCAACCGCCTAGGAGACTCATGCATTACAAGGAAATTACTATTGTTAGTGATATATATGTTTAATATATACATAATCATTTTTATAATATTTGAGGGTTTTATGTTCATATCTTTAACGAGCTTAACAAGCTAAACGAGCCAGCTCGCGAGTTATACGAGTCGAGCTAATCTTGGATTTGAGCTCGTTAAAATAATGAGTCGAGTCGAGCTAGCTCGTTAACGAAACAAGCTCTAGCGAGTCGAGCCGAGCCGGCTCGACTCGGTTCGAATTCCATCCCTAGTGTTACTTACCAAAGCTCGTTTTACAGGTTCGGTGCAGCTCCTCTTTAACTTGCCACACTCCTTGAAGATGTCCCGAATATCCCGTGTTTGGTCTTCATTGCTCCTCTGCATGTTCACACTCATGGTTTTAAAATCTCAACATGGCAAGAAAAATACTACTAGTAATACTCGCGCATCTTGTGGGCAACATTAAAGCACTCGTCTGCCATGTTAGAGCATCTCCAACAGAATCGCAACGCGCGGCACTTTAAAAAAGCGTTTAGAGTGCTGAGATCGAGAAGTAGATACTAGAGAGTAGAGGATAGTTCTCAGCATATAGATAGATAAAAAAAGATACCCATACCCCTCTCCATATTTGCAAATAAGGCCTTCCCTCATTCATCCTTTTCTCCCACAAGATAAACTACTCATACAAATGCATCTTGATGCGTGCAATGCATGGGCATCTTGCTAGTTCTAAAAACCTTTCCATCATTTGCCACACTGCTGGTTGCATATGAAAAACCTACCCAAGCACAATGCAATACAGGAGCGACGCACAATTACAAGCTGATATTCTGTTGGAAAATGGAGGCTATAACCAATTAATTTTACGGGAACAATAGCCCCCATGAAAATTGAAGGGTAGGTATGAACAAAACTGGAACTGCACATGTACTGCTAAGTGATTCAATACACACATTACCAATCGAGGAGGAGAACGATGTTCGCGGCGGCGTGTGTGAGTCATGGTCGGCAATGGGAGTCAGTTCATTGTCCACGACGGTGGTACTTTTGCGCTTGGCGTCGGCTTCTGGGAAGCAGATCCGAGACCGTGGAAGACGATGCCGGGGAAGAGGCACCATCTACGACAACGACGATGGACCGGCTCCAGTGCGGCGTACGAGGTCGTCAATGAGGCAGATGAGCTGCGGTGGACGAGTGCGCCGATGTAAAGGGGAGGAGCACGAAGGCTGCGGTGCCGTGAAGTCTACTTTGCGGTGGGGATAGAAAATGGGGAGTATTCAGGTGTACTACTCTGGGTGCCGGGGTGGGGCTGCCTGGGTAGGGTGAACCTGAAGTTACGAAAACAACACCCTACCAAGCGTCGTCCGTAGGCCTGTTCTGAAGGCTATGATGGTAACTTCCCACTGCTCGAATCAGGGTCGCAGTAGATTTTCCCGCCGACCTCAAAATTTTGTGACACTGGACTCCCCGTGTGGCGTGTTGAGTGATTCGGCTAAGCAACTAGCGAGTAGTAGTAGTAAACTCTGCATATTAGGTTTGACCGAAGTCAAACTTCCTAAAGTTTGACCAAGTTTATATAAAAATATAAACATTTACCATAACAAATATGTATGATGTGGAAGTACATTCAATAATGAATCTAATGGTATTTATTTGTTATTGTATATGTTAATATTTTTTGTTATAAGCTTTCTGAGAGTTTACAAAACTTGACTTTGACCAATGCTAATACGCGGACTAAAATAAAAACGGAGGGAGTACACATTTGTTTTCTTAGTTTGTAGTGAACTAATCATTTGTTGAAATTGTGAAATAAATATATTAGGCTATTGACTTCGAATGTAATGGTCTATACAATTCAATAGTTACAATCATTGTCGAATCCCAAGATGTATACAAGGCCTATAGTACTTCACAACATGCTCAAACTCACATAATCCTAGTCAAATGAGAATCTAAATGCATTTCATAGTTATTACTTTGTAGGATGCAATAAAAACAACCAAAACTCTACATCAGCCATTACAGAAGCAACATTTTGACATATCGCATTGAGTGAATGAAACGTGCAGAGAGAGCTTTTGAAGATGGAGCAGATAGGGCGGGAAAGATTGTATGTATGTGGACGAGAGAGTAGGAGACAAACCTAACGAGACAGAGAGAGAGAAAGAGAAAGAGAGAGGAAGAAGTTAGGTCTGTGAGAAAGATGGAGACATGTAATATACGTGATTCTGTATACGTGGAAGGAGAAGAGACAACATGTTTGATGAGAGAGCTAGAAAAACATGGAAGAGAGGGGAAGGATCTCATCGGTTGAGGGATTGACAATTTTGTGCGGGGGAGAGAGGGATTGGTAATTTTTTGCAAGAGAGAGAGAGGGTGGGGGGAGGAGTCAGTCAGCCGTCGTCACATCACCCTGCTTCCAAATGACCCCGCATTCTCTAGCGCGGTGTGGTCGCCGTCTTTGATCTGCTCGATGCCCTCTTTGAAGATTGAGGTGTTGTGCATGTTGGGGTGCAAAGAAGCACAAGCGAGAGTGGTCGTCGTATAACCTTGGATGGGGATGAACTGTGTGCTCGGGGGAGTGTGTGTGTGTGTGTTGTGCTGCGCGCGCGAGTGCGCGCGCGCGCGCGCGTGTGTCAGATATTGAGCGAAAATAAAACCTAAGGAGAGAAATGGGTACTCACGAAGAGATTGTGCGGGCCTTGAGGTGGGCAGGGGCCGAGTGAGGGTGTCAAAATGTGCGCGTTGATGCATATGTTGCATGCGATCGTGCGAGGGACAGACGAATCGAGAGCGATGGTTGTTGTGTTATGGATGCTCCTCTCTCTCTCTGTCTCTCTCTCTCTCTCTCTCACACACACACGCACGCACACACACACACACACACAAGTAAACTCGAAGACCGTTCTCTCATGTATACACAACGTATCGACATCTGTCTATGACTCACTCATGCATGATCATTTGCACATTCACACCTCTCTATGTTTGTATCACACGCACACCGTCTCCACATTGCCCTTCTGCCACAACACACATATGGACACATACACACGTTCTCTCACAGTCACACACACAAAATAAGTATTAAAGAAAACTAGGGCGCACCTAAAACGTCCAAATCCAAATAAACACAAACTGGAGCTAAATTCAAATATATGGAAATATTGCAGCGTCAAGAACTTTCCCAGGAAAAAAAAGTTGATTAATATTCGAGGATTGTTTTACACACACAAAAAGGTTTGGTGGATGTACTTCGAGCACGACATGGTGACGCACTGTTCGATCGACCGTGCGGCCGCGGTTCACGCACTTGCACAGGATTCCGTATCGTGGCTGTGGTACTAACTTCAATTTTTTTTAATAAAAGCGCCGCCTAAGTCTAATGTTTACGTGTACTAGTATGGTTTTATTTTAAGTTTGACCAACCTCATATAAAACTAAAGTAAGCTCCCATAAGCGCACTCATCAATATGCCGCCGTTGCCGTTGCGCATGCCGGCGCCCGCCTGCTCTGGACAACAATTTCTCGCCCATCACCGCCATGTCGCCGCCATCCCTGTGCCATGAAGCCGAAGGCTCACCCTCTCACGTCGTCTGCAGTCCCTCCTTGCCATGCCGCCGCACTGCCAAGCACGCGAGCAGCTGGTGGAGCCGTGTCTATGCACGCAGCGTACGAAGAGGAGGACGAGCGCGTGCTCCAGCACGCCGACGAGAAGGAACTAGCATGTCATTGCCGTCTCCGCCCGCGCGGAGGAGGCGCGCATGGTGGCTGTCACAGCGGAAGCCGGTCGCGTGTGCGTCGAGCCCGCAAACCGGGTGCGGACGCGGAATCTACCTTCGAGACCTTGAATGCCATGTGGATCCTGCAATCTGAAGGAGCAATTTGGGTCAGTCGACTCATGTGAGCCGTTTGATGCAACATGGATGGCTAGAAGGGCTTCTTCCACCTCTTCTGCCGTCTTCTTCCTTCGCTCTGTCGAACTTCTTTCACTACTAGTATGAACGTATTAAGTACAGTAGGAACACGAAGGTACAAGCAGTAGTACCAACTGCAAGAAGAACAGTAGTAAGACATAGTACTAGTACTACTCTACGTACTAAAGAGTTCAAATAACGAGAAAGAACATAAACATAGTTCTGCTGGGGCCTCAGCACAACACACCCTTGAAAATCAACTAAGGAACTAGTCCGCTTGACACTGCAGTAGAACCAGCATGAGCGACGACACTGCCACCTACTCGGAGTCCGAGTCCACGTCCTCGACTTCATCCTCGTCCCTCTTCCTCTTCCACTTCGCCGACGCTTCTTTGCTTGAACCAGATACTAGGCTCTGCTTCTTCATCCAACCCATGTAGATATTTAAACAAAGGTAGGCATCCATTGCTGCGTACAGGATGTGATCTTCATCTAATGTCTTTGACTCCCATGCATGATGAAACTCGTGATGAGGTTTCTTCAGTTTAGCGTACGAAGGATCAATCATGGCTGCTGCCAGGGTCAGCATTGAAGGTTGAGAGGAGACACCAGGCTTGCCTTCTGGAGATCGAAGGGCTGGCCTACAACGAGACCTATCCAACGTAGGACATCCCTATCGTTCTTAAAGCCTACAGTAACGAATTTCACTCTTTTGTCCTTGAGGAAGTTCTTAAAATCCTGGCACTCAACGTCGGCATGGAATATGTGGTAGACCAAGCAAACGTTATGTACGCAAACCTGGATCACGACAGGCTTCTTCCTCTCTTCTTCCTTTAGATCCTTCTCTCGTCCCAGGACTGTGGTGTACTCAACATCTAGCCCAACGACACACTCATCCGTTGAACTGTTGAACATGCGTAGGAAGCAAGCAAGCCATGCTTTCACCGTCGCGGATCCACGTGTGTAGATGACGATGAACTGATCACCGGTGATGGCTCTAACCTGGTACTCAGCGGCGACCATGGAGATTTGGGAGGCCATGGATTTTGGAGGAGGGTTAGGAGAAGTTGAACTATTGTACCCCGCAAAAACTGGGAGCGAACTAATGTGAAAGGACGGGACGACTGGGAGCGAACTGTTGTGAGGTAGAAGACGGGGACAAGTAGGGCATGCGAACGTCGTGGGGTTGCTGGCTTGCCCGGTGGATAAACGGCTGCAAGCCCCCAAAGAGTTCTCGAGAACTATGCGGGACCCACTAGATGTCATGTCTACTAGACCCATATAGTAGGCCTGATGGTATAGCTTCTGCCTGTTCGCACGCCATGCCGGCGCGTGGATGTAACTTCACTTAATTCTGTCAACCATCGCGCCTCCCACGACCTTCACCTCCCTCGCGCGGTCGCGCCCTTTGAGACTTCGACCGGCTATAAATGAGCAATTTTTTTGCCTACTCCGCATGCATGATACTCCCTCTGGTCCTTTTTACTCCCGTAAACCGTTTGCAAAGTGTTTGACCAAATATATACTTTTTTTGAACACCACCTTATATTAATTAACCAGCCACACCAGTACACTCATTCAATACAATATTCACCACACAGGGCGGTATGTTATTTACAAGAATACCATCTAATCTATTGTCAAAGCTATACTTAGCGATTAAGTGTGCCACCTTATTGGCCGAACGGCTAATCTTTGACAATTGAAGATTGTTGATCAACTTTGAGATGCTCAACGCTGTCATCTTTAGGTCACGCATAGCAAACCTGTCATAGTCCCCCGATGCAAGGGACGCTACCACAAAAGCGCAATCAGTCTCTAAAATTATAGGATTATGAAGAGAAATACCTATATAGAGACCGGCAATGGAAGCCCTAAGCTCTGCTTCCTCCATGCTTTGACATGCATCAATGAAATCCCACGACCAAATTTATACTAAAAATATCAATATCTACAATACTGATTATAATGAGTATAAGAACTATGTTTTATAATGAGTGTAAAAATATTGATTTGACATTGTGAATGTTGATACTCCCTCCGTCTAGGTGAGTAAGTCATCTTAGGCTGTGCACCGTGACCAAGGAGGAGGGGAAAACGAGAGACATTAATGTTTATTTGCTAATTAAATAGTATTGCATGCAATGAACTAACCACTGCATGTCATGTTTGATAGTCTCAGGTCATTAAAAGCATGCACACCCTCATCTCTTATTGGTTGATATGTCAAGAAACAAGAAACGAGGTAGAAGTTAATGCACGGCGCCTACGTGTTTTGGGATTATTTGGTTTTCGTAAGATGACTTACACACCTAGCTATTAGAGTACCACTACCTCCCTTCTAGTTTAAAGGGCTCGACTCAAAAATTTCACCTACTCTTAGCAAGATAGTAGAGGCGGTGGAATTGTTTTTGGAGTCTGCAAAAGTACTCAACTAATGCTATCGTTCTTCACAAAAAAATGTGTTTACCAATGCATGCATGAACACTAGTTACTCTAACCCCCCTCTCTTCTTTAATTCTTTGCCACATTAGCATGTTTGCTATTCTCGTGTGCATGATACCAGCTAAGATACCACCATGATGGCCAACCTTAATCATCGCATGCAATAATTTAGTGCACCTTGAAATATGAACATATGTGGGGCGTGTATGTTTTTAATGACTTGAGACTATACCTAGCTCGGCAGGCAAGATGACTGATTATGCACCGTTCCCCATACCTGCAGGAAGCCCGTTCGTCTCCAAATCTTTTCCTCTCCATGTGTGGAAACAATATGCCTGCCAAACTCTCCTTCTCCCTCCGGCGGTCCCACCACTCCACCCCATGTGGAAAAAATCTGCATGCATGACTCTCCTCCCCCCACGCTCGTCCAATCCGTTGTGACCAGCAATATTTCCACCCCTTCGCTCCCCCGTAATTTACTCCAACAAATATGCCCACGTAGCTTTTACTTAACTTCAGGTGCATTGGGTCACTGATATACGGGCCCAGCAGTGTACTGGCCCACATGTCAGTGACGCAACCGGACCTGCAGTTAAGTTAGTGCAGCTCAGTCCATATCTTACGTAGGTGTGCCATTGCTCGCTATAAATACTGCGCCTCCCACGACATCGCTATCTCCTCCCCCTCACGTTCACGTTCATCGCTATCTTCTCCCCCTCCCTCTCACGTCGACCACCATGGCATCACCCCTCCCAAGCCCTAAGAGCCCCTCGCTGCACCGCGTGGACGGTCACGCGTCGCCGTTCCGTTCCTCGCCGCCACTAGTCGAGGAGGACGCATCGACGTTCCGCTCCTTGCCGCTACGCAACACGTCGACGTTCCGTTCCTCGCCACCACTAGTCGAGGAGGACGCGTCGGTGTTCCGCTCCTCACCGCGCCGCGACGCGCCGCCATTCTGTTCCTCGCCGCCACTAGTCGAGGAGGACACGTCGGTGTTCCGCTCCTCGCCGCGATGCATCAAGGTGGACGCGTCGGCATTCCCAATCTCGCCAGCACGCACGTTGGAGGACGCGTCGACTCCCCGCTATGAGGAGAACGCCACGCCGCCCGCCGAGCCCCCCAGCCTTGAGGAGCTTTGGAAAGAAATGGATGTCGCCTTGTGGGAGGCTTTGCCTCCAGCAGAGCGCGCCAAAATAGAGGCGGAGAAGAAGGCCGAGGAAGAGAAACGCACCATGCAACAAGCTTTCCGAGAGATCTATGTCGCGTCCGAGAGAGTCAAGCAATTGGTTCTTTGGCAGAAGGCTCATGCGAGGGCCGTGAGGGTGGCGGAGGACGCCCGTGCCGACGTCCTGAGTGCAGTCGGGCCCAAGTGCCTCATCTACGCTTGGCGGTACGTGGACCGGGTGCACGCTTCCAGCCAGGAGGAGTACCTGTTGGCGCCGGATCACCACACCGGTGAGATCGCGCTCGCCCGCCGGCAAGCCCCAATTAGCACCTCGCGAGTTGCGAGGCTGAGGAAGAGGCGTTGTGTCGGTGCGCTGGGAAACGGCCGCGCACCAGGGCACTTGTGGCACGCCACAAGCGCTCCTGCGAGCGCCGTGGCTTTTAGGAGGAGTATAATTTTTGTTTCGTAAGGCGATCTCATTAGTTTTGGGACGCAAATGATAAATCCCGAACGTTCAGGAATTTTTAGCGTCTTTGATTAAGTATGTAAAAGGGAAAGTTTGGAAACGTTGTGTATTATTACGCATTTTGCAAGTACGTGCATATAGCACAAACTTTACTATATACTATCGGACTACACGTCTCTCTCGATATATGCTTGTAGACTATGCTACTCCCTCTGTCCAGGTCAATAAGTCATCTTTGGTTGTGCTCGGTGACCAAGAAGGAGGGAAGACTTGTACACCTAGACGGAGGGAGTACTACTATTACTTATGTACGTGCAAATGCACGTTTTAACATTACGATGCGGTTTTTGTAAAAGTAGAAAAACAACACTAGTCAAGCTTGTGAAACGATTCAATGCAAAACAAATGCAAAAATGCTCGTTTGATTGTTTACTTTTAGCTTCCTTCTCTGTGGTTATTTCTCTAGCGTACTTTGTACGGAGCATCTCACTGGTTGGAAAGGCATGCAAATTCCCAAACCACTTCCTACACCCTGTATCGAATTTTTTGCCTAACAAGTTGTGCCGTGCAATTGGAATTCCAACTTGAGTACTACTACTAGTAGGAGTACCAGGGGCCAGTTCTTTTAGGCTTCTAGATTAGTAATCCCATAACTACTATCTCCGTCTTGGTTTATTGGTCCCCATTGTAATCTGTGTCAAATTTTGATCATAAATTTAATTAATGAAATGTTAGTGCATGTCACATGCACTACTCCATCCATCTAGGTGAGTAAGTCATCTTAGGCTATGCACCGTGACCAAGGAGGAGGAGAAAACGAGAAACGTTAATGTTTATTTGCTAATTAATAGTATTGCATGCAATGAACTAACCACTGCATGTCGTGTTTGATATCTCAAGTCATTAAAAGCATGCACACTCTTTATCTCTTATTGGTTGATATGTCAAGAAACAAGAAATGAGGTAGAAGTTAATGCACCGCGCCTAAGTGTTTTTGGGTTATTTGGTTTTCGTAGGATGACTTACACACCTAGATGCACCGCGCCTAAATGTTTTGAGTAACATTTTATCAGTTAAATCTTTGGTCAAAATTTAGCACAAATTACAATGGTGAGGAATAAACCAGGACGGAGTAGTAGTTTAGAAGCCCAAATAAATGAGTGAGGCGCCTTATTGTTACTCTCCACTGAGACTAGTCTTGTGGGAAAAGCTGGGGAAGCCGCCAAAAGAACTGGCAGTAGTAGCTAGGGATCGAGTGTGGGAGATGAACCGGAGAAAGTAAATGCAGAGAGATGAAATGCAAAAAAGACGGAGGGATGTGATGGTTGCTTGTCCATTTATTTTACCAGGCCATTTATTACTGGGAGTGGTTGGGTTTTGTGATATGACGGCTTTACTGCCATGCCACGAGCGGGGTGAGAGGTGAGACTCCCGTGCAGCTCCGCCCTCTACACTTGTACTACATCGGTCGTGGTTTATTAGTCCCCTATTGAATTTGACTGAAGATTTAACTGACAATGTGCATGTCAACAAAAACTATATCATTGGATTCGTATTTGAACATAGTTTTGAATGATATAATTTTAGGTGACATGCATCAGTATTTATCGTACTATATATAATGTTAGTTCAATTTTTGGTTGTACTAATCTATAGTAGTAAGGTGCCCGTGCGTTGCACCGAAGAGTGAAATGCATTGATCGGGGAGTTGTTTAATTTGACAAAGGATGTGGGGGTCATCTCATGTGTAACGGGTATCGATAGGTTTCTTCGGATATTATCTCATCTCTAGTGCTCACAAACATCCGGGTGAAATAGATAAAAGGTATCTTTTGCAAACAAAAGCGTTCAATTGTTCAACCTGCATCCAAAACTTGTGAAGAAATAACACTTATTGTGCTTTGCAAGAAATGATCTTTAAGAATTAGTTTTTGAGTATCGATTGTTATACATGTTGGCTACAGATGACATGACACTTTCTTATAGTCAACAGTTGGCTATATTATTAAGTAATATTAACCATGCCCTTATACACCTAGACGGAGGGATTAAATCAGGATGACTTGCAAGGGGGCAGAGGAGATGTAAGAAATGGTTCATCGTAAGTCTTTCACCAGTACTGTAGTAAAAATTCATACACGGAAGATTCTAGACTAAACCATAAACGGCCACACTTTTATTCATGCGCGATACTCCAATAGAGCAAGATCATGCATGGAAGTCTCCACATGCTTAGACAACGGATTACATTGAGCGAAGACTAATGATCAACATTTAACTTGATAATGCGTATTTTTTTAGAAGAATAGGGAGGCTCCTCCCCGGTTCCATTATCAAATGAAACCCAAAGTGTCTTACATCAGCTCACTGAGAGGAGCAGTTCAAAGGAAGGACTGCGGCGAAAGCCACTCAAGTTTAACGACAAGCTTACATAATCAAAAGCGGCAAAGACACGGGCCATAAGCGCCCACACACACACTACATGTTTTCTAAGTGCACTTGATAATGCGTATGTCCAGGTGAACCTCCTTGGAGACCCCGTGCACCGAGTCGGCAGGTAAAGGATGGAACGGATGCCATGGGTTTTCCATGTCCACATTGGCGGGATAGTCCCAGCTCCCCAGAGTCCAAGTCTGTCCGATGAGGCCGGTGTCGCCGCCCACGCGACCCGGAGGGGTAGTAACATTGACCACGCACCCGTACATCTGCCTCGTGTCAGTGTAAGCATCAGCGGCGACCCCCCTGACGCACATTACAGAGACGGGGCGGTGGCCTGCGCGGGCTTCGCCGGTGCCCACGATCAAGAGGAAGATGCTGCCGTCCTCCTCCGAGACTAGCAGGCGGCGGTGATCCTCCAGCGACTCCGACATGGTGAACTGGTAGCACGTGTCGTAGTTGATGTTCTCCGCCAAGGGCCAGCAGTGACTGCTGCACGCATCCGTGAGGTGATGCACCATGTCCGCCGGCGAGCCACAAAACAGCATCAGGCACTCATAGCAATGGACGAAGGGCTCCTTGGAGGCATCGACCAAGCCGTCCATGAAAGGGGAGTGGCTGTAGGGGACGTTGGGCCAGTTGAATATATGAGCAAGTTACTACGAGATTTAATCTGAATAAGCACAAAATAAATCATGACGGCTATAACAGAGGTGAAATTAATCATGTGGACTAGCATAGTAGTAGGATACAGAGTAGAAACATGAATTCTACCACGATTTCGAACAGGAAGGACAGAAACACATATGGTGCAACAGGAGCAGCACCGTTGGCGTTGAGGTTGTCACCCATGTCGTTGAGGAAGAGGTTGCCGAGGTCGGGGAAGAAGTCGTCGTCGGTGAAGTCGTGGCTGCCAGCAGTCGCGAGAGGGCGCTCCCCAGATTTGAACAGCGCCCGCCGAATGGAGCGCAGGAGGGAGTGGCTGTAGGGGACGTTGCGGCCGCCGAATGGAGCGCAGGAGTAGCACACGAAGCAGTAGATGGTGTCCTTACTAGTACTCCCTAGTCTCTATCTATCTATATCTATATATATCTACTCTTATAGAAAACCGAGTTGGTGATGATGGTATGCCTGCCATTTTGTAATATAGACTGTCCGATCTATATCTGACGGATAGAAAGCCAACTATGACAATTTTGCAAAAGATACCCACACCTCTCTCCACATTTATAGATAAGGCCTTAGCTCGTGCTCCTCCCTATGTCTCTATCTCTACTACTTTTTTTATAACAAATCGAATAGTGCTGCGCCGTCCGCTGCACGCCTGGCTGATCACGCCTCCTGGCCTCCATCATCACCAACTGAGTCTTTTATAGGAGTAGGAGTAGAGAAAAAACCAAGTTGGTGTGCCGTGCAATGCACGGGCATCTTGCTATTTTTTTTGCATATAAGTCCGAACACCACGTAGACACGGTCTTTGAGCACGGTTCATAGTCGTTCCACGATCGGGCATTGAAGTTTGTAACTATTTTAGATTAGAATATACTACTCCTCCGGTGCTAGTAGTAGAGCAGAGTCCTACTCTAGTACTCTACTCTAGCAAGCTAGGGCATAGTACTGTAGTAGGTACTGTAGGGAGTACCAGTATTGTGATCACTCAAGCAAGTTGTCTGGCATCGATATGACCCTACGCTGCTGGTATGTGTCTCGTAAGTCAAGTGGCGTGCTGTAGTCATCATCACCTGTCCACTTCCCGCATCACATATTCGCTTCTCCATCTTTGTCTGCACATAATCTCGTCCAAGCTTCCATCCCCGCTAAGGCGCCTCCCCCCGTCCGAAACCCAAGCACTAACAATGGCAGAACCGAGCAGCGTCCGCCGAAAGAGTGGCTGGAATTCGCTCCCCATAGAGGTAATCAAGCTCATTGTTTCGCGTGTGGACAATCTCAGTACCATGCCGCTCATCGCGTGCTCGTCGGGGCTATACCGTTTACTCAAAGCCCTCAGGCCGGAGCTTTTTAAGCCAGCTCCTTGCTTGCTGATGCCGCCTGGTCTTCAGAAACGGCGTGTCACGCAGCATAACGATCATAGGGTGGCGAGCATCAACCCCCTTCATTGTGATTCGATCCCCGTCAGCCTCAGCTACATTAACGGTATGTACTGGGTCGGCATGAACACGTCTTGGATGGTGCTCGTCGACGGTCGCGACAGCTGGATGCTCGTGGAGGTCTACACCCGATGATTGATCCCCCTTCCTTCGATTAACACTGCACTGCTTTGGCATCGCGGCCCAGAATACTCGGAATCTTACAGTAGCCAACATGATACCAAGTTTGATTTGCTCAAGGTTGTAATCTTCCAAGTGCCCACAAGATCTACATATTATAAAGATTTCCGGCTAATTGCCTTCTTCAACCGCGGTCTCGCCTATCTGACAGGTCACTGCGGTAAGTGGATAAATCTGCACGTCCATCGCAGGATCATACATCCTCCATGGTTCTCTGATGCCATTGAACACAAGGGCTTCATTTATGTTGTCGACTCCTTCTATGGTTGGACGTATTGCTGGCCTACTCCAGTCATCGCTACAAACGGCTGTTACAGCAGTATGTTACTTTCCTATGATATCATGATGGCTTGCTTATATTACTGTCAACATTTACTGAAAAAATATTCATGATCATAACATGTTGTTCTTAAGATTGACTAAATCAAGAGCCCTTTTCTATTTGACTCCAACTTGATATGATGGTGTAGGCCGCCTGGTGTCCCTACCCTTCCTAATTCCAGAACCTTTCAAAGAAAAGCGGCATGGCAGTTGAAGGTGGTTCCTGGCTCGATCAGACGATGGCGAAAGATTGATGATCGTTCGCACGCACCGGACGTGTTGTTTCGCGGAATACAATCACAGTCACTGCAAGGTCTTTGAGCAGGATCCCAGCTTCTCTGGGCCTTCAGGAATTTTTGACTGGAGGCTGGTAAGTAGCCTTGGTACACGCTCTCTGTTTGTCAGACTGAATTATCCGATTAACCAGGAGATAACCGACGACAAGGATCATGATGGCAACGTGGTTTCGTTCATCAGGCAAAACTGTGTGTACACAGCGTACTATGCGTCTCTGCATGCACCATACCCT
Source organism: Triticum dicoccoides (assembly GCF_002162155.2). Lineage (NCBI taxonomy): Eukaryota > Viridiplantae > Streptophyta > Magnoliopsida > Poales > Poaceae > Triticum > Triticum dicoccoides. The sequence goes on along the minus strand of NC_041387.1, from coordinate 539,950,555 downwards.
GATATGTGCCGCCACGCTCTGCAGCCCAAAGTAGGAGAGAGGGGCGCAAGTATCAGACTTCGACCTGCTAGCTGGAGTTTCTCCCGTCAGGCATCCATCTGGTTCAAGCCGTCAGCCAATCTCCACAACTTAATAAATAGTAACGTCTAACTGAGCCAGTTAGTTAGATGCGTACACTTGGTGTAGTAGGATCTTTATTTAGTTTGATGCATACACTTGTTCTTTTTGGTAGCCCTTTTTTAATGATGGCTGATGTTTGGTTTGGAAGAGAGAGCTGCGTCGTCACTCTTCTGGCCTGCTTACTGCTTCTGATGCACCCCCAGCCCTGGTTGCTGCTGCTGCTATTTTCAATGTACAATCAGTAGTATTTTTCGTCTGTTGGTTGAATAAATGTGTCGTTAGAATGACAAACCCAATGTTTTGGAAGTCGTTGCACGGTTCGATCCTTTAGTGCCCCGTAACGTACGTAGCTCATACTATTTTTCGTACGGAACACATTTTCCACTTGTTGATAACATGCAGCCCACTGATGAAGGCCCAATAGAGAAGCCCATAATTAACTGGAAGGGAGGCTCTCACATGAATCCGGCCCAGGTACATGCTCATGGTCCCCTAAACATAAATAAGTAAATAAATAAATAAAGCTAAATGCTCATGCACCAGTTCTTTGGGAAAATAGGTAGCCCAGTTTTTTTTGAAGAATACCCAAGCTAGGCCTATTTGTTTTCTCCGAATTACTGGGCTGCAAATCTTTCAAGACAAGGAGGGATGCATTCCGTCCTGGCCAGATATGGTTAATGTCTGTTAAAAGTAATATCAAAAGGGGTTGAAAATTACAAAAAAATTATAGCAAATGGGATATTAGTTTTTTTTGAATTTTGTTGTTCATTGATATCTTATACGTATTTCATTGGATTTAACATGACATAGTACTAATTTATTTTTAAATTTGTTTTAGTATGGCTATTTATTTTTGGATTAAGAATATTTCATTCTCCAGCAAAAATTTCTCACATATTTAGTTAATTTTTTGACCCTGGTACTGACCAGAAAATGGCCGGCAATTCTAAAAATGGAAAAGGGCGGCTGACTTGTTTATGCAAGGCTTTGTCAGTGAACACATGATTCTAGCCGCTGTGCTTCTTCAATCTCTGATCTTCCTGCTCCAGCCGCCTAAACTAGCACCGGCGGGACTGCCTGCTCCCTCCTCTTGTGGCCCGCTGTGATGCCGTGCAGGCTTCCCCGGCCCACCCTACTCCCTCCGCTGGCCCGGCGGCACGCAATCTACTGCCTCCTTATTACGCGAAAAAAATGATTCCTCCCACTGACATCTAGGGCGCACCGATTGGGAGGCTGACCTATGGGCCTACTACGTTGACGCGTATGCATGGATTGTCAACTTAGTCAACAAATGATTCTAGCAGCAGTAACCGTTGGATTTGAATCGAACGGTCCTGCTGCTTCTTCAATCACTGCTCTTCTTGCACCATCCGCCCAAACCAGCACCGGGGAGACCGTCTGCTCCTGCCTCCAGTGGCCGGCTGTGCTGCCGTTGAGGCCTCATCGCCCCCTACTACTCCCACCGCTAGCCAAGCCCTGCAGCGACGGCAGCCTCACACCGCAGCCGAACCAGTGAACCCTCGTACTCCTCTCCGCGTGGGCATCCACTACCGCGTTTTTCCCGGCTCCGCGTCGTCCCCTTCCTAGGCCTCACCGTCGTCCACCGCCTTGGTGCTCTCGGCACGGCGTGGTCAATGTGGTCAACGACATTCCATCGGAAGAGTACTATACGTGGAGAGGCTGACAGATGGGTCCACAGCCACAGCCCAGTTTTTTTGTGATTTGCCAAGTAAGTCGCTTTGTTAGGCCTGTTGGGCTGCAAATCTTTCAAGACGAGGAGAGCTTTCATTCGGCTGGCCGAGAAAATGGCCCATCAGTAATGAGAAATGGGTTGTACATTTTTAAAACACATCAAACCAGCAATTAGTTTCAAATATCTTTTTTTTTCATTTCAAGATTTTAAATTACATTAATTTTTATGCGTGGAGAATTTGTTGGATTTTATATTGATATACATTTCTTTTTAAAATCAGTTTGAATGTGAGTCAAAATTTCGGGATTAAAAACAGTTCGGACCGCACCGAAATATGCAAAATTTCGTATAAGTTTTTAACCGTGGCCACAATATGGGCTGTAATGCTAACAAAAAGAATATGGGCTTAAAAAAAACCTTAAGAATTAGCAAATGGGCTGTAAATTATTAAAAATAATGGCAGATGGGTTGTATGCTGTTTTCCACAGATTTGAGGCTTTCCTAAAAAAAAGGTTGACGCACAAGCAGTTACTGTTGGATGGCCATCCAATGGCCGTCGTGCTTCTTCAATCTCTGATCTTCCTGCTCCAGCCGCTCAAACAAGCGCCAGCAGGACTGCCTGCTTCCTCCTCCCTGCGGCTGGCTCTGACAGCTCGGACCCACCAGCTATATCTTCGTATGCAAGGAAGTGCCTCCTTATTACGCACAAAAAAATGAATACTCCCCCTGTTAGATGGGACCCAGTATAGTGGCAGGCTGACTTGTGGGCCTACTAAGTTGACAGTGACGGAGGGCTTTGTCAACTTAGTCAATATGCATGATTCTAGCTCCAGTGACCGCACGATGTCAATCCAACGGCTGTAGTGCTTCTTCAACCTCTGGTCTTCTTGCTCCAGTCGCCCAAACCAGCATCGGTCGTGCCTCGTGCTCCTGCCTCCCGTGGCCGGCTATGATGCGGCGGAGGCCTCACCGCCCCCTACTACTCCCACCGCTGACCAGGCCATCCCTCTGCTCACACACACCCCCTGTTATTCTGCAGCGACGACAGCCTCACACCGCAGCGAACCAATGAACCCTCGTACTCCTCTACGCGTGGGCATCCACTGCCGCGTCTTCCCCGGCTCAGCTTCGTCCCCTTCCTAGGCCTTGCCGTCGTCCACCGCCCTGGTGCTCTCGGCGTGGCGTGGTCAACATGGTCAAGGAACGGCTTCCGTCGGACGTGGACTGTACGTGGAGAGGCTGACAACTGGGTCCACGGCCGCAGCAAGGAAGTGCCTCCTTATTACGCCCAAAATAATTATTCCTCCACCTGACAGCGGGGACCCACCGGACGGGCCACCATATTTCGTGAAAAAAATGTTTACCCCCTGACTGCTAGGACCCACCAGCTTCACCTTCGCACACAAGGAAGTGCGTTCGGGCAAAAAAAACGATTCACCCCCCTGACTGCTGGGACCCACCAGCTACATCTTCACACGCAAGGAAGTGCGTCCGGGCAAAAAAAAACATTCGCCCCCTGACTGCTGGGAACCACCAGCTACATATTCGCACTCAAGGAAGTGCGTCCGGGCAAAAAAAAACGATTCGCCCCCTTACTGCTGGGACCCACCAGCTACATCTTCGCACGCAAGGAAGTGCCTGACAGTCGGGACCCACCTGGTCGAAGCGTACGTAGCGTTGTCATTATGGTCGCGAACGTGTACATACATATATACTGGTGGATGTAGAGGCGCGCACGTGTCGTAGTAGAGGCGCGCACGTAGCATGTACACGTACGTACAGCGGCGAGGGTGCAAGAAAGAAAATATGGCCACGTACGTACATACGGGCAGGGTCTCGAACGCCTACTCACACATACGTACATGGCTGGGTCAGAACGGAGAAACAGCGTCGTTGTCGTGTTCATGGGGAGCCAACCGGCTGGGTCGGAATGGAATGCGTGGTCGTGTTCATCGGGAAGGCTTGGACAGAATAGGCGATGGAAATGAGGCCTAGCGTACCGCACAACGGAGGAAACAGACCTCCTACGTTCAGAACGGGGTCCTATTGATCAGGAGGGGTGTGGCGTACCGCAAAACGGAGGAAACGGACCTCCTACGGTCGAAACGGGGGTCCTGTTGATCGGGAGGGGTGTGGCGTACCGCAAAACGGACGAAACGGACCTGTGTTGGAGCGCTACGGTCGAAACGGGGGTCCTGTTCATCGGGAGGGGTGTGGCGTACCGCAAAACAAACGAAATGGACTTGTGTTGGAGCGCTATGATCGAAACGGGGGTCCTGTAAATCGGGAGGGGTGTGGCGAACCGCAAAACGGGACTCCATGGGATACTGTTCATCTCCACCGTCGACCTCCTCCAGCCTCCACGGGCTACCGTCGACCTCCTCCAGCCTCCATGGGCTCCTGTTCATCCAGCCTCCACCGCGCGCTACTCCACCGTCTACTGTTCAACCACCCCTCCACCGTCTACTGTTCATCCAGTCCTCCACCGTCTACTGTTCATCCAGCCCTCCACACCACGGGGTCCTCTTCAACCACCCCTCCACGGCCACCCCTCCACCGTCTATTGTTCATCCAGCCCTCCACACCACGGGGTCCTGTTCATCCAGAGGCAACGCCACCGCTCACTGTTCATCCCCCCCGCAACGCTCACTGTTCATCCAATCGATCGGCTTCAATTAGCAGCAGTAGCAAAGGAATCGCTCCATCGGGTTCAGTTAACAGCAATCGATCGATCGCTCGGGTTCAGTAACGCATAGCCTGCAATGCAATCGCTCGGGTTCAGTTAGAGCCCAGCGCCTCGCTCGGGTTCAGTTACAGCCAACGCCTCACACACACGCGCGTACGTGTACAAGAGAAACGCGCATCGCTCGGCCCCCGACCTCCCACCGTAACCGGCAACTCCCCAAAATTTTCCTCCCCCTCGCTTCTACCACGGTTTTTTCCGTCATGGACGGCCCAAAGAATGTCATGCAGCTGCGTCTCCGGCCCGCCCAGGACGAAAAGCCCATTTTCTGTCATGATTTTTTGTCATAGAAGTAGGAGCCCACCACATCTATGATGATACCGGGTTTTGTCACAATTATCGTCATAGAAGTGTTATATGTATGACAGAAAAAAAATCGTTCGGCCCAAAATGTCACAGATGTGTCTTTTTTTTGTAGTGAATGTCTCTCGTTTTCCCCTCCTCCTTGGTCACGGTGCACAACCTAAGATGACTTACTCACTTAGACGGAGGAAGTACCGAGTCTCTAAGCACGCGCGTGATTGCAGAGCAGATAGGCTTGGACTCGATCGACCTGTGACCTTTGCCGTTTGCCGACAAGCGATTGGATCCAAACCAGTCACGCATTGACATGGCTTCCTTCCGTTGAGGGAGGAGTGCGGACTGCAGAGTGCTATCGTGCGGGAGAGGGAGTACCTAGTACCTAGCTGTGGGAAAGAATTTATCGTTGGGAGGTTTCCACGTCCTCTCGATTGTGTTTGCAGAGGTTAGTTGATAGGCTTCTGTAGGCACAAGATGATCAAAATCAAAATATATTGGAAGGATTACAAAGAGACGGGGCAACACCTGTAGAAAATCAGCGACAATGGTGCAGCGCATCCGGCTAGGGCATCAGCAGCAGCGGCTGCTTGTCCGCATGCATACATCCTCATGGCATGGAGGTAGTGAGCATCCGGCTGGGGCCACGACAGTTACAACTCATCCTATTTGGGCGGTCGTTCCCCAACGGAGTGTGATTGGGCGGCCGTTCCGCGACAGTCGCATCGTGGTGACCCGCGACGTATCCGAGGCGCTGGCGGTGGCAGTTGAGACGGCGGCGTCCTGGAGATCCGTGATAGCTGCGGCGATTGCTGGCTTCTCCCCGGTTCGGCGGTGGCAGTTGCGTCCTGTCTGAGAGAGGAGGAACAACGGCTTGGGATCTCGTCTAGTGATTCACGGCGTATCCAAGGCGCCGATGGTGGCGGTGGAAGCGGCGACATTCTGGTGATCCGCAACGGTGGCGGCGGCGGTCACCGGCGTCTCCCCGGTTCGGCAGCAGCATCTCCTCGGGAGACGACGAGCAGATCAGGATCTCGTTCGGGAGAGGAGGAGTGGTGATATGATTTTTTTATTTGAGTAATTCGGGTGATGACGTATGAAAAATTAAATTAATGTGATTGATAAGATTAATTAATTTAGATTTGATCTTCAGAGATTAATCGTAATTGCTTCTTTCACATAAAAACTTTACTAAATAACTTGTGTCAACATGGAAAGTTCTGATTTGTTTTGATTTATTTCCTTGTGTGATAGATGATGCAAAAATAAACCGGTGGGAGGGCAGACAAAAAACCAGCAAAATAAAATCAGACGGAAAAAAACTAGACGAAAGTGGTGGGACTATTCCACCAACTCGTCCATTAGAAATAAAGATAGTGAGTCGGCGTCTCCTTCCTCCTCTTCTCTGCCTGCTTCTTCCTTCCAAAATTGACTGCCCCAAAATGCATTTTCAGGCGACCGCGGCGCGTGCATCTAAAGTGATACATCAGGGGCTAGGATGCGTAGAAACTTTTTGTTAGTGCATCGCATCAGGACAGGGTGAGAGTACCGTTTTCCCTTTCCTGCAGTACGTACGTTGAGTCGTTGACCCTGGTCGGTCGAGAGCAAGCTGCGCTCCAAAACTTAACGCCCAACGGTATACGTGTCTCCGGTATAAATACTCGTACCACCGTGACTTTTCTTTTTGGCGGGAGACTCGTAGTGTACCATGCATGTATCATCAATCCCTGCAAAAGTGTGCGTACTATAGGAGTGCATGCACCCGCACGCACAGACACTAGCCTAGTTTTACGGTGGATGTTATGCTGGCAGCCTCTTGGTCTTGGACACGAGCACCAGCTAGCTCAGCTGCCATCGGTGGAGTTAAATGAAGGGCTCACGCATGTAAAGCGTGTCCCAGGATTCACAGACAGCGCTCTCATCAACTGTTGGATAAGACCAGCCAACGGCCAGGCGACCGCCCTTGCATTGAGAGGCGGCACCAGGAGTGGACTGGCTTTCTCTTGTGGAGGGGCAACGTCAAGGATCACCGAGCACTACACCAATCATCGTTGTTAGTGGATAGGAAAAACGGTCCGTCTATATCTCATCTAGATGTTCACCCACATGTGTATTAAGTTGCCATCTTAATGTAAACTTTAATTAAAACAACACTCAAACTTTCATGTGAGAATCTCGATCCAATCCCCATCTATGAGGATGACTAAGCAATAATAAGCATAACGTATATTCCGGGGGTGATCAAAAGGTATTAGGTTCCTACCTCAAGTACTACAACCAAAACACACCTTCCCAATCCTAACAATAAAAATAAGTGTGGGGCAGAACTAATGCATAGTAAAAACTAGGTATAAAAGAGTTGATCAAAGTGTAACTTGCCTTGCTTACGATCTGCAAACTCTAGAGATTCGTAATAACAAGCTTCGCACTCCGGGTAATCTAGCGTAGACAAACAATAACATACATAAGCAATCACTCAAACGAAACACAAGAAAACTCGAGAAAAGATCCAAATCAAACACGAAACAAGCAAACGGTTTAAACTAACAAGAGTCAAAAACCTAACAACACTATTAACATGTGAATTAGATCTTAACAGTAGGTATAAGTGATTAGCTACGATACGCAAAAAGATTCAACTCAAACGGAGCAACGAAACTCAAAATACGAATGAAACAAGATCGTTTACTAATCTGAACTAAAATAAAATTTTACAATACCAAAATTATGTTCAAGTTGGTTAACTAGAAAGAGGGCTTCGAGACGAAGATCTAGGCGTTGGTTTCACCTAATTTGGATAAACGAGTAAAAAGTTATACTAGATTGAAGATCAGGGACAGAATCGCGATCGAAAATAATCGCTGATAAAACTCTGGAGAAAAAACGAAACGAACAGACTAATGAACGAACGTTCGTTAACTGAACCTAACCGGCGAACACCGTTCGTTAAAATGAACGTATGGACAAACGTCCGCTAAATAAATAAACCAGCGAAAAACCGAACCGATCTATTTAAAAAACAGATCTAGGGTTTTTTAAAAAACCGGTGGTTTTTACCTAAACCGAAAAAGATCGAGGAGGCATGGGCGACGGCGGTGCGGCGCGGGGCGTCGGCGGGGAAGTGCGGCGGCGGCAGCGCGGGTGTGCGACGGCGGCGGCGGGGAAGTGCGCCGGCGGCGGCACTGGTGGCGGGGTGCGGCGGCGGGGCGGGACGGGGCACAGGGGCCGGGGTCGACGGCTTAAATAGCCTGGGGGGGTGTCCGACTTCACCGAGGGGCCAAGTGGCGGCGCATGTGGAGCTCGGACTCCCTCGGGAGTCCGGCGAGGCAGGAAGGCGGCAGCGCAGCGGCCGGCTGGGCCAACGGCCTAGTTCGGTCCAAGAACAAAAAGTGTTTTTAAATAATTTTCTCCGGAACGGAAAAATCTAAATAAAATATTTAGAAAATTTTAAAAATGCCAAAAACAATTTTCATCGTCTAAATGAAATATTTAGAACAAAGTGCACATTTTTCTGGCCTAAGAATGCAATTTTAAAAAATGCATATTTTTCTAATTGAAATAAATAGCAAATAAATACCAGAAAAATCATAATTTGATTTTAAAATTCTTTCTCCAATATTTCACTAAATTTTAAGAAGTCATATTATCTTCTCTCATTTATTTTTAATATCGGAAATAATTGAAGAGAAAAATAATAAAACCAAATTGATTCTTTCTTCAAATTTAAAAAAAATCAAATATGAATTTTGTGAAACCTCCAACTCTCTCCGTAGGTCCTTGAGTTGTTTAAAATTTCTAGGATCTCAACCAAATGCAAGAATAAATATGATATGCGTATGATGATCTATGTATAACATCCAAATTGAAAATTGGGATGTTACAAACCTACCCCCCTTAAGATGAATCTCGCCCTTGAGATTCGGGTTGGTGAGCAAAACGGTTTGGATGGTGTCTACGAAGGTCTTCCTCTCGCTCCGAGGTGGTTTCCTCCTAGGTATGGTGGCTCCACTGAAATTTGCAAAACTTGATAACCTTGCTATGAGTAACTCGGCTAGAAAGCTCAAGAATCTTGAGTGGCTTCTCCTCATAAGTCAAATAACTGTCTATCTGAATCGCTTCCAGTGGCACCGTATCTCTCAGAGGAATATCGGCCATCTCCGCCTGGCACTTCTTCAACTAGGAAACATGAAACACATCGTGAACTCCTAACAATCCTTCTAACAATTCTAGCTTGTAAGCAACTTCTCACATACATTCCAAAACTCGGTATGGTCCCACAAAACGTGGCACTAGCTTTCCCTTAACTCCAAAACGCTTAACTCCTCGAAGCAGGGACACACAAAGATAAACTCTGTCTCCGACTTCGTAAACTGTCTCCTTGCATTTAGAATCCGCATAACTCTTCTACCTGGACTGGGCTACCTTGAGTCTGTCACGAATCAACTTAACCTTCTCTTCAGAGTCTTTGATTAGGTCTGGTCCAAACAACTGTCAGTCTCCAACTTCATCCCACGATAACAGTGTCCTGCACCTCCTTCCGTACAAAGCTTCAAAAGGGATCATCTTCAATCTGGCTTGATAGCTATCGTTATAAGAGAACTCTGCATACGACAAATTGTCATCCCAACTAGATCCATAATCCAGCGCACAAGCTCTCAAAATGTCCCCTAGAATCTGATTGACTCTCTCGGTTTGTCCATCTGTCTGCGGATGAAAGGCTATACTGAACTCTAGCCTAGTAACCAAAGTCTCATGCAACTAATTCCAGAACTTCGAGTTAAACTAGGTTCCTCTATCCGATAGAATGGTCCTCGTAACTCCATGCTGACATACGATCCTGGTCATGTATATCTTTGCCAACTTAGCACTCGTATAGGTGCTCTTCACCGGGATGAAATGAGTTACTTTCGTCAAACGGTCGACTACAACCCAGATTGAGTCATAGCCTGAACGTGTCCTGGGCAATTCAGTGATAAAATCCATGCCTAATTTATCCCACTTCCATTCGGGTATCGGCAATGGCTGTAACAATCCAGCTGGCTTCTGATGCTCTGCCTTAACTCTCTGACATACATCACATACTGCTACATACTCGGCAATATCCTTCTTCATTCCTGTCCACCAAAAACTTTCCTTCAAATCCAGATACATCTTAGTGTTTCCTGGGTGAATTGAATACGGCGAATCATGGGCCTCTTGCAGAATCAACTTCCTAATCTCGGGGTCATTAGGCACATATACGTGATCCTCAAACCATAAAGTGTCGTACTCATCCACACGAAATCCTTTAGCCTTTCCTTTGCTCATCCTTTCCTTTATTTTTGCAATCTCCTTATCGGTTCTTTGGACCTCTCTGATCTTACTCATCAAAGTGGACTGAATTTCCAAGCATAGTTCACGAAGATCCTCTGCTAACTCCTTAGGTAATTCTCCGGTCATGAGTGTATTAACATAACTCTTTTGGATCAACGCATCTGATACTACATTGGCCTTTCCAGGGTGATAGTGCAGTTTCATATCATAATCTTTAATGAGCTCCAACTATCTCCTCTGCCTGAGGTTCAACTCATTCTGCATGAAGATATATTTCAAACTCTTATGATCCGTGTATACCTCACAATGGTTTCCGATGAGAAAATGTCTCCATGTCTTCAGTGCATGCACTACGGCTGCTAACTCCAAATCATGTGTAGCATAATTCAATTCATGAGGTTTAAGTTGTCGTGAGGAATATGAAACAACTCTTCCTTCCTGCATAAGTACTGCTCCAAGTCCTCGACGTGAAGCGTCGCAATACACTTGATAATCCTTTCCTTGGTCTAGAAGAATGAGCACTGGGGCTGTAACCAAACATTTCTTGAACTCCTAAAAACTAGCTTCACACTCCTCAGTCCATTTGAACTTGGTGGCCTTCTTCAAAAACTCCGTCATGGGCTTTGCAATCCTGGAGAAATTCTCAATGAACCTCCAATAATATCCTGCGAGTCCGAGAAAACTCCTGATCTCTCCAACTGATGTGGGTGCTACCCATTTAGTCACAGAAACAATCTTGGTAGGGTCTACTGCTATTCCTTCTCCGGATATAACATGTCCGAGAAATCCAACTTCCTTTAGCCAAAACTCACACTTGCTAAACTTGGCATACAACTGATGTTCTCTGAGCTTCTCAAGAACCAAACTCAAATGCTCCTTATGCTCTTCTTCATTCTTGGAGTAGACCAATATATCATCAATGAACACCACGACGAACTTATGCAAAAACTCCATAAACACTTTGTTCATTATGTTCATGAAATAGGCAGGTGCGTTAGTCAGACCAAATGACATAATGGTATACTCATATAGCCCGTACCTTGTGATAAAAGTTGTGTTAGGTATATCCTACTCCCGAATCTTCAGCTGGTGATAGCCTGATCGAAGATCTATCTTAGAGAAAACTTTAGCTCCTTGCAACTGGTCAAACAAATCATTGATCATCGGTAGTGGGTATATGTTCTTAATCATCACATCATTCAACGCATGATAATCAACAACCATCATTAACAATCCATCCTTTTTCTCCACTAGAAGCACTGGGGCTCCCCAAGGTGATGAACTCGGTCAAATGTAACCTTTTTCTAGTTACTCCTTAATCTGCTTCTTGATTTCCTCCAAATCCTTTGCGGGCATCCGATACGGTCTCTTTGATATTGGCCTGGTGCCTGGCAATAGCTCAATCAAAAACTCAATGTCTTGATCTGGTGGCATGCCTGGCAACTCCTCCGGAAATACGTCGGGGTAATCCTTCACCACTAGTACTTCCTCCTATAAAACTCCTGATAAGGAATTCACTTGAGTCCTCTTCGGCACATGCCGGGATACATACTTCATCCTTCTTGCTTCTGGGGTGGTGAGAAATATCGACTTACTAGCGCAATCAATGTTCCTCCATACTTTGATAACCAATCCATGCCTAATATTATATCTAATCCTTGTGGCTCCAAAATTATTAGGTTCAAGGGAAACTCATAGTTACCAATCCTTAAGGGTAACCGATCACACCATCTGCTGGCCATATACTCTGCTCCTGGCGAGCTTACTAACATGGTTGTCCTAAGGGCTTGGGTTGCCAGGTTATACTTATCCACAAATTCCCTTGATATGTATGAATGCGATGCACCAGTATCGAAAAGAACAAGTGCAGGAAATACATTAATCAAAAAGTTACCGACAACTGCATTTGGGTTGATCCGCTATCTCCTCCATGCTGATTTGGTTCACCTGTCCTTTGGTGAAAGGGTTGGGCTTCATGGCACAACCTCCATTGCCATTTCCATTCTTTGCTTCAGAACATTCATTTTCATAATGTCCAGTCTTCGGGCACTTGTAGCAGGTAACGTGACTCAAATCCTTCTTGGCTGGTGTTGAAGGGTTGGAACGGTTCTGGCTGCTACTTCCTCCATTCCAATTTCCATTCCTGGGGCCACTATGGTTGTGAGAACTTGCTCCATTGTGTGTGTGTCCTCCATGGTTGTGGGTATGTCCTCCCGAGTATGGGTTATTACGGGGCTTCTACCGAGCTCCTGAACTATACCTCCATTGTCCATACTTCCTCTTACGATTATCAATCTACTGCTGCTTGCCTTCAATCATAAGTGCCCTGTCTACCAACTCCTAGTAGTTGTTGAATGTTGCTACCATCAACTGCATGCTCAGCTCATCATTCAGTCCTTCCAGAAACTTCTCCTGCTTAGTGGCATCTGTAGCTATCTTCACAGGGGCATAGCGTGCTAACTTACTAAAATCATCCACGTACTGGCCCACTGTGCGTCCTCCTTGGCGCAAGTTGTGAAACTCGCGCTTCTTCATGTTCATAGCTCCTACTAAAACATGGGCAGTGCGGAAAGCCTGTTGAAACTGATCCAATGTGTTGGAAATATGCCCTAGAGGCAATAATAAATTAGTAATTATTATTATATTTCCTTGTTCATGATAATCGTTTATTATCCATGCTATAATTGTATTGATAGGAAACTCAGATACATGTGTGGGTACATAGACAACACCACGTCCCTAGGAAGCCTCTAGTTGACTAGCTCGTTGATCAATAGATGGTTACGGTTTCCTGACCATGGACATTGGATGTCGTTGATAACGGGATCACATCATTAGGAGAATGATGTGATGGACAAGACCCAATCCTAAGCCTAGCACAAAGATCATATAGTTCGTATGCTAAAGCTTTTCTAATGTCAAGTATCATTTCCTTAGACCATGAGATTGTGCAACTCCTGGATACCGTAGGAATGCTTTGGGTGTACCAAACGTCACAACGTAACTGGGTGGCTATAAAGGTGCACTATGGGTATCTCCGAAAGTGTCTGTTGGGTTGGCACGAATCGAGACTGGGATTTGTCACTCCGTGTTGACGGAGAGGTATCTCTGGGCACACTCGGTAGGACATCATCATAATGTGCACAATGTGACCAAGGGGTTGATCACGGGATGATGTGTTATGGAACGAGTAAAGAGACTTGCCGCTAACGAGATTGAACAAGGTATCGGCATACCGACAATTGAATCTCGAGCAAGTACAATACCGCTAGACAAAGGGAATTGTATACGGGATTGATCAAATCCTCGACATCGTGGTTCATTCGATGAGATCATCGTGGAACATGTGGGAGCCAACATGGGTATCCAGATCCCGCTGTTGGTTATTGACCGGAGAACGTCTCGGTCATGTCTGCATGGTTCCCGAACCCTTAGGGTCTACACACTTAAGGTTCGATGACACTAGGGTTATAGGGAATAAATATACGTGGTTACTGAATGTTGTTCGGAGTCCCGGATGAGATCCCGGACGTCACGAGGAGTTCCGGAATGGTCCGGAGGTAAATATTTATATATGGGAAGTCCTGTTTTGGTCAGCGGAAAAGTTTTGGGTGTTATCGGTAATGTACCGGGACCACCGAGAGGGTCCCGGGGGTCCACCAAGTGGGGCCACCGGCCCCAGAGGGCTGCATGGGCCAAGTGTGGGAGGGGACCAGCCCCAGGTGGGCTGGTGCGCCCCCCACAAGGGCCCAAGGCGCCTAGGGTTTGGGGAGGGGGTGCTTCCACCTTACTTGGGGGGCAAGTTTCCCCCCTCTCCCCCCTTGGCTGCACCCTAGATGGGTTTTGGGGGCAGCCGCACCCCTTGGGGTGGGAACCCTAGGGGAGGCGCAGCCCCCTCCCTCTCCCCTATATATAGTTGAGGTATTTGGGGCTACATACACATGAGTTTTGACCTCTCCCTGGCGCAGCCCTACCTCTCTCCCTCCTCCTCTCCCGCGGTGCTTGGCGAAGCCCTACAGGATTGCCACGCTCCTCCACCACCACCACGCCGTTGTGCTGCTACTGGACGGAGTGTTCCCCAACCTCTCCCTCTCTCCTTGCTGGATCAAGGCGTGGGAGACGTCACCGGGCTGTACGTGTGTTGAACGCGGAGGTGCCGTCCGTTCGGCACTAGGATCTCTAGTGATTTGGATCACGACGAGTACGACTCCTTCAACCCCATTCTCTTGAACGCTTCAGCTTAGCGATCTACAAGGGTATGTAGATGCACTCCCCTCTTTCTCGTTGCTAGTCTCTCATAGATAGATCTTGGTGACTCTTAGGAAAATTTTGAATTTTTGCTACATTCCCCAACAGTGGCATCATGAGCTAGGTCTATTGCGTAGATTCTTTGCACGAGTAGAACACAAAATAGTTGTGGGCGTTGATTTTGTTCAATATGCTTACCGTTACTAGTCCAATCTTGATTCTGCGGCATTGTGGGATGAAGCAGCCCGGACTGACCTTACACGTACACTTACGTGAGACAGGTTCCACCGACTTACATGCACTTGTTGCATAAGGTGGCTAGCGGGTGCCAGTCTCTCCCACTTTAGTCGGATCGGATTCGATGAAAAGGGTCCTTATGAAGGGTAAATAACAATTGGCATATCACGTTGTGGCTTTTGCGTAGGTAAGAAACGTTCTTGCTAGAAACCCATAGCAGCCACGTAAAACATGCAAACAACAATTAGTGGATGTCTAACTTGTTTTTGCAGGGTATGCTATGTGATGTGATATGGCCAAGAAGAATGTGATGAATGATATGTCATGTATGAGATTGATCATGTTCTTGTAATAGGAATCACGACTTGCATGTCGATGAGTATGAGAACCGGCAGGAGCCATAGGAGTTGTCTTAATTTATTGTATGACCTGCGTGTCATCGAATAACACCATGTAATTACTTTACTTTATTGCTAACCGGTAGCCATAGTAGTAGAAGTAATAAGTTGGCGAGACAACTTCATGGAGACACGATGATGGAGATCATGATGATGGAGATCATGGTGTCATGCCGGTGACGATGATGATCATGGAGCCCCGAAGATGGAGATCAAAAGGAGCAAAATGATATTGGCCATATCATGTCACTATTTGATTGCATGTGGTTTATCATGTTTATGCATCTTATTTCCTTAGAATGATGGTAGTAAATAAGATGATCTCTCATTAAAATTTCAAGAAAGTGTTCCCCCTAACTGTGCACCGTTGTGAAAGTTCGTCGTTTCGAAGCACCACGTGATGATCGGGTGTGATAGATTCTAACGTTCACATACAACGGGTGTAAGCCAGATTTACACACGCGAAACACTGAGGTTAACTTGACGAGCCTAGCATGTACAGACATGGCCTCGGAACACAAGAACCGAAAGGTCGAGCATGAGTCGTATGGTGGATACGATCAACATGAAGATGTTCACCGATGATGACTAGTCCGTCTCACGTGATGATCGGACAAGGCCTAGTTGATTCGGATCATGTAATCACTTAAATGACTAGAGGGATGTCTATCTGAGTGGGAGTTCATAAGATGAACTTAATTTTCCTGAACATAGTCAAAAACCCTTTGCAAATTATGTCATAGCTCGCGCTTTAGTTCTACTGTTTTAGATATGTTCCTAGAGAAAATATAGTTGAAAGTTGACAGTAGCAATTATGCAGACAGTAGAAGGCTTATGTCCTTAATGCACCGCTCGGTATGCTGGACCTCGAACGTGGTCTGTGGATGTTGCGAACATCTGACACACACGTTTTGATGACTACGTGATAGTTCGGTAATGTTAAACGGTTTAGAATTGAGGCACCAAAGACATTTTTGAAACGTCACAGAACATATGAGATGTTCTGAGGGCTGAAATTGGGATTTCAGGCTCATGCCCACGTCAAGAGGTATGAGACCTCCGATGAGTTTTCTATCCTACAAACTAAGGGAGAAGATCTCAATTGTTGAGCTTATACTCAGATTGTCTGGGTACAACAATCACTTGAATCGAGTGGGAGTTAATCTTCCAGATGAGATAGTGATGTTTCTCCAAGGACATTGCCACCAAGCTACTAGAGCTTCGTGATGAACTATAACATATCACGGATAGATATGATGATCCTTGAAATATTCACGATGTTTGACACCGCGAAAGTAGAAGTCAAGAAGGAGCATCAATTGTTGATGGTTAATGAAACCACTTGTTTCAAGAAGGGCAAGGTCAAGAAGGGATACTTCATGAAATGGCAAATCAGTTGCTGCTCTAGTGAAGAAACCCAGGGTTGAACCCAAACCCAAGACTAAGTGCTTCTGTAATGAGGGAACGAACACTGAAGCAGAATTACCCTAGATACTTGGTAGATGAGAAGGACTGGCAAGGTCGATAGAAGTATATTGGATATACACTATGTTAATGTGTACTTTACTAGTAATCCTAGTAGCACCAGGGTATTAGATACCGGTTCGGTTGCTAAGTGTTAGTAACTCGAAATAAAAGCTACGGAATAAACGGAGACTAGCTAAAGGTGAGCTGACGATATGTGTTGGAAGTGTTTCCAAAGTTGATGTGATCAAGCATCGCACGCTCCCTCTACCATCGAGATTTGGTGTTTGCGATGAGCATAGACATGATTGGATTATGTCTATCGCAATACGGTTATTCAGTTAAGGAGAATAATGGTTACTCTATTTATTTGAATAATACCTTCAATGGTCTTGCACCTAAAGGAATGGTTTATTAAATCTTGATCGTAGTGATACACATTTTCATGCCAAAAGATATAAGATAGTAATGATAGTACCACTTACTTGTGGCACTGCCATGTAAGTCATATTGGTATAAAACACATGAAGAAGCTCCATGTTGATGGATCTTTGGACTCACTCATTTTTTAAAAGTTTGAGACATGCGGACCATGTCTATTGGTGTATACGCATGAAGAAACTCCATGCAGATGGATCGTTTGGACTCACTTGATTTTGAATCACTTGAGATATGCAAATCATACCACATGGGAAAGATGACTGAAAGACTCGTTTTCAGTAAGATGGAACAAGATAGCAACTTGTTGGAAGTAGCACATTTTGATGTGTGCAGTCCAATGAGTGCTGAGGCATGCAGTGAATATCGTTATGTTCTTACTTCACAGATGATTCGAGTAGATGTTGAGTATATTTACTTGATGAAACACAAGTCTGAATTATTGAATGGTTCAAGTAAATTCAGAGTGAAGTTGAAGGTCATCGTGACAAGAGGATAAAATGTCTATGATATGATCATAGAGATGAGTATCTGAGTTACGAGCTATGGCACGCATTTAAGACATTTTGGAAATTGTTTCACAATTAATACCGCCTGGAACACCATAGTGTGATGGTGTGTCCGAACATCATAGTTGCACCCTATTGGATATGGTGCGTACCACGATGTCTCTTATCGAATTACCACTATCGTTCATGGGTTAGGCATTAGAGACAACCGCATTCACTTTAAATAGGGCACCATGTAATTCCGTTGAGATGACACCATGTGAACTATGGTTTAGAGAAACCTAAGCTGTCGTTTCTTAAAAGTTTGGGGCTGCGACGCTTATGTGAAAAAGTTTCAGGTTGATAAGCTCGAACCCAAAACGGATAAAATGCATCTTCAACACCCAAAACAGTTGGGTATACCTCCTAATTCAGATCTGAAAGCAATAGTGAGTGTTTCTTGAATCCGGTCCTTTCTCGAGGAAAGTTTGTCTCGAAATTTGAGTGGGAGGATGGTGGAGACTTGATATGGTTATTGAACTGTCACTACAATTAGTGTGTAGCAGGGCATAGGAAGTTGTTCCTGTGGCACCTACATCAATTGAAGAAGAAGCTTATGATAGTGATCATGAAACTTCGAATCAAGTCACTACCGTACCTCGTAGGGTGACAAGGATGCATACTACTTCGGAGTGGTACAGTAATCCTGTCTTGAAGGTCATGTTGCTAGACAACAATGAACCTACGAGCTATGGAGAAGCAATGGTGGGCCCATATTCCAACAAATGGTTAGAAGCCATGAAATCCGAGATAGAATCCATGTATCAGAACAAAGCATGGACTTTGGTGGACTTGCCCGATGATCGGCAAGCCATTGAGATAAATGGATCTTTAAGTACAAGACGGATGTGGACGATAATGTCACCGTCTATGAAGCTCAACTTGTGGCGAAGAGTTTTTCACAAGTTCAAGGAGTTGACTACGATGAGATTTTCTCATCCGTAGCGATGCTTAAGTCCGTCGAAATCATGTTAGCATTAGCTGCATTTATGAAATCTGGCAGATGGATGTCAAAACGAGTTTCCTTACCAGTCTTCGTAAGGAAAGGTTGCATGTGATACAATCAGAAAGGTTTTGTTGATCCTAAGGATGCTAAAAGGTATGCTGGCTCCAGCGATCCTTCTAAGGACTGGAGTAAGCATCTCGGAGTTGGAATGTACGCTTTGATGAGATGATCAAAGATTTTGGGTTTATACAAAGTTTATGAGAAACTTGTATTTCCAAAGAAGTGAGTGGGAGCACTATAGAATTTCTGATAAGTATATGTTGTTGACATGTTGTTGATCAGAAATGATGTAGAATTTCTGGAAAGCATATAGGGTTATTTGAAAAGTGTTTTTCAATGGAAAACCTGGATTAAGCTACTTGAACATTGAGCATCAAGATCTATGAGGATAGATCAAAAACGCTAAATGATACTTTCAAATGAGTACATACCTTGACATGATCTTGAAGGTGTTCAAGATGGATCAGTCAAAGAAGGAGTTCTTGCCTGAGTTGTAAGGTATGAAGTTAAGAGTTAAAGCTCGACCACGGCAGAAGAGAGAGAAAGGACAAAGGTCGTCCCCTATGCTTCAGACGAAGGCTCTATAGTATGCTATGCTGTGTACCGCACCGGAAGTGTGCCTTGCCATGAGTCAGTCAAGGGGTACAAGAATGATCCAGGAATGGGTCATTGGACAGCGGTCAAAATTGTCCTTGGAGTAAATAAGGACATGTTTCTCGATTATGGAGGTGATAAAGAGTTCAACGTAAAGGGTTACATCGATGCAAGCTTTAACACCTATCCGAGTGACTCTGAGTAGCAAACCGGATACGTATAGTGGAGCAACCATTTGGAATAGCTCCAAGTGGAGCGTGGAAGTAGTATTTACAATATGACCTAGAGATTTGCAAAATACATACGGATCTGAATGTTGCAGACTCGTCGACTAAAACCTCTCTCACAAGCAAAACATGATCAAACCCCAGAACACATTGAGTCTTAATCACATGGTAATGTGAACTAGTTTAGTGACACTAGTAAACTCTTTGGATGTTGGTCACATGGCGATGTGACCTATCAGTGTTAATCACATGGCGATGTGAACTAGATTACTGACTCTAGTGCAAGCGGGAGGCTGTTGGAAATATGCCCTAGAGGCAATAATAAATTAGTTATTATTATATTTCCTTGTTCATGATAATCGTTTATTATCCATGCTATAATTGTATTGA
Source organism: Triticum dicoccoides (assembly GCF_002162155.2). Lineage (NCBI taxonomy): Eukaryota > Viridiplantae > Streptophyta > Magnoliopsida > Poales > Poaceae > Triticum > Triticum dicoccoides. Next base: position 539,930,839 of record NC_041387.1, on the reverse strand, counting down.
TAGGAAACTCAGATACATGTGTGGGTCCATAGACAACACCACGTCCCTAGTAAGCCTCTAGTTGACTAGCTCGTTGATCAATAGATGGTTACAGTTTCCTGACCATGGACATTGGATGTCATTGATAACGGGATCACATCATTAGGAGAATGATGTGATGGACAAGACCCAATCCTAAGCCTAGCACAAAGATCATATAGTTCGTATGCTAAAGCTTTTCTAATGTCAAGTATCATTTCCTTAGACCATGAGATTGTGCAACTCCCGGATACCGTAGGAATGCTTTGGGTGTACCAAACGTCACAACATAACTGGGTGGCTATAAAGGTGCACTATGGGTATCTCCGAAAGTGTCTGTTGGGTTGGCACGAATCGAGACTGGGATTTGTCACTCCGTGTTGACGGAGAGGTATCTCTGGGCCCACTCGGTAGGACATCATCATAATGTGCACAATGTGACCAAGGGGTTGATCACAGGATGATGTGTTACGGAATGAGTAAAGAGACTTGCCGGTAACGATATTGAACAAGGTATCGGCATACCGATGATCGAATCTCGAGCAAGTACAATACCGCTAGACAAAGGGAATTGTATACGGGATTGACCGAATCCTCGACATCGTGGTTCATCCGATGAGATCATCGTGGAACATGTCGGATCCAACATGGGTATCCAAATCCAGCTGTTGGTTATTGACCGGAGAACGTCTCGGTCATGTCTACATGGTTCCCGAACCCGTAGGGTCTACACACTTAAGGTTCGATGACGCTAGGGTTATAGGGAATAGATATACGTGGTTACCGAATGTTGTTCGGAGTCCCGGATGAGATCCCGGATGTCACGAGGAGTTCCGGAATGGTCCGGAGGTAAAGATTTATATATGGGAAGTCCAGTTTTGGTCACCGGAAAAGTTTCGGGTGTTATCGATAATGTACCGGGACCACCGGGAGGGTCCCGGGGGTCCACCAAGTGGGGCCACCAGCCCCAGAGGGCTGCATGGGCCAAGTGTGGGAGGGGACCAGCCCCAGGTGGGCTGGTGTGCCCCCCACAAGGGCCCAAGGCGCCTAGGGTTTGGGGAGGAGGTGCTTCCACCTTACTTGGGGGGCAAGTTTCCCCCCTCTCCCCCCTTGGCCGCACCCTAGATGGGTTTTGGGGCAGCCGCACCCCTTGGGGTGGGAACCCTAGGGGAGGCACAACCCCCTCCCTCTCCCTTATATATAGTTGAGGTATTTGGGGCTGCATACACATGAGTTTTGACCTCTCCCTGGCGCAGCCCTACCTCTCTCCCTCCTCTCCCGCGGTGCTTGGCGAAGCCCTGCAGGATTGCCACGCTCCTCCACCACCACCACGCCATTATGCTGCTGCTGGAAGGAGTCTTCCCCAACCTCTCCCTCTCTCCTTGCTGGATCAAGGCGTGGGAGACGTCACCGGGCTGTACATGTGTTGAACGCGGAGGTGCCGTCCGTTCGGCACTAGGATCTCCGGTGATTTGGATCACGACGAGTACGACTCCTTCAACCCCGTTCTCTTGAACACTTCCGCTTAGCGATCTACAAGGATATGTAGATGCACTCCCCTCTCTCTCATTGCTAGTCTCTCCATAGATACATCTTGGTGACTCGTAGGAAAATTTTGAATTTCTGCTATGTTCCCCAACACCATGTAATAGTGTCAATGGGTTAAGTGGCTGTGAAATTCTCCCACCATGATGTTGCGGGTCCATCAAGCTGATGTGCGGCAAAACGCACTCTCTCCGCATCTGTGTATCCTGTAGTGGTCAGCTCCCTTCCAATCTTGCGGAGCCAATCATCTGTAACAATTGGCTCGGTGCTACTAAAGAACACCGGCGGATTCAACCTTAGGAAATGGGCTAGGTGTTCAACATGTGGTGGTGGTGGTGGGTTGTTGTTGCCTCGGTTCTGATTCTAGACTAAAAGCTACATCAGGGTATTCTGCTGCTGGATCAACTGAGTGAGCTCTGGTGTGAAAGCAAATCCATTGTCGCGTCTCGGAGGCATCTGATGGGTTAGAAGGGGTGAGAAAACAGAATAGAATTGGGGTCTAAGAGAACTTCACTACCCATAATGCTCATGAGTCAAACACAATCAAGTTCACTTCAATCAATAGCACACAAGTCACACCAAAAACAAAATAGTCTAACCTATACTACAAACTTGATCGTTGCAACTACTTGGAGGGAAAATACTACTAATTACAATGGTGGTCGTCTGGAAATTTTCATCAGAAGGAGACTCCATAATATCAGCCCCAGCTTCATCAACGTAGTCATCATCGCTATCAGGGTCGAAGTCGGTGTTGTCGAGGATGATGTAGTCTCCTGGATGGTTGTCCTTCTTTGGCGCGGGGTCTCCCATGAATACTCCTAGGTTCCTTGTCAGGTCGTCATTCTTTTCCACCAATATAGCAATTTCCTCCTCGTATCCATCGCGCGTAGACTTGATCTCCTCTTCCAGCTCGTTGTTCCTCCTCACCAGTTTCTTGATCTTCTTCATGTGAATAATTTGTTGATTCTCCTTTCGACGAATATGATCTCCCATCTCTTGAATGTATGCTGCAATTGATCCATCCCGCCTGGTACGAATCATCTCCCATTTGTCATCTCGGCGGCCACATATTTGATATATGGTATTCTCCAGCTCCTTGTGATACACCTCACATATTCGTCCAAAGGGGATATGTGCGTCCATGCTCTTTCCAATACTCTAGCTTGATTCATCCAGGTAGAAATCAGTAGGCTCCATTGTTGGCGCAAAGGTTCTCCTAGGTATCCAGACTTTAATCTTCCAGCGCTCTTCTTCCGGTACAAATGTAGAGAAAGTCCCCGTGAAGCTTGGTAATCCAATGTTCAGATACTTAGTGACTTCCTTCAAGTGCTTTCCGAAAGGGGTGTCGTCATCCGGTTGAGTGAACTTGTTCCTGTGATCCGCCATCTATAGAGTAGAAAGAGAGGAGAATTAGAAATGAGTAAAGAAGAGAAATCATGTGGCTCATTCTAGTGGTCACGTCCTATAGTCAACATGTGCTCTGATACCATCTTGTAGCGACCAGACCTCAAATGGTGAAGTCTCTGTGCATCAGTGCCATCCCTAGATCGGTAATGCTGACACGCACAGTACTCAAGAAATTATAATAGAGTTTCAATCACACACTTATTACATCGAGTCCTCATAAAGAGTATGATTACATAAATAAATCATGGATGACGGCCATCTAAACTAGATAACAGCGGAAGGCTTCGAAGGTAAATGAATCCATCAACTCCAATGGCATAACTGAGTGCAAAACAATGACCTATGCACCTTATTCGTCGTCTGAGTAGTCTGCAACATAAAATGTTGCAGCCCGAAACGAGTCAACACATGGAATATGCTCGCATAGTTACACTATAAAGCAATGATGATGCAAGTACTATATCTACATGCAATATTTGGCTGGTGGAGGATGTAAGTTTCATGGTTTTGCATAAAGCTAGTTTTCCCCTACACCAAAGGATTAAATTTATTTAACAACTCCCATGTTGCCCATTATTTGAGAAGGTAACCCCAACTCAAATCCCAATTAAAAGTATAATCATTAACCCAACATCATAATTAATTAGAGTAACATGTTGAGATCTGATACGTCCATTTTGCATCATGCTTTTATATCAATATTTATTGCATTATGGGCTGTTATTACACATTATATATCAATACTTATGGCTATTCTCTCTTATTTTATAAGGTTTACCATGAAGAGGGGGAATGCCGGCAGCTGGAATTCTGGCTGGAAAAGGAGCAAACATTGGAAACCTATTCTGCACTGCTCCAAAAGTCCTGAAACTTCACGAATCTTATTTTTGGAATTAATAAGAATTATTGAGCGGAAGAAACACCTCAGGGGGCCCACACCCTGGCCAGGAGGGTGGGGGGCGCGCCCACCCCTCCTGGGCGCGCCCCCTGTCTCCTGGGCCCCCTGGTGGCCCTCCGGTGTCCATCTTCTGCTATATGAAGGCTTTTACCCTGGAAAATATCATGGGCAAGATTACGGGACGAAACTCCTCTGCCATGAGGCGGAACCAATCTAGAGCTCCGGCAGAGCTGTTCTGCCGGGGACACTTTCCTCCGGGAGGGGGAAATCATCACCATCGTCATCACCAACGATCCTTCCATCGGGAGAGGGTCAATCTCCATCAACATCTTCACCAACACCATCTCCTCTCAAACCCTAGTTCATCTCTTGTATCCAATCTTGTATCCAAAACCACAAATTGGTACCTGTGGGTTGCTAGTAGTGTTGATTACTCCTTGTAGTTGATGCTAATTGGTTTACTTGGTGGAAGATCATATGTTCAGATCCTTAATGCATATTATTACTCCTCTGATTATGAACATGAATATGCTTTGTGAGTAGTTACGTTTGTTCCTGAGGACATGGGTGAAGTCTTGCTATTAGTAGTCATGTGAATTTGGTATTCATTCGATATTTTGATGAGATGTATGTTGTCTTTCCTCTAGTGGTGTTATGTGAACATCGACTACATGACACTTCACCATTATTTGGGCCTAGAGGAAGGCATTGGGAAGTAATAAGTAGATTATGGGTTGCTAGAGTGACAGAAGCTTAAACCCTAGTTTATGCGTTGCTTCGTAAGGGGCTGATTTGGATCCATATGTTTAATGTTGTGGTTAGGTTTACCTTAATACTTTTGTTGTAGTTGCGGATGCTTGCAATAGGGGTTAATCATAAGTGGGATGCTTGTACAAGTAAGGGTAGTACCCAAGAACCGGTCCACCCACATATCAAATTATCAAAGTACCGAACGCGAATCATATGAGCGTGATGAAACTAGCTTGACGATAATTCCCATGTGTCCTCGGGAGCGCTTTTCTCATATAAGAAATTGTCCAGGCTTGTCCTTTGCTACAAAAAGGATTGGGCCACCTTGCTGCACCATATTTACTTTTATTGCTTGTTACTCGTTACAATTTATCTTATCACAAAACTATCTATTACCTACAATTTCAGTGCTTGCAGAGAAAACATTACTGAAAACCGCTTATCATTTCCTTCTGCTCCTCGTTGGGTTCGACACTCTTACTTATCGAAAGGACTATGATAGAACCCCTACACTTGTGGGATATCAAGACTCTTTTCTGGCGTTGTTGCCGGGGAGTGTAGCGCTTTTGGTGAGTGGAACTTGGTAAGGAAACATTTATATAGTGTGCTGAAATTTTCTGTTACTTGTCACTGTGGAAACTAATCCTTTGAGGGGCTTGTTTCGGGCATCTTCGCCCCGACTAGTAGAGCAAAGAGTTTCTCCTCAACCTACTGAACCTACTGAAAATGTTCACTTTGAAATTCCTTCTGGTATGATAGAGAAACTGCTAGCTAATCCATTTGCAGGAGATGGAACATTGCATCCCGATTTACACATTATCTTTGTGGATGAAGTTTGTGGATTATTTAAGCTTGCAGGTATTCCCGATGATGTTGTCAAAAGGAAGGTCTTCCCTTTATCTTTGAAGGGAGATGCATTGACATGGTATAGGCTATGTGATTATACGGGTGTCGGTGTCAAAACCGGCGGATCTCGGGTAGGGGGTCCCAAACTGTGCGTCTAAGGCTAATGGTAACAAGAGGCTGGGGACATGATGTTTACCCAGGTTCGGGCCCTCTCGATGGAGGTAATACCCTACTTTCTACTTGATTGATCTTGATGATATGAGTATTACAAGAGTTGATCTACCACGAGATCATAGAGGCTAAACCCTAGAAGCTAGCCTATGATTCTGATTCTTGTTGTCCTACGGACTAATCCCTCGGGTTTATATAGACACGGAGGGGGTTAGGGTTACACAGAGTCGGTTACATAGAAGGAGATCTATCATCTGAATTGCCAAGCTTGCCTTCCACGCAAAGGAGAGTCCCATCCGGACACAGGACGAAGTCTTCAATCTTGTATCTTCATAGTCCAACAGTCCGGCCAAAATATATAGTCCGGCTGTCCGGATACCCCCTTATCTAGGACTCCCTCAGTATCCCCTGAACCAGGCTTCAATGGCGATGTGTCTGGCACGCAAATTGTCTTCGGCATTGCAAGGCGGGTTCCATCTCCAAATACTCCAAAGTAATCTTCGAACACTTAAATTGTGTCCGACTCTGCAAGACAAATTCCACAAGTAGAGAGAATAATATTTCACAAATCTAATCTGCTGACAACTCTTCACAGCGTGACAACACGCCATGGTCCGGTCATTATTCGAACCGTTTTCTCCTAACCAGCGACTGCGCATATTGTGAGGCGGTTTCCTTGGCACGTCTTGTCGAAGCAGATATCATGCCCCCCTTATCGCGGGATTCTCATCAATACGGGTTTGGGTAACCTAACCGCACCACCAATCACGGTGAGTGGGGGACGAGCAGGTTTCATTAGGCAAGCAGGGAGGAGCAAAGTTTCATTGCCTCTATAAAGAGGAAAGGCCTCTTCCTTTGCACCCACGCCTTCTCCCTCTGCTCGTCCATTCTCTTTCGCTTGAGCCCTAACGCCCGAGCGTTCATCTTCTCCACCAAGAAAGGTTCTCCGAAAATGTCCGGATCCGGAGCAGGAGGCAAGTGGATGGCATCTACCGTCCAGGAGAAGGATATTAAAAAGCTTTGGGAGGCCGGGTACCTGGCCCAAAAAATCGGCCACCGTCTTCCGATGGCGGGACAGATTGTCCCTACTCCAGAGTCTCATGAGAGGGTCGTGTTTCTCCCTCATTTTGTCCGCGGGCTCGGGTTTCCCGTTCACCCATTTGTTCGCGGCATCATGTATTATTACGGGATCGAATTTCATGATCTATCCCCCAATTCCTTCCTCAACATCTCGACGTTTATCATCGTGTGCGAGGCCTTTCTCCGCGTCACGCCACACTTTGGCCTATGGCTGAAGATCTTCAATGTGAAGCCCAAGGTGGTGAGCAGCGAGCACGCCGAGTGCGGAGGCGCCATGGTGAGCAGGATGCCCAAGGTCACATGGCCGACAGGTACCTTCAATGATTCTGTCAAGGAGTGGCAGCAGTAGTGGTTCTATATTACTGAGCCGCGCGGCAAAAAGTGGGCCGCTTCTCCTGAGTTCCGATCCGGAGCCCCTTTGCGGCTTACGTCCTGGCCCAAGAAGGGCTTGAACTGGTCCTCATCCGACGAACTGTCGGTGATCCAGACATGCGTCAAAGGTATGGAAGACAAGGCCATCAAGCTTGTTGACGTAGTCCAGGTGATGTTGGTCCGCCTGGTTCTTCCTTGTCAACACCGAGCCTGCAATTTGTTGGAGTATGACCCGACCGAGCACCAGACCCTGCGAGAGGTTTTCGGCTCCTCACACAAGGACATCTGGAAGGTGCTTTTTAAGTCCGGAAAACCGTGGTCGGACTCCGCCGCGGACCGCGGGTACCAACTGTCCCGCCCCGCAAGTCCGGTAAGTAGTCATTATATTTTGTCCATCCATATGTTTCATGGTCATATCCCGGGAAGGATGCCCTAACGCGCCTCCCACAGTTATCATATGGATGGACGAAGAAGGCGGGGCGCATACACTGCCCAGCCCCGTTGCCAGAAGAACCAGCCGGACCACTTCTGACGAAGATGCTGGTCCCGGCGCCTTACGAGGCGCCAAACAAAGAGGCCCATAAAGAGGCCCAGGAGACCAGGAGCGGCCTCCGTCGTCGTGGTGCTTCGGACACAAAATCCGAAGACTCCAATACCCATCTCTCCTTCGAAGAGGAAGAAGAGGAGGAAGAAGACGAGTCCCCCACGGGGGAAGGAAAGAAAAGGACGGCCTCCTCATCTCTGGAGGCCGAATTGCCTAAGAGGGGAAACAACCCCCTTCCAGAGGCGTCCACCACGGCTACCGACAGCAGCCCGGAGTGAGATCCCAGGGCCCAGCCCCTGGTAAACTCGTAAGTATATGAGATCCGAACATGCCTATGGGTCCAGGATCACTAAAGCGTAATATTTTAATTTGCACCACACTTTTTGCAGTCCGGCAAGGTCTCACGCCGAACAGTCCTCATCGGAGGATTCGTTGAGCTAGGATGCCCTAGAGAGCGAGACACCTCCGAGGGCCCCTTCCCCTAAGCCTGGTTGTGACACCGAGGTGTCGTCCCGAAAGGACCCGGGCCAGGAGGGGCGTACCTTAGGGGCCGGACACGTAGGAGCGGCGGTTCCCATGAGTGTCGATGGCGGGGGCGGCCTTGGATTCAGCCCATAGCTGGACACAGTCCCGGAGACCCTTGATGCTCCGGGATCAGGCAGGCAGCCCCCCTTGACTAGAGGGGGCGATCCTACTTCGCCCGCGACCTCTGTCCAACCAGAGGTGCAGGGCAACTTATCGACAACGTTGAAGAGCGCTTCCATCATCGATGAACATCGCGCCCTTATGGGTGTGGTGATTGAAAAGATTCAGGCCGCTGAGAGCGGACTAAATGAATCCTGCATCAGCCTTATAAGAGGCTTGGAGGTACGTTTTTAGGAATTTTTAGAAGATTGTCATAGTATAGATAGTAGCCCCTGATACATTGTCCGGTGAAGAAGAGAACCAGACAGGGGATCAAATTTCCGTCCGCAGGAGACTTAGCCCCTTTATAAACTGGCGTCTGCAGCGACTACCGTCTCTCATACTGCAGAAGTATCCGGACTTAAACAAAATCTGTGAGCGGGCCGAAGAAGAACTTGGCCGAGTAAAGAAGCAGTTGGAGGACAATCAAGGTATGTCGAAACCTTATTCAGTTTAGCACAAATAAGTAGTTGTGCCTAATGAAAGCATTTATATTGCACGCTCTAGGGGCGAATGCCGAAATTGAGGCGCTTAAGAAGGTTGTTGCCTTGGCCGAAAAGAAGGCAGCCGTGGAGCAGGCTCTCCGCGAGAAGCATGAGGCCAGAGTTATTGAAGCTGAACGAGAGCTTCAGGAGGCCGTGGAGAAAGGCGAGACTTTGGAGCAGAGTCTATCATTGAAAGAATCCGAACTCGCCCAAGCTCTCCAAGCCGCAAATGATGCTCGGGAGGAAGCCCAAGCTGCTCTGAAGGATATTCAGGAGGCGAGGAAGATTGCGACTTGTAATGCTTTTTCTTGTTCAAAACGAGTTATATGCGGTAGCAGGAAATATTCAGGGTGACCCATTGAATCCTGATTTCTCCAGGGGCGTTTGCGGATCTGCCGTGCAACATATCTGATGCTGCCCAATTCTATCGAGCTTAGGAGAAGAAGACTTCGGAAAAGCTCTTCTGGTCGTAGTATTTGGCGCCGAATTATCCGGTGCCATTTGTCGACCAGTTGAAGCAGCTAGTCGAACTGCACCAGGCGGCCGAACTAGCCATGAAGGATTTGATTATCCGGCTATGGCCTGCCGAGCCCATTCCGAGCAGTTACTTTGGGCTTGTGAAGCGAATTGTGAGTGCTTGTCCTCGGCTTGACGTCATTAAGCGGTCGGTCTGTATAGAAGGTGCGCGAATGGCCTTTGCCCGCATGAAAGTGCACTGGGGAAAGCTGGATGCTGAGAAGCTGATGACCGAGGGACCGCCAGAGGGGAAGGGGCACCGCAATCCCGAATTATATTATGATGGTGTCCTGAAAGGGGCCCGCCTTGTGGCGGAGCAATGTGCCAAAGACATTATATTTCCCTGAAGACAGTCATGCTGTCCTTTTGTAAGGCGGAACAAAGTCACTTTTATTTATGTATTTGCCTATTATATGAAAGTTTTCCTCCTGTGCGGTCGTTTGATATATTAATCTTGAGAGTTGGCCAATCGTCGGCTTCTGCCCCCATGTAGGAAGTACGGGGGTGTTCGGGATACACCTGAACACTCTTTACCCCATTCTTGGGTCCATAAAGGAGGTGTTCAGCACAGCGAACCAGGCAATCAGACTATAGGGCTTTATCACTCTCACTTAACCATAGAAATTCGAGTATGGTAGGCGCAACCCCTGGTGTTCGGAAGACTGCACGATGGGCTCTAACAGCACCTGATCGGTAGACCGATCCGTCACAGTCTGCATTTTATTATGGCATTGTGCGGAATAAATCCTTAAAGATTTTACAACCTTTCGAACAGCTAATCAGCTCTCGCCTTATCATGACAGTCAGTTTTCAGCTTTCTCTACTAAGGTGTTCGTCCGGAAGAACCGGGACACAATCGCAGTAGTTCTCCCAGCGCTACCTTAGCCGATATTGCGGAACGTAAGGTACCAAAACATGGGAGCCAGGCAAACCCAACAATTGACCCAAGACATGATTCAGAGCTGATGCATATAATGCTATAAGTTCGGGGTGCCGAGCGACCGAGAAGGTGATCGGACTTTGTTGCCATAGTGCGGGTACAATGAAGCCCCTCGCGTTTTAAGGCATAACACGATGTTCGGATGCTGTTATTACAAAATGTCAGTGAGAAATGATAGCAGATAAGCGTCAAATGACTCTACATGTTGTATTCGAGTAATACGGCTATGCGTATGAGTACGGTGCATGTTATAAAGGAGAGGCATGACAGCAGAACCTGTTGGGACCGGGGGGTAGGGAGTTGTGTACAGATCCGAAGTAATGTCCGGATTGTATTCAGGGGGGGGATGTATGAAGATTCCCCCTTTGTGCGTCCGAGGTGATTCCATGTCGCCAATCCAGTTATGCGCAAACGCGAACCTGCGAAGAAAATTCTAGAGGCGTTTGTGTGAGCCCTGATCAGGCTGAGGTATCATGAAGTAGTTCAGACTCCTTTATCGGTGTCCAGGAGTTTGGCTATCGAATCAAGGTTCGATTGAAAAAGCCGCGACTCGCTGCTTCTGTTGCTAAATTGGCTGAATACTCTTCGGCGCCGAGGTGAAGCTCGGTCTTGCCCGTAATTGTGACTATGTCGCATGGGCCTGGTATTTTAAGATTGCCATAGGCATGGTGTGATACCGCATTGAATCGCAGTTCACGCTGGCGATGCGTAATAGCTATTGCCTAGAGGGATAATGTCGAAGACCAACTCTTCGGTATGGTGACTTTTTGGTCATCCCAGGACCATCTTCAGAGTGCTGGGGCCTATACAACTGACCTTCGCACCTAGTATGATAGCTCGAAATGATGTTTTTAGTGGGTTTGATCCTTAAGTCATCCATACCTATCCGGCGCACTGTGTCCTAGTGCAGCAAGTTTGGACTGTTGTCTCCGCCAATAGGACGATATCGTTGGTTGATATTGGCCAGACGGTCTAGTCATTCGAAGATGATCGGTCGTATTTTTATATGGTGGGGCAACTTGCTTTGTCGAGTTGACGTCCCGAAGAGTGCAGGTCCGCTCCCATTTGGGGATGTGGACGGTGTTTATCATGTTCACCGTGTTGGCGAAAGAGATTTCTTTTGCCCTATATTGCTTGATGATCTGGGCTCCCTGCCCTGAGACCCCTTCTTACTGTCTTCGGTGCCGACCTGCCGACTTGTTTAAAGACCCAGCATTCTCTGTTGGTATGATTGGCTGCCGTTCCTGGGGTACCATGAATTTGACATGGGCGGTCGAGTATGCGGCTCAGGCCGGATGGGCCCGAATTATTATTTTGAAGTGTCTTCTCCCGCTGAACGGATTGAGGGCCACGGACTCCTGTATTGACTGCCATGTCCTGTGGCGTCACCATTTTTCTTGGGACTCTTATGTTTGTTGCGTCGAGGTTTGCAGATGCTGTTCCTGGCTTCTCATGTGCCTAGGATGCTTGCTATTTTGTTGTTTAGTATGTTTTGCTGGTCTTGCGCGTAGCCCCTGGCTGCAGTGTGTTAGCGCGGGGTTTAGGCTGGCGTTTGGTTTTTAGTGCCTCCTCCTCAAATCGAGGCAGTAGCCTACGCTTTGGGTAACATTTTGTTCGGCGCTCGAGTCCGTATTCCTCGGCTGCCTGGACCTCAGTCCGTCTGTGTATTAGCAGATCATGGTCTGCTAGTAGCTGTTGTTGCTTCTTCTTCAGGCTTTTTGCAGTGGCTGTAAGCCGGTGCTCGAAGCTCTACGGGATCCTCAGGCACACTGAATTCGTCGTCGCCTAAGCTTATCTCGTCTTCGGAGGGAGGCATATAGTTGTCGTCCTCAAAGTATCCGTCCATCGCCTGTTCATCTAGGTTGACCTTCCCGTGTTCCTGTTCGGCCTGCTCGAAGGTAGGCTGATCAGGATTGTATTCTTTGGCACCAATTGGATTGTTTTCTTCTCCTGTGCCGGTATTGCTGTGGCGGGGTTTGGAGCGGCGCCGATGACACCCATGCTTTGATTTCTTCCCCGAGGGGTTATCTTCTGTTGCCTTATCGCCATTGTTTTCTTTGGGGGTGTCCACCATATATATATATATCATATGAGGAGGTGGCAGTCCAGCGCCCTGTGGGCGGTGTTTCCTGTTCTTCTCCTGCATCGTCGTCTATACCATCGATGTCTTCAGAGTCGAAGTCAAGCATGTCGGTCAAATCATCGACCGTGGCTATGAAGTGGGTGGTGGGTGGGTAACGAATTTCTTCGTCGCCTGCTTCCCACTCGAGCCGGACATAGTTCGGCCAGGAATCTCCTGACAGAGAGAGAGAGACCTTAATGAATTTAGCACATCGCCAAAAGGGGGGTGCTGGAAGATATCCGCGGAGGTGAACTCCATTGCTGGAGCCCAATCAAACTCGATGGGCCCAGGCGCGCGTGGTTTGGAACCCACACACTGGACACGAGTCCGAGGGTCCGGTGACGCAGATTCCTTTAACGACGGAATCTGTGTTCGGCTCTATCACGGAGGAGTATGCGGCCTCCATGGCGGGGTCCATCCACCCGTCCTTGGACGACGCGATCTGGCTCGGATTTAGGTCCGGAGCAGCTGCAGGGGTGACATCCCGAATACTGTTCGATAGCAGATTTAAGTCGTGCTCCTCGTGACTGCTCGGCGCTCCTGATGCAGGCCCGAATCCATCGAAGATCAAGTCTCCACGGATATCGGCCATGTATTTCAAGTTTCCGAACCTGACCTGATGGCCAAGGGCGTAGCTGTCGATCTGCTCCAGATGGCCAAGTGAATTGGCCCGCGGTGCGAAGCCGCCGAACACGAAGATCTGTCCAGGGAGAAAAGTCTCACCCTGCACTGCATTGTCGCTGAAGATTGAAGAAGCCATCGTGCCTTACAGTGACGAAACAGAGGAACTCTCAATGAAAGCACCAATGTCGGTGTCAAAACCGGTGGATCTCGGGTAGGGGGTCCCAAACTGTGCGTCTAAGGCTAATGGTAACAGGAGGCTGGGGACACGATGTTTACCCAGGTTCGGGCCCTCTGGATGGAGGTAATACCCTACTTCCTGCTTGATTGATCTTGATGATATGAGTATTACAAGAGTTGATCTACCACGAGATCGTAGAGGCTAAACCCTAGAAGCTAGCCTATGATTCTGATTGTTGTTGTCCTACAGACTAAACCCTCCGGTTTATATAGACACCGGAGGGGGCCAGGGTTACACAGAGTCGGTTACAGAGAAGGAGATCTATCATCCGAATCGCCAAGGTTGCCTTCCATGCAAAGGAGAGTCCCATCCAGACACGGGACGAAGTCTTCAATCTTGTATCTTCATAGTCCAACAGTCTGACCAAAGTATATAGTCCGGCTGTTCGGATACCCCCATATCCAGAACTCCCTCAATGGGATCCTGGAATTATAAACGATTGAAGTTGGAATTTCACCAGAAGTTCTATCCTATGCATCTTGTTCATCATGATCGTAATTACATATATAATTTCTGGCCTCACGAAGGAGAAAGTATCGCTCAAGCTTGGGGGAGGCTTAAGTCAATGTTATATTCATGCCCCAATGATGAGCTCTCCAGAGAAATGATTATTCAAAATTTTTATGCTCGGCTTTCTCTCAACGATCGCACCATGCTCGATACTTCCTGTGCTGGTTCTTATATGCTGAAGACTATTGAATTCAAATGGGACTTATTGGAAAGAATTAAACGCAACTCTAAAGATTGGGGTTCCGACGATGGTAAGGAGTTAGGTATGACACCTAAGTTTGGTTGTGTTAAATCTTTTATGGATACCGATGCTTTTCGTGGATTTAGCGCTAAATATGGACTTGACTCTGAGATAGTAGCTTCTTTCTGTGAATCTTTTGCTACTCACGTTGATCTCCCTAAGGAGAAGTGGTTTAAATATAATACTCCCATTGAAGTAAAAGTAGTTGCACCTATTACAGTTGAAGAAAAGACTATCACTTATAATGATCCTATAGTTCCTACTACTTATGTTGAGAAACCACCTTTTCCTGTTAGGATAAAGGATCATGCTAAAGCTTCAACTGTTGTTCGTAAGAGTAATACTAGAACTTATACACCTCCTGAGAAAATTAAAGTTGAACCTACTATTGCTATGGTTAAAGATTTCTTGGATGATAATTTAGATGGGCATGTTATTTATTTCTATGGTGAAACTGCTAATATTGTTAAACCAGATGGCAAAACACATAGACCTGTTGTAGGGATGCCTGTTATTTCTGTTAAAATAGGAGATCATTGTTACCATGGCTTATGTGATATGGGTGCTAGTGCTAGTGCAATACCCTATGATTTATATAAGGAAATTATGCATGATATTGCACCCGTTGAATTGGAAGGTTTTGATGTCACTATCAAACTTGCCAATAGAGATACTATTTCACCAATTGGGATTGTTAGAGATGTTGAAGTCTTGTGTGGGGAAGTTAAATACCCTGCTGATTTTCTTGTTCTTAGTTCCCCACAAGATAACTTTTGTCCCATTATTTTTGGCAGACCCTTCTTGAATACTATTAATGCTAAGATTGACTGTGAAAAGGATACTGTCACAATTGTCTTAGAGGGTATGTCTCATGAGTTTAATTTTGCTAAATTTCATAGACAACCTCATGATAGAAAATCATCTAGTAAAGATGAAATAATTGGTCTTGCTTCTATTGACATGCCTCCTACTGATCTGTTAGAACAATATTTGCTAGACCATGAAAATGATATGTTTATGAAAGAAAGAAGGGAAATAGATGAAGTATTCCTTAAATAGGAACCTATTCTGAAACATAATCTTCCCGTTGAAATTCTAGGGGATCCCCCTCCACCCAAGGGTGATCCCGTGTTTGAACTCAAACCATTGCCTAATAATCTTAAATATGCTTATCTTGATGAAAACAAGATATATCCTATTATTATTAGTGCTAACTTTTCAGAACAAGAAGAAGAAAGATTATTGAAAACTCTGAAGAAGCACCGTGCTGCTATTGGATATACTCTGGATTATCTTAAAGGTATTAGTTCTAATCTATGCCAACACAAAATTAAAGTGGAAAAAGATGCCAAACCAGTCAGAGATCCTCAACGAAGATTAAATCCTAAGATGAAAGAAGTGGTAAGAAATGAGATACTAAAGCTCCTCGAGGCAGGTATAATTGATCCCGTTGCTGATAGTGAATGGGTAAGCCCTGTCCATTGTGTCCCTAAAAAGGGAGGTATTACTGTTGTTCCTAATGATAAAGATGAATTGATTCCACAAAGAACTATTACAGGTTATAGGATGGTAATTGATTTCCGTAAATTAAATAAAGCTACTAAGAAAGATCATTACCCTTTACCTTTTATTGATCAAATTGTAGAAAGACTATCCAAACATACACATTTCTGCTTTCTAGATGGTTATTCTGGTTTCTCTCAAATACATGTTCCAGCGGAAGATCAATCAAAAACTACTTTTACTTGCCCTTTCGGTACTTCTGCTTATAGACATATGCCTTTTGGTTTATGTAATGCACCTGCTACCTTTCAAAGATGCATGATGGCTATATTCTCTGACTTTTGTGAAAATATTTGTGAGGTATGCATGGGTGACTTCTCCGTTTATTGATCCTCTTTTAATGATTGCTTGAGCAACCTTGATCGAGTTTTGCAGAGATGCGAAGACACTAGTCTCGTCTTGAATTGGGAAAAGTGCCACTTTATGGTTAATGAAGGTATTGTCTTGGGGCACAAAATCTCCGAGAAAGGTATTGAAGTTGATAAAGCTAAAGTCGATTCTATTGAAAAGATGCCATGTCCCAAGGACATAAAAGGTATAAGAAGTTTCCTTGGTCATGCCGGTTTTTATAGGAGGTTCATTAAGGACTTTTCTAAAATATCTAGGCCTCTGACTAATTTATTGCAAAAAGATATTCCTTTTGCCTTTGATGATGATTGTGTAGAAGCATTTGAAATACTTAAGAAAGCTTCGATCACTGCACGTATTGTTTAGCCACCTGATTGGAATTTACCTGTTGAAATTATGTGTGATGCTAGTGATTATGCTGTAGGTGCTGTTCTAGGGCAAAGAGTTGATAAGATATTGAATGTTATCCAATATGCTAGTAAGACTCTTGATGCTGCCCAGAGAAATTATGCTACTACTGAAAAAGAATTCTTAGCAGTTGTGTTTTGCATGTGATAAGTTTAGACCTTATATTGTTGATTCCAAAGTTAAGAAAGATGCTAAGCCTAGAATCATTAGATGGGTTCTCTTGCTCCAAGAATTTGATTTGCATATTATTGATAGAAAGGGAGCTGAGAACCCCATTGCAGACAACTTGTCTAGGTTAGAGAATGTTCTTGATGACCCACTGCCTATTGATGATAGCTTTCCTGATGAACAATTAGCGGTCATTAATGCTTCTCGTAGTGCTCCTTGGTATGCTGATTATGCTAATTACATTGTTGCTTAATTTATACCACCTAGTTTCACATACCACCAAAAGAAAAAGTTCTTTTATGATTTAAGACATTACTTCTGGGATGACCCACATCTTTATAAAGGAGTAGATGGTGTTATTAGACGTTGCGTACCTGAGCATGAACAAGAACAGATCCTACGCAAGTGCCACTCTGAATCATATGGAGGATACCACGCTGGAGACAGAACTGCACATAAGGTATTGCAATCCGGTTTTTATTGGCCTACTCTCTTCAAAGATGTCGGTAAGTTTGTTTTGTCTTGTGATGAATGTCAAAGAATTGGTAATATTAGTAGACATGAAGAAATGCCTATGAATTATTCTCTTGTTATTGAACCATTTGATGTTTGGGGCTTTGATTATATGGGACCTTTTCCTGCCTCTAATGGATATACACATATTTTAGTTGCTGTTGATTATGTTACTAAGTGGGTAGAAGCTATTCCAACTAGTAGTGCTGATCATAACACTTCTATTAAAATGCTTAAAGAAGTTGTTTTTCCGAGGTTTGGGGTCCCTAGATATCTTATGACTGATGGTGGTTCACATTTTATTCATGGTGTTTTCCGTAAGATGCTTGCTAAGTACGATGTTAATCATAGAATTGCATCTCCTTATCACCCGTAGTCTAGTGGTCAAGTAGAGTTGAGCAATAGAGAGCTCAAATTAATCTTGCAAAAGACTGTTAATAGATCTAGAAAGAATTGGTCCAAGAAACTTGATGATGCATTATGGGCCTATAGAATTGTATACAAAAATCCTATGGGCATGTCTCCGTATAAGATGGTCTATGGAAAAGCTTGTCACTTACCTCTAGAACTTGAACATAAAGCATATTGGGCTATTAAAGAGCTCAACTATGACTTCAAACTTGCCGGTGAGAAGAGGTTGTTTGATATTATCTCACTTGATGAATGGAGAACCCAAGCCTATGAGAATGCCAAGCTATTTAAAGAAAAAGTCAAACGCTGGCATGACAAAAGGATACAAAAGCGTGAGTTTAACGTAGGTGATTATGTGTTATTATTCAACTCTCGTTTAAGATTTTTTGCAGGAAAACTTCTCTCTAAATGGGAAGGTCCTTATGTTATCGAGAAGGTCTATTGTTCTGGTGCCATAAAAATCAATAACTTCGAAGGCACAAGTCCGAGGGTGGTGAACGATCAGAGGATTAAACATTATATCTCAGGTAATCCTATCAATGTTGAAACTAATATTATTAAAACCGTAACCCCGGACGAATACATAAGGGACACTTTCCAGAATGTTCCAGACTCCGAAAAGGAATAGGTATGTGGTACGTAAGTAAACCGACTCCAAAAAAATCCTAATAGCATTTTTATCAGTTTTGGAATATTTAAGAATTTTAGGAAGAAAGAAGTAGTCCGAGAAGGACACGAGGCCTCCACGAGGGTGGAGGGTGCGCCCACCCCTACTGGGCGCGCCCCCCTATCTCGTGGACACCTCGTGTGCCTCCCGGACTCCATTTTCTTGCACGTTACGTATTTTGGTCGGTAAAAATTCATTATATAATCTCCCGGAAGTTTTGACTACCGTATCACGCAAATATCCTCTGTTTTCATTTCAAGCTATTTTCTGTTACAGATCTAGAGCACCATGGCGTCACCCTCCTTCAACAATGAAGACAAGGATGCTTGGCTATTGAAGATAGAGTTGAAAAGAGAAGAACCGGAAGAGATCAACAAGGATGAAGGGATCAAGAAGGCCATGGAGGTTCAATCCCCGGCAGTGAAAGAAGAAGACATCCCTCAACCCTTACCTAACCTCTTTGCTCCAACTGAGATTGAAGCTTCCAAGATGATTGAGTTAGCTCGCATACAGAATAAGTATCTCACACAGGAGAATATTTTGTTGAAGGATGATATCGCCGGACTCAAGGGCATTATCCACAAGTTGGAGGAGCTTTTACGCTCGATGTGCGATTATCCACCATCATCATCATCACTTCCATCACCTCTGAGGACATAATTACATGGGTATGGGCACTCCCCTTGGCAACTGCCAAGCTTGGGGGAGGTGCCCCGGTATCGTATCACCATCACACTCCTATCTTTACCGTTTTATTTAGTTCGATCCTTTTTAGTAGTATCTTGATCTAGTAGATTAAAGTTTTGATATCAAGTAGTTTTGAGTTTTGCTTTGTGATATCTTTATGTAATTAAGTCTGTGAGTTATCTATAATAAAGATTAGTGTTGAGTTAAGGGCTTTGCTATCTTGCTACGATCTTGAGAAAAATAGAAAGAATAAAAAGAATAAAAGAATTCATATTGATCTTATGGATAGTAATGACTTCACACATAGAAAGTATGAGGCTTAAAAGTTGTTGAGAGTTGATAAGCATAGTTTTGGTCATCGTTGCAATTAATAGGAAGTAATAAGGAAAGAGAGGTTTCACATATAAATATACTATCTTGGACATCTTTTATGATTGTGAGCACTCATTAAGTATGACATGCTAAAAGAGTCGACGTTGGACAAGGAAGACAACGTAATGGTTTATGTTTTCTCACATCTGAGTTAAAGTATATTGTCATTGACCTTCCAAACATGTTGAGCTTTCCTTTCCCCCTCATGCTAGCCAAATTCCTAGCACCAAGTAGAGATACCACTTGTGCTTCCAAGTATCCTTAAACCCAGTATTGCCATGAGAGTCCACCATATCTACCTATGGATTGAGTAAGATCCTTCAAGTAAGTTGTCATCGGTGCAGGCAATAAAAATTGCTCTCTAAATATGCATGACTTATTAATGTAGAGAAAATAAGCTTTATATGATCTTGTTATGGAAGCAATAAAAGCGATGGACTGCATAATAAAGGTCCATATACTAGTGGCAATATAAAGTGATGTTCTTTCGTACTAAGATTTTGTGTGTCCAACCCTAAAAGCGCATGACAACCTCTGCTTCCCTCTGCGAAGGGCCTATCTTTTACTTTATGTTTTTACTTTATACATGAGTCAAGGTGATCTTCGCCTTTCCCTTTTTCATTTTATCCTTTGGCAAGCTCCTCGTGTTTGAAAGATCATGATATATATATCCAATTGGATGTTTGTTAGCATGGACTATTATTGTTGACATCATCTAAAGGTGAATACATTGGGAGGCAACACAATAAGCCCCTATCTTTCTCAATGTCTGGCTGAAACTCCATAACCACAAGTATTGCGTGAGTGTTAGCAATTGTAGAAGACTATATGATAGTTGAGTATGTGGACTTGCTGAAAGGCTCTATTCTTGACTCTTTGTGATGTTACGATAAATTGCAATTGCTTCAATGACTGAGATTATAGTTTGTTAGCTTTCAATGAAGTTTCTGAACCATACTTGACATTGTGAATTGATTGTTACTTGAGCATAAGAAGTCATATGACTAAATCTATTTATGTTGCTGTTATAAGAATAACCATGATGCCCTCATGTCCGTATTTTATTTTTATCGACACCTCTATCTCTAAACATGTGGACATATTTTTTGATTTTGGCTTCCGCTTGAGGACAAGCGAGGTCTAAGCTTGGGGGAGTTGATACATCCATTTTGCATCATGCTTTTATATCAATATTTATTGCATTATGGGCTGTTATTACACATTATATATCAATACTTATGGCTATTCTCTCTTATTTTATAAGGTTTGCCATGAAGAGGGGAAATGCCAGCAGCTGGAATTCTGGCTGGAAAAGGAGCAAACATTGGAAACCTATTCTGCACTGCTCCAAAAGTCCTGAAAATCCATGAAACTTATTTTTGGAATTAATAAGAATTATTAAGCGGAAGAAACACCTGAGGGGGCCCACACCCTGGCCAGGAGGGTGGGGGGCGCGCCCACCAATGCTGGGCGCGCCCCTGTCTCCTGGGCCCCCTGGTGGCCCTCCGATGTCCATCTTCTGCTATATGAAGGCCTTTACCCAGGAAAAAATCGTGGGCAAGCTTACAGGACGAAACTCCGCTGCCACGAGGCGGAACCTTGGCGGAACCAATCTAGAGCTTCGGCAGAGCTATTCTGCCGAGGACACTTCCCTCCGGGAGGGGGAAATCATCACCATCGTCATCATCAACGATCCTCCCATCGGGAGAGGGTCAATCTCCATCAACATCTTCACCAGCACCATCTCCTCTCAAACCCTAGTTCATCTCTTGTATCCAATCTTGTATCAAAAACCACAAATTGGTACCTGTGGGTTGCTAGTAGTGTTGATTACTCCTTGTAGTTGATGCTATTTGTTTACTTGGTGGAAGATCATATGTTCAGATCTTTAATGCATATTATTACTCCTTTGATTATGAACATGAATATGCTTTGTGAGTAGTTACGTTTGTTCCTAAGGACATGGGTGAAGTCTTGCTATTAGTAGTCATGTGAATTTGGTATTCGTCCGATATTTTGATGAGATGTATGTTGTCTTTCCTCTAGTGGTGTTATGTGAACGTCGACTACATGACACTTCACCATTATTTGGGCCTAGAGGAAGGCATTGGGAAGTAATAAGTAGATGATGGGTTGCTAGAGTGACAGAAGCTTAAACCCTAGTTTATGCATTGCTTCGTAAGGGGTTGATTTGGATCCATATGTTTAATGATGTGGTTAGGTTTATCTTAATACTTTTGTTGTAGTTGCGGATGCTTGCAATAGGGGTTAATCATAAGTGGGATGCTTTTCCAAGTAAGGGCAGTACCCAAGCACCGGTCCACCCACATATCAAATTATCAAAGTACCGAACGTGAATCATATGAGCGTGATGAAACTAGCTTGACGATAATTCCCATGTGTCCTCGGGAGCGCTTTTCTCATTATAAGAAATTGTCCAGGCTTGTCCTTTGCTACAAAAAGGATTGGGCCACCTTGCTGCACCTTATTTACTTTTATTGCTAGTTACTCGTTACAATTTATCTTATCACAAAACTATCTATTACCTACAATTTCAGTGCTTGCAGAGAAAACCTTACTAAAAACCGCTTATCATTTCCTTCTGCTCCTCATTGGGTTCGACACTCTTACTTATCGAAAGGACTACGATAGATCCCTTACACTTGTGGGTCATCAAGATCACATCAACAGATTCAAGTACCAGATACTCAAGATGTCCATAACCGGGGACACGGCTAATCATGATTAGTTTATACACTCTGCAGAGGTTTGTGCACTTTTCCCCATGCCACGTCTTGAGCTTGCGTTGGTTTTCCTTGAAGAGGAAAGGGTGATGCAGTACAGTAGCGCAAGTATTTCCCTCATTTTGTGAGAACCAAGGTATCAATCCTGTAGGAGGCTCCTCAAAAGTCCCACGCACCTATACAAACAAACAAGAACCTCGCAACCAACGCGATAAAGGGGTTGTCAATCCCTTCACGGAAACTTGCGAAAGTGAGATCTGATAGAGATAATATGATAAGATAAATATTTTTGGTATTTTTATGATATAGATTGGAAAGTAAAAGATGCAAATAAAAGTAAATGGAAAACTTATATGATAAAAGATAGACCCGGGGCCATAGGTTTCACTAGTGGCTTCTCTCAAGATAGCATAATTATTACGGTGGGTGAACAAATTACTATCGAGCAATTGATAGAAAAGTGCATAGTTATGAGATTATCTAGGCATGATCATGTATATAGGCATCACGTCCGCAACAAGTAGACCGACTCCTGCGTGCATCTACTACTATTACTCCACACTCGACCGACTCCTGCCTGCATCTAGAGTATTAAGTTCATAAAGAACAGAGTAACGCATTAAGAAAGATTACATGATGTAGAGGGATAAACTCATGCAATATTATATAAACCCCATCTTTTTATCCTTGATGGCAACAATACAATACGTGCCTTGCTGCCCCTATTGTCACTGGGAAAGGACACCGCAAGATTGAACCCAAAGCTAAGCACTTCTCCCATGGCAAGAAAGATCAATCTAGTAGGCCAAACCAAACTGATAAGTCGAAGAGACTTGCAAAGATAACCAATCATGCATAAAAGAATTCAAAGGAGATTCAAATATTTCTCATAGATAAACTTGATCATAAACCCACAATTCATCGTATCTTGACAAACGCACCACAAAAGAGTTACATCGAATAGATCTCCAAGAAGAGGAAGGAGAAATTTGTATTGAGAATCAAAGAGAGAGATAAGCCATCTAGCTAATAACTATGGACCCGAAGGTCTGTGGTAAACTACTCACAACTCATCGGAGAGGCCTTGGTGGTGATGGAGAGGCCCTCCATGGTCGATTCCCCCTCCGGTGGAGCGCCGACAAAGGCTCCAAGATGGGATCTCGCGGATACAGAAGGTTGCGGTGATGGAAATAGTTTTTTGTGGTGCTCCTGGATGTTTTCGGGGTATGTAGATATATATAGGTGAAGGAAGTCGGTCAGGGGAGCCACGAGGGGCCCACGAGGCAGGGGGGCGCGCCCACCCTTACTAGGCGCGCCGGCCACCCTCGTGGCCGCCTCGGCTGCTTCTTGACGTCCACTCCAAGTCTCCTGGATTGCGTTTGTTCGAAAAAGATTGCTCCCGAAGGTTTCATTCCATTTGGACTCTGTTTGATATTCCTTTCCTTCGATATACTGAAATAGGAAAAAAACAGCAATTCGGGCTGGGCCTCCGGTTAGTAGGTTAGTCCAAAAAATGATATAAAAGTGTAAAGTAAATCCCATAAACATCCAAAACAGGTAATATAATAGCATGGAACAATAAAAAATTATAGATACGTTGGAGACGTATCAAGCATCCCCAAGCTTAATTCCTGCTCGTCCTCGAGTAGGTAAATGATAAAAACAGAATTTTTGATGTGGAATGCTACCTAGCATATTTCTCAATGTATTTCGCTTTATTGTGGCATGAATGTTCAGATCCAAATGATTCAAAATAAAAGTTCATATTGACAAAAGGGTAATAATACTTCAAGCATACTAACTAAGCAATCATGTCTTCTCAAAATAACATGGCAAAGGAATGTTCATCCCTATAATATCATATAGTTTGGCTATGTTTCATTTTCATTACACAAAATACTCCCATCAAGAACAACCCCGGTTTCATCCAAGCAATTTGGTCATACTTTTTAACGCACTTCAGCTTTTTTTCAACACTCACGTAATACATGAGCGTGGTCCATGGATGTAGCACTATGGGTTGAATAGAATATGATGATGGAGGTTGTGTGGAGAAGACAAAAAATGAGAAAGTCTCACATCGATGCGGCTAATCAACGGGCTAGGGAGATGCCCATCAATTGATGTCAATGCAAGGAGTAGGGATTGCCATGCAACAGATGCACTAGAGCTATAAATGTATGAAAGCTCAACAAAAGAAAGTAAGTGGGTGTGCATCCAACTTACTTTCTCACGAAGACCTAGGGCATTTTGAGGAAGCCCATCGTTGGAATATACAAGCCAAGTTCTATAATGAAAAATTCCCACTAGTATATGAAAGTGACAACATAGAAGACTTTCTATCATAGACACCATGGTGCTATTTTGAGCACAACTATGGAAAAATATAGTAGCATTGTCCCCCTTTTTTTGGGCCTCTTTTTTTTATTTTTTATTTTTTTATTTGGCATTTTTTTATTAGGGACAATGCTCTAAAAATGATGATCATCACACTTCTATTACAAATCATGAATTACAACTCGATACTAGAATAAAGTATGCCTCTATATGAATGCCTCCGGCGGTGTACCGGGATATGCGATGACTCAAGAGTGACATGTATAAAAATTATGCATGGTGGCTTTGCCACAAATACGATGTCAACTACATGATCATGCAAAAAGAAATATGACAATGATGAAGCGTGTCATAATAAACGGAACGGTGGAAAGTTGCATGGCAATATATTTCGGAATGCGATGGAAATGCCATAATAGGTAGGTATGGTGGCTGTTTTGAGGAAGATATAAGGAGGTTTATGTGTGATAGAGCGTATCGTATCATAGGGTTTGGATGCACCGGCGAAGTTTGCACCAACTCTGAAGGTGAGAAAGGGCAATGCACGGTACCGTAGAGGCTAGCAATGATGGTAAGGTAAAAGTGTGTATAATCCATGGACTCAACATTAGTCATAAAGAACTCATATACTTATTGCAAAAATTTTATTAGCCCTCGAAGCAAAGTACTACTACGCATGCTCCTAGGGGGGAGGTTGGTAGGAGATAACCATCGCGCGCCCCCGACCTCTAGAAGGCAATCAAAAGAGCACCCCATGCAATAAATTTGTCACACAACAGTTACCATATGTGCATGCTACGGGACTTGCAAACTGATGAGGATACATACCTGGGGTAGGGTCATAGGCCTGACCTATGTGTCCTACCCAAGGTCACTACCCTTGAAGATAAGAAGTCCAAGAGACAGCAAGAGACCCCCAGTCGAAGATGTCGAGTGCAATCCACTCGACAGTCATGTCACTCGGGAGTCCTCCTCCCTTCCGTCACTCGACCATCCAGAGACTCACTCAACCTACCAAAGACCAGGAGTCACTCAGTTTACAACGGACATGCATTCACTTCATAGTCTTTAAGGTCATTAACAACACTTAAGGCTGGCGTTACCAGTAACGCCCCACTTTATGTACATTAAGTCCCTTGTAATGGAGGGCGGTGGAGGTCCTGGCGTACTCTATTTAAGCCACCCCCTCCTCTCGCACAAGGGTTCGCACCCCCTGTAATATCACAGACATAATCCAATCGACCGCCTCCGAGCACCGAGATGTAGGGCTGTTACTTCCACTGAGAAGGGCCTGAACTCGTAAACCTCATGTGTACACCTTCACCATAGATGAGATCTTGCCTCTCCATACCTACCCCCCTTTCTACTGTCAGTTTTAGAACCACGACAGTTGGCGCCCACCGTGGGGCAGGTGTATTAGCGACTTGTTGGTGAAGTTGCAAGTTTTACCGATCATCTTCATCATGGTTTCTGGCGGCGGATTGGCTGAGGGCCGCGAGATCCATCTCGACGCGCTCGTTTTCATCGCCGACGACTCCGCGTGGCTTCAAGAAGCTCCCCTGGACATTGAGGCGCTCCCCGTCCGAGGGGCGACGCTCTTCCACGCGTGCGTTTGCGGCGTCCTTCTCCGGCAGCCCTCCACTCAGTATCAGTCAGCTCCGATGGTGTCTTCCCTCCCTGCTGTTCGCCGCTGCAAGTGGTCCGGTCGATCGCGGCTTCAGTGGTGGGTGAAACACATGGTGGCTCGGCGTTCGGCCACCCATCAAGTCGCGACAATCGAGCCTGACGAAACTCTCCACGGCCTGTTCGATCTGTCGACTGGCTCCATGGAGACCGCATCCGAGTGCGATAGCAGCGACCCTGCGGCCGAAGTCTTTATGGTCGATGGACCATGTGGTCTGCCTGGCTTCCGTTGGGAGGACGGCGATGATGGTGGCGGTGATCCGTCGCGCGTCCATGAGGAATACCATCCCGAACCCCTTTCTTCGCAGCAGAGGGAAGAACTTCGTCGCCGCAACATGGATGCACTCCACATGCCCATCATTGGAGAAACCCCCGAGGCTCGGGCCTTAGAAGAGGTGCACCTAGCTAATTTGGCTGAGCGCACTCGACTGGATAACCTTCAGCGCGCTCTCGACGAGCGTGCTCGGGAGCGGATCCCTGAGTCCAGTCGACGGCAGCTTTTCCCGCCTCCACCTAAGGTATACCGTACTCCGATTCAGAACCTCACAGTTGCGGCCCGAACAACAGAGTCGATCCAACCTTCCCAGCCAGAGGCTGGCAGAGGGCTGATGCAGATCCGGGCCTTGCTCCGGCCAGCAGGAGAGTAGACCACAACAGTGTCTCAGTCGCGGAATAGGATTCACAGCAGATCCGTAGTAGCGGATACAGTTCAGTCGGCCCACGGCCCAAGGTCGCCCCTGCGGCATGAGGGCTGTGGATAGTATGATCATCGGCTTGACCGCGACAATCGTCGTCGAGTGCCCACGCCTCCTGCGAGGAGTGTGTCTATGTGCCTCGGCAGAACGATGACATACACCATCACAGTGGCGGGCGTAGAGCACCCGTCGACTCAAGAGAGCCAGGCTTCGACGTGAGATCCATCCTCGTTCAAGGCCTTGTCGACCAGAACAGAGCACATAGAGAAGACCCCGGCAGAGATCGTCCAAGTAGTAGCAGAGTTCATCCATGAGACCTACCACTCCGAGTGGCTTGCCAATGTAGTCATGGTCCCTAAGAAGGACGATTCACTTCGTATGTGCATTGATTTCAAGCATATCAATCGGGCCTGCCCGAAAGATCACTTCCCTCTCCCTCGCATCGATCAGATTGTTGACTCGACTTCATGGTGTGAGCGCTTGTCTTTTTGAAATGCATATTCCGGGTATCATCAGATCGGACTGTATGGTCCCGATGAAATAAAAACAGCTTTCATCACCCCATTCGGGTGCTTTTGCTATGTCACCATGCCATTTGGTCTTAAAAATGCCGGAGCCACATTCATGAGAATGATTCAGAAGTGCCTGCTCACTCAAATCAGTCGGAGTGTGGAAGCATACATGGATGACATTGTGGTCAAGTCTCGCAAAGGTTCCGGCCTATTGACTGACCTTGCAGAAATCTTTGCCAACCTAAGAAGGTACGATATCAAGCTTAATTCATCAAAGTGCACATTCGGAGTTCCAGGAGGAAAGTTACTCGGTTTTCTCGTTTCTGAACGAGGGATCGACGCTAATCTAGAAAAAGTTGATACCATCCTCCGAATGAAACGCCCTGTGCGAGTGCATGACGTTCAGAAGCTGACTGGTTGTTTGGCTGCCTTGAGTCGATTCATTTCTCATCTTGGTGAAAAGGCCTTGCCTCTTTATCGACTGGTGAAGAAATCTGATAAGTTCGAGTGGACTGAGGAAGCTGATGCAGCGTTTGCAGAGCTCAAAACCCTACTGTCCACCTAGTCGGTGCTCGCTGCGCCAATCAGCAAAGAGCCTTTACTACTTTACATTGCAGCCACTGGACAAGTTGTCAGTATAGTACTCACGGTCGAGCGAGTAGAGGAAGGAAAAGCTTACAAGGTTCAGCGCCCAGTTTATTATCTCTCTGAAGTTTTGACTCCATCCAAGCAACGATATCCACATTATCAGAAGCTTGTCTATGGAATATACATGACCATGAAGAAGGTTGCACATTATTTCTCTGATCACTCCATTACAGTCGTCAGCGATGCACCACTATCTGAAATTCTGAATAACAGAGATGCAACTGGTCGAGTGGCAAAATGGGCGATTGAACTCCTTCCATTGGATATCAAGTTTGAGGCAAAGAAAGCTATCAAGTCCCAAGCAATCATAGATTTCCTCGCCGAGTGGATTGAGCAGCAATTGCCGACTCAAGTTCACTCGGAGCATTGGACTATGTTCTTTGATGGCTCCAAGATGCTGAATGGTTCAGGTGCTGGGGTAGTATTGGTATCCCCCCGTGCATACAAGCTTAGCTGTGTTCTCCAGATCCATTTTGATTCCTCCAATAATGAAGCCGAATATGAAGCACTTTTATATGGGTTGCGTATGGCCATTTCACTCGGCATCCGTCGCCTTATGGTCTACGGCGACTCAGATTTGGTGGTTAATCAAGTGATGAAGGAATGGGATGTCAGGAGCCCGGCCATGACTGGTTATTGCAATGCAGTAAGAAAGCTGGAAAAGAAGTTTGAAGGATTGGAGCTTCACCATATACCCCGACTGGAAAATCAAGCTGCAGATGAGTTGGCAAAGATAGGTTCAAAGAGAGAGGCCATTCCCCGTAATGTGTTTTGGGAACATATTCATTCACCTTCAGTTCAAGAAGATCCTTTCACTGAAGAGTCACCACAGCCCAAGAGCGCCACAGATCCGACTGAAGTCGAAGTCCCAGCCGAGGTCGACTTAATCATGGAGGTTTTGGTCATCACTCCCTACTGGACAGTGTCGTACATTGCATACATTCTTAGGAAAGAACTTCCAGAGGATGAAGAAGAGGCTCGACAGATCGTCCGACGATCTAAAGCCTTTACCGTGATAAAGGGTCAGTTGTTCAAAGAAAGTGTAACAGGGGTCTGCCAGAAGTGCATCACGCCATAAGAAGGCCGAATGATCCTCAATGATATTCACTCGGGGACCTGTGGTCACTATGCGTCCTCTCGGACCATCGTGGCCAAAGCATACCGAGCCGGATTTTACTGGCCACATGCCAATGAGATGGCAAAAGAAATACTGGACAAGTGTGAGGGCTGTCAGTTTTACTCCAACATGTCCCATAAACCTGCATCAGATCTGAAGACTATTCCACTTGTCTGGCCTTTCGTTGTTTGGGGATTGGACATGGTTGGACCTCTGAGGTCTGGCAGGAGCGGATTTACCCATGTGCTGGTGGCAGTCGACAAGTTTACCAAATGGATCGAAGCTAAGCCCATTAAAAACCTTGAAGCAAGTACAGCTGTGAGTTTCATCAGGGAATTGATATTCAGATATGGTGTTCCGCATAGCATCATCATGGATAACGGATCGAACTTCGACTCTGATGAATTAAGAGCCTTTTGTGCTTCCCAAGGCACGAGGGTCGATTACACTTCGGTCTCTCATCCTCCGTCGAATGGGCAGGCTGAGCGAGCGAATGGATTGATTCTCAAAGGACTAAAACCCCGATTGATGCGCAACCTCAAGCATGCAACAGGGGCTTGGGTTGATGAGCTCCCGTCGGTGCTTTGGGGATTGAGGACAACTCCTAATCGGTCGACTAGACGGACTCCATTCTTCTTAGTCTACGGAGCCGAATCCGTACTCCCGAGTGATTTGCTCCACAACGTGCCCCGAGTCGAACTCTTATCAGAAGAGGAAGCAGAGCAGGCTCGGCAAGATTCAGTCGATCTCCTGGAAGAAGAAAGAGAAATGGCCTTGATCCGGTCGACCATTTATCAACAAGACTTGCGTCGATTCCATGCCAGAAACGTAAGGAGTCGGGCATTTCAAGAAGGAGACCTGGTTCTCCGAGTGGACCAGCAGAAACCACACAAGCTCGCTCCTGCTTGGGAAGGCCATGTCGTCGTCACCAAAGTGCTCCACAATGGAGTGTATCGTCTCTTCAACGTCGAGCACAACAAAGATGAGCCACGCGCTTGGAACGCGGAACTGCTCCGCCCTTTTTACTCTTAAGTATTTAGACTGATGAGATGTAATAAGAAGTACCTTTTAGTTTGATTTTCAAAAGACATGATTTTACAGTCTTTCGGATGATTGTTGTTTATTTTTTACATGTTACCTTAGCTACGAATCTGTTTTGCCTAAGTGATAGAAAATCCTACCGAGTGGGGAGTTTGCCTCTCACTCGGGGGCTTAGCTGTAGTCCAGTACTTGCCTAAGTGATAAAAAATCCTACTGAGTGGTGAGTCCACCTCTCACTCGGGGACTTAGCTGCAGCCCAGTACTCGCCTAAGTGATAAAAAATCCTACTGAGTGGTGAGTCTGCCTCTCGCTCGGGGGCTTAGCTGCAGTCCAGTACTCGCCTAAGTG